>NC_063256.1:19002504-19602504 GCF_019578655.1 Ricinus communis | reverse complement strand
GGTTCTTACATGTTTCGTTGATTCTAGTATATGGGCTACACATTAGAGAGCTTGTTGTCGTTTTGATATTTTGTCTGTTTATTTTTAGTTTCTGCTATGCCGAGGACTCGAGCAGCAACAGTGGCCCAAGAAGCCCAAGATAAGGTTTCTACCCAGTCGGCTCCACTAGCACTGACCCATGATACTAAGAGGCGAGGTATGCCTCGAGCGGTAGCCTAGCCAAATCAAGGCGAGGCTCAAGAGGCACCCGGTGCTAGTGGAGTTCCAATTGAAGCTTTTATAGCCGGTATGACTGGGGTACAAAGGACCTTAGAGCAGCTATTGGTTCTTCAGCAGCAGTAGGCTACTCAGGGTTCAAGGAGTCACAGTAGTAGGTCCGATACTGGGAATCTGAATGAGGTCCCTATGTCTGAGTATACCAAGTTAAGACCGATGGAGTTCGATGGGGTATTAAGGGACCTTTTGATTTTCTTGACGAGATTGAAAAGATAGCATCAAATTTGCGGTGTTCTGATAAGAGGACCATGAAGATGTCAGGTTTTTGTCTAAAAGGAATAGCATCTTAATGGTTCAGGGATTACATTTTTCCCTCTTTAGATTCGGAAGGGTAGTTGAGGATACAGGCTAGGGCAGGGCTTCAGTGGCAGTGGGTAAAGTTCTGGTTATAACAGTTCTAATTCTGGAGCCAACACTTATCATATGTGCAACAGGTCACATCAATGACCGTACCTAATTTCTAGTAGAGCCTATTTCAGGTGTGGTAAGATGGGTCATATGGCTCGAGCATGCCCTCACTATTTCAGTCAGCTAGCTTTTTCTCAAGGCTCATCTGCTAGCATAGCCCGACTAGCTTTTTCTGCAGCTCTTAGTTATTCTCTGGGTGGATCTCAGTTTTCCGGCAATAGGACCATGGTTTCGGAGGCAGAGCTATAGGAGGCAGATCGGGGGGCAGAGTTCAGAGCCAGGCTTCGGGTTCACATCAGTCAGGCCGTGGACAGGTAAGAGTGTTCACTCTTACCCATCAAGATGCGCAAGCCTCTAATACTGTGGTGTCAAGTATTATTCCAGTCTACTATCCGAGGCTAGATTTTTGCTAGACTTTAGGGCTACACATTCTTTTGTATCTACTAGTTATTTTTTAAGGTTGGGTGTTCAACCAATTAGACTTCAAATTTCTATATCAGTATTACGCCATTAAGTGACACCTTAGAGAGCAATATTGTATTTCAGTCGTGTCTGGTGTCAGTTGAGGGTCGAAATTTAATTATCGATTTGATTCTATTGGACGTCATAGACTTTGATGTAATTTTAGGAATGGACTGGTTGGCTATGCATTATGCCATGTTGGACTGTCGGGAAAAGCAAGTGACCTTTCGAATTTGGGGAGACTCAGAATTTCATTTTAAAGGCGAACAAATACCTGTACCATTGAATCTCGTGTCAACTATTATGGCTAGACGGATGCTTCATTGTGGGTATTAGGAATATCTGGCTTTGGTAAGGAATACCTCAGCAGCAAAAGGCAGAGCTGAGGATGCTCCTGTTATCAGCGAGTTTCCCGAAGAGTTGCCAGGATTACCGCTTGACAAGGAAATAGAGTTCTGCATCGATGTGGTACTGGGCGTCACTCCCATTTTCATGGCACTATACATAATGGCACCAGTAGCGTTAAAGGAGCTAAAGGAGCAATTGCAGGACCTTCTGGATAAGGATTTTATCAAAACCAGTACGTCTTTGTGAGGCGCTCCAGTACTGTTTGTGAAGAAGAAGGACGATACCTTGCGCCTCTGTATTAATTACCGCAGTCGAATAAGGCGACGATTTGAAATAAGTATATGTTTTCTCATATTGATGTCCTATTCAATCAGTTTCAAGGAACCACATGTATTTTCAAGATTGATTTACGATCGGGGTATCACCAGTTAAAAATTTGTGAGGAGGACATTCCAAAGACAGTGTTGAGGACCCGTTATGGGCATTATGAGTTCTTGGTAATATTATTTGGACCCACTAATGCTCCTGTAGCTTTTATGGATCTTATGAATTAAGTGTTTAAGCCATTCTTGGATCGCTTTGTCATCGTATTTATTAACGATATCCTAGTGTACTCTAGAAGCAAAGAGGAGCATGCATGGCATTTGAGAATAGTACTTTAGACCTTGAGGGAGCATCAGTTGTACGCTAAGTTCTCCAAGTGCGAGTTTTGGGTAGAAAGTATAGCTTTTCTAGGTTACGTGGTGTCTAAAGAGGGTATTCAAGTAGACCCCAAGAAAGTGGAGGCAGTGACTGATTGGCAGAGACCAACCATGGTGACAGAAGTTCATAGTTTTCTAGGATTTGCAGGCTACTACTGTTGATTCGTGCAAGACATTTCAAGAATAACAGCGCCTTTAACTAGGCTGACTCAAAAGAATGTTAGATTCCAGTGGACTAAGTGTGTAAAAGGAGCTTTCAGATGCTGAAAGATTGTTTGACTTCAGCTTCAGTATTAACTTTATCATCTGGAACTGGTGGTTTCACGGTGTATTGTGACGCTTCCCGAGTGGGTTTGGATTATGTTTTGATGCAGCATAGTAAGGTAGTGGCTTATGCATCCAGACAGTTGAAGAGGCATGAATAAAATTACCCTACTCATGACTTGGATGGCAGCAGTAATTTTTTCCCTTAAGATTTGGATGCACTATCTCTATAGAGGGACGTGCGAGATATATACAGATTACAAGAGTTTGAAATATATATTTCAGCAGAAGGAATTGAATTTGAGACAGAGAAGATGATTGGAGCTTTTGAAGGATTATAATTGTACCATTCTCTATCATCCATGTAAAGCAAATGTAATGGTAGATGCTTTAAGCAGGAAGTCAATAAGTAGCCTTGCTCATATTAGCACGAAAAAAAGACCTCTGACTTGAGAGTTGCATGAATTATGCAACCAAGGGTCACAATTAGAGATATTAGAATTTGGAGCATTGTTAGCACATTTTAAGATTAGATTAGTGCTTGTTGACAGAATTAAGTTAGTTCAAAGTCATATGACCCACAGGTAAGGAAGATTTGGGAAGAAGTATGCGGTACTTTAGACCTTGAATCATGTTACATATAATTTTATTGATGCTAATGTATATTGTGATTCAAGATGAGACAATAGTAGAACATACTACCTGATGGATTGTATCAGGATCGTGGGGGCACCGGTATAAATCAGAGTCAAGTAATAGAGATTATTCAGTGATACGCCCTAGTCGAGAATAACTCTCTAGGCTTATAGGATTTTGATTTTCTCGAGAAAGGTCAGTGGTCGTTTTCTTGGCGCCGACTATATTGGTATTTAAATGACCAGACTAGATGTAAGGATCATGGTCGAGCTTCGCTCTCTAGGCGCCAGTCTCATTAGATTAAGGGAGCCGAAAGGCTGCTAGAATTGGGAGATTTAGGGTTCTGCTGAGCTACTCATCTCGGGTATATAAAAGATTGCATTTTTCTAAGATTATGATATGACATGTATTTATTATTCTGTGATATTCTATATTTATTCAAAAAATTATTTATATATATGGCTATTTTAATTTTAATTTTTCAGGAGACAACTAGGTTCTCCATCGTCCTTCTCTTTTGATTGCCCGACTTTTTTCTTTATCGGGCCTAATGTTATTAATTTCATTTGCATTTCTACTCATTGGACATCTAGAGATTCTCCGTAGTAGTGGTTCTAAAATTTAAATATTTTATTTTGGCCTGTTAAACTTATGGAAAAAATATAAACGATCATATGCGGATAGATTGATTTAATTATGTTGTGATTATATAAATGAATTGTTGATATATTTGATATATATATATATATGTGTGTGTGTGTGCGTGCGCGCGCGCGTGCGTGTATTTATTTAAATTATTAATTAGTCAGGCTTGCTACGGGTTTCGCTGGCTTTAAATCTATCTATTCTCTAGCATCGGTTACGGGCCCACAAATCGAGTCGTTACACTTATCTTTTAAAACAATATTATTAAATTATGTATAATTTGATTTTAAATGATTGAATAAAATAAATAGTTTAAAATTCTTATTTTTGTTAAAAACTTAAATTAAAATATATATAAAGTGAAAACTCTTTTTATTTATCTTTTTCGAATTATTGATATAAAGCTCTATATTTTAGCTATAAAATTATTATGATATTCTTTATTAATAGTGGATTTGATGTGACTAGATGAGGAGTGTTAAGCACGTTTTCTTTATTTATGTTATCTTTATCTTTTCTTCATAAATAAGAGATGCGTTATACTATAAAGCTAATATTAATATTCTCTTATTTTATATTTAAAATTTTTATTTTATATGTTGTATAAAATTTAATTTTAATTATATAAATATAAAAGAATTATTTTTATTTTTATTTTTATAATATATTTTTGTGAATTTTTGTATTCATTATATACTAAGGTGAATATACATGAAGAAGTATATTTGTTAATTTTAATATTTTAATCTATTTCTTCCACTAATAAATTCTCATATATAATAATTATTTTTAATTAATCAGATTGTTAGAATTTTTATTATTTATTTTTTTATTATTATTACTTTTTTATAACACACACATATATACATAAAAATTATTTTCTATTCATTATATTGTATTAATAAATCTTCTAACATATCAAAAATTTCTTATTAATTGTTTTTATGTTTCAAGTTTAACATTTTTATATTTTTACTATTTTATTATTATTATTATTATTATTATTATTATTATTATTATTATTTATTTTTGCAAATATGAATATAGATATGTAATTTATTATAAAGATAATAAGATTTATTATTAATATATATAGTAGCTATAACAATTTGTATACTTATTACAATATTTTTTTATAATATAATAGTTTTATATTTAAATAAGTTGTAAATTTTTACCATATTCATTATTTGCATTTAAGATCACATTTACCTTTTTTTTTATAAATGTGATCTTAAATGCTGCCTCTGTTGTTGGCTGCTACTGCTTAACTGCTCTAAGCCCGTGTTGTTCCTGTCGTGCCTCTACTACGGGCCCGTGTGAAAATTCATTGCCGCAACGTGGTTCACTCAAAAATAATTTTTTTTAAAGGGGATCTAATTGCTTCACATGGAGAAATATTGCCTTTTGGGAATCAAAGAAGGTAGGAATGCTTAATTTTCCATAATAGGCTTACAAGGTAAACATAAAACACTAAAATTTAAAAATAAAAGAAAATAACAATAAAAATAATTTAAATGCATAAAAATAAAAATACAAGTGCTAAATTTATTGTCTATAGCTAGATATTCCTGATTATGTTCATAGTGGGCGTTCATCCGCGCACTCCACCTCTTAGTCATAAGGTATTCCTTTCAAGTATGACTTCATACTTTTAATGCAAACATCTAATGTTTTATGAAAGCTCTTATCAATTAAGAATAGAATATCATCATATAATTGTTCATAAATGAGAGAATCTAAATAATTATGCGAACACTTATCAATAATAGATTTAGGAGATAAAGTTAGAGAATTAAACACTTTAAATTCCATAGTTTCTCCTAAAACTGTCATAGTAAGTTTTTCATTATGCACATCAATCATAGTTCTAGTAATTGCCATGAAAGGTCTACCGAGGAATATAGTTTGCTCTTTATCCCTTGCTGGTTTGTTTTCCATGTCAAGCACTACAAAATCAATAAGAATTGTTAACTCACCTACTTATACTAGCAAGTCTTCCACTATACCTCTAGGATATTTTATCGATCTATCAGCAAATTGTAGAGACATAGTGGTAGGCTTCAACTCTCCCAAGTCAAGTTGTTCATACGTCAAATAAGGCATCAAGTTGATGCTTGCTCCCAAATCTAACATGGCTTTTGTATCCTTTTTGTCACATATTCTAATATCAATGGTGAAGCTACCGGGATCCTTCATTTTAAGGGGCAACTGATGTTGAAGCATTACACTTGCTACTTGTACTTTTTCATTATTCCCATATCGACTTTTTTTGGTGTTCAACTCTTCAAAGAATTTTATATAAGCTAGCTTATTCTTGACAACATCCAACAAGCGTAAATTAGTATTAACTTTAGAGAGCATCTCAATATATTCAATTTTTTTATCATTTTTGCTCTCTTTGAATTGGTTTAGAAAAGGAATAGGTGGTTTATAAGGCTAAGCTGTCTTATGAAATTCAGGTCCAGAAAATACTTTCTTTTCATTCTTCTCAAGCCTAATATTAGGCTATACTTTTTCTTTCTTTTGCATGCTTTCCTTGTTGATTTGCACTAATCCATCATTTTTAGGTGTACCTGTATAAGAAGAAGAATTCCTTTCAGTTTCTATAGCAATATTATCAACAACCTCACCTTTTCTAATAGTAGTAATGGAATTGGCTTGTTCAGATTGACTTGATAGTTTCTCTTTATTGAGCTCTTGAACAACTTCAACAATTTGTGCCATTTGAGCTTTTAAACATTTCATTGAAGCCTCAATGGAATCTGTCTTTTTCTCATTCCTCTCTATCCTATCATGAGAAGCCATCGTAAATGATTGAAGTGTTTCTTCCAAACTTGGCTTTCTTTGCTCATTAGATTGAAAAATTTATTCTTAATCTTAAAAGGAAAGATTGAAGTCCCTTTGGAGTTGAGAATATTGGTCTTGGTAATGAGGTTGATTTCGGTTTCTCAATCATTATGGTGGATTTTGGTCATTTTATTTCCAAGAGAGATTTGAATGGTTTTTCCAACCTGGATTATATGTGTTGGCATAAAGGTCATTAATAGGATGCATGGATTAGTAAGAATCCATCATATTTATTTAGTCATACAGATTTCCTCTATAATTATCAAAAGATGAACAAACATTAGCACCTTGACCATAAATACCATAAATACCATATACCTTATTGTTTGGTTAGTTTTTTTTGTTGAAGCAAGTATCTTAACTTACTTAGTCAATTTAGCCAATTGCATGGCCATTTTACTACTAGCTACTACTTCATTTGCTCTTACTCTTTTTGTCCTCACACTCTTTTGTTGAGAATTGGCTCCTAAGATCTCAAAGATGTCATATACCTCATCAGTTGTTATTTGTAACATAGCACCCCTAGCTGCATTATCAACTATACATTGATATTGTTGTGTCAACCCATCATAAAATTATTGGTTAGTTATTGGGAGTGGGAATCCATAGTGTGGGCATTGTAATAAAAGTGATTTGAAGCGATCCCATACTTCATGAAAAGATTCAAAATTTTTTGATAAAAATTAGAAATTTTATCTCTTAAATTCTTTGGTCTTTTGCTGTGAGTAAAATCTACTCATAAATTTTTGATAAATTTCATCCCAATTTCTCAAAGAATTAGGAGGCAAGGTCATTAACAAAGCCTTTGCTCTTTCTTTCAACGAATAAGGGAAACACCTCATTCTTAGTTGTTCTTTATTAAGTCTAGATAATAGAAAAATATGAACTATGACATAAAATTCTCTAATAAATGTTAATGTATCATCACTAGCATACCATAAAATGAAGGAAGCATATTAAAATAAATGTACTTTAGTTCATAATTCTTAGATGCATCACCTAGAACTATGCATGAAATAATGTTACCAATTATAGGCCGTGCATAATCTTTCATAATCATTGGTCTTTCAGCTCCTATTTCTCTTGGTGGGTTAGCCATGATTTCAACTTCTTCTTTTGATTGTTCCTCAATCTTCTAAGTTGATGAATCACTTGATTTAGTTTTCCTTCTTTGCATACAAAATAAAAAAAAAATTTAGATTTAAGAAAAAAATTTAAAAATAAAACAAAAACATATAAATAAAATAAATCACAAAACACAAAACAAACTAACAAACACAAGACACTTTTGACAATCAATCAATATAATAAATTTGTACATAGTTTCCCGGCAACAACGTTAAAACTTGATGTATCTAAATTAGTACTCTCAGGTGCACGAATCGTTTCTATAATAATGATAAATTCACCATGAGATCGATCTTTCAAGGAACTATGAGACTATTTATTAGAAAGACTAATTATCAACACAAAACAATAAAAATAAATCTAAACACTCTAAATCGGTATATTGAGAGGATAATATTCATAAAATAAAGTAACTAAACAATAAATAAATTTGCAACGCAAATGCAAATGCTTATGATATAAAACTATATGCTAAAAATAGTATTTAGCCTAACCATTTACTTAGTAATCTCTTTGTTTTACTTTAAGCCTAAATCTAAAGAATGAGATGGTGATGTGTCTTTTCTCTAAGTCACTCAAGCTAATGATGCAACCTAGGTTTCTTATACCAACATAGATTAAAGTAAAGATGATGTTTCTAATACTTTTAACCTAAAGGTTTTCATAACAAATATTACTACTAAATTGATATAATAGTAAACCAATAATAATAGATGAAACTAATAGATATATGAAGGTAAAGAAATCATTCATTAACTAAATAAATAATAAGATTCATACAAAAGTAAAAGGGTTTAAACTAAACATTTATGAAAACTAGCCTAACATATTTAACCTAATGATCATGGTATTAAATAGAAAGACATAAAATAATAAAGTAAAAGCTCCCTCTAGATCTAAGATTTCTTCAAGTAGAAACAAGATTGGTCCTCACTCTCTACTTCTTGAAAAGCTCCTTAGATCTTAAAAAGAGTAATGAAAACTAAACTAAAGTGTTTATGGAACACTATAGAGAATTATGGGGAGAATAATGGTGGGCAGGTGTAAAGAGCAGATAGGAGAAAACTCTCCTCCTTTAGAATTAGGTTTTGCAGAGATATATATATAGAGAATAGTTCTCCTCTAAATAAACCTCCCTAGAGATGTATACCTAATATAAGTCTATATAATATATAAGACTTTAAGTATCTTTATCTTCACCAAATATTACCCTATAAATAACTCTTAATATAAATCCTAATAATTATACAGAATGTCTAAAATGTCCCTTGGGCCTTGTAATTAGCAATCCATGCGTCTTAATCTTGGGCTTTGATACAAACATGTCCAATTAAGCTTCTTTTCGAGTATTTAGCTTAATATTTTTCTTTTTTATCTAATATTACCTGAAAGTAGACAATTAAACTTAAGTAAGGTAAAATCACATATTTTCACCATTTTATATATAGAAATATATCGTTAAAAGTCTAAAATACCCGAAGTATCTATATATAATTTGGACCGATCAGGAGTTTCATACTATGTATCAAGTGCATATTTAATTTTGCTATTCTATTGTTAGTTATATTGTCATTCTCTCTTTAAAACATGAATTAATTTGAGACGTAAATATATCACCATATCAATGGAAACCACTTAAAGCAAGAATTCAAGAAATTAAGGAAATAAACATTAATCTTGATAAAAAGCTGAAAAATTAATAAATCAGGTCAATACAAAGTTTATTAATGGAATTAGACTTAATTCCTACCAATATCAAAATGACTAAAACTAACCACTTAATTAATTAAATCTTCCCTTCAAAAGAAAATTAATTAAATATTTGAAATTGATAAATTATTTGATTTTTTTCTTTTTTAATGACATGAAATCTCTAATACATAATACTTTAAAGAGTTATATCAACTAATTAACTTAATCTATAACTACGAAGGTACTAAGTCAGTAACCATAAAATTAAGTTTATACCACTGTTGTTCATTAATATTTCAAATATTAACTTAATGTAGTTACGAATTTAATTAGATGAAATAAATCTAAATAAATTATTTATAGAAATTATTATCATAATTTAATTCTAACCATACTTATAATAAATTTTTAAATTATGTAAATATTGTAAGTCGAAAAAATTTAAGATATTATATTGTTACTTGGAATAATATTCTTTTGTTGACCTATAGTTGATGTTAATATGATATAGTTTATATTTAGTTGATTTTTTTTTATTCGCTACTTCAATTTCTTTCCTTCGCTAAATATAATTTTTCTTAGTAAACCTATAACAGAAATAAAAAAGAATTTATTATCTAATTCATATTTGTTTAGATTTTAATTTTAATTATTTTTATTTATTTAATAATATTTTGTAACCGAATGATTTTGTTAATTTTTGGTTGATATTTACTTGATGTGTGGTTAATTTTATAACTGGTATTGTTGATGTTTAGTTGATGCTTGGTTGATTTACAGATCCATGAAGCAGTTAAATTGTTTTTCTTGGTCAGCTTTTGTTTTTCTCTGATCTCTGTCATTTTAGCTTTCTTTTTATGTAAAAGAATAAATATTGTCATTTTGAACTTTTCTTAGAAATTTTAAATTTTGCTCTCTGTAAAAGTTTACTTTTTTTATAAATCCTATGTAAATAAATTATTTCAGCTTAAAATCTTTTAATTTTTGGATTAAATTATTTTAGTTACTATTTTATTAATTTGATTTGTCTTTGGTTTCTTTACTTGAAAATGATATCTACTTCTTAAAATAGTTCTAAAATATTAAACATATATTTTTTTTGTTAAAAGAATAATGTCTTAGTGTTGAAAAATATTAGAAATTGAATTTCAATCTCACATTAATAATTCTCATCATCTTCAATAATAATAATAATTGCTATCCCGGCATTGAAGAGAAAATTTTTATTAATATAAATAAAATAAAAGTACTTGCATATAGTGAAAATAATTGCTTCCTTTTTTTATTAAAAAAATAATTTCTATGCAATAAAAAGATGCATGTTATAAACAAAAGTATTATATGAATAATTAAGCAAATATTTTTTCTTATAAAAAACATAAAATCTCTAAAACAATAAGAAAATATAGGTATAATATAAAAAGTTACATGTGTCCTATAATCATATTAATCGTTTTCTTTTTTAAATTTCTTTATAAGTCGAAAATCTATAGTATTATCATATTTTTGTATAAAAAAAAAAATCAGCTTGAAAGGGTTTTTGTGAGCTTGTGTGCTTTAGAGGTATAAATTTTATTGATTTTGTAAAAGTTTTAAATTTATAATTATATAAAAATTTTAAAATTAAGCTACACTCGTAAAATCATGCAAAGTGGAATGTTTATATAAATCTAAACAAGAAAAATGTATGAATAAAGTAGTATTTACTCTCATATTAGTTCAAGAAATGTCTAACACAAGCTACAAATAATTCAACTATATAATATAAAGTAAATAGGGAAGGTTTCAAATTTTAATTTGAAAATGATAAGATTTTTAGAGAGTGTCATAGTCGTGACGTAAGTTTAAATTTATAATAATTTATTAAGAAAGTCATTCATATTAATTAATTAGTTGATATGAAATATATATTTTTAAGAAACAAAAAATTTTAAATTTATATAAAAACATATTATCCTAAACTAAAAATAAAAATAACCATTTGTAAATCCCAAAATAGAAAATATCCACTAATCAAGGGTCCTATTTAAATGAGTGTATTAGTATTGAATGTAAAATGTCATGCAAAAGATTTTAGTTAAAAGGGAGATCTTTGGAAGACGTTTTTTATTGGAGGTAAAAGTGTCATTGTTGTTATAAAACGAGGTATTTTTATAAAGAACTGTTATATATTATAGAATATCACTCGTAGTATTGGCAATTTATGTCTTACACCCTGATCCACCTTGTATAGTGGATCACAGGCAGGGACATATGTGCTAGCTAGTTTAGTTATTGTGTTTTTTTTTTTTAAAAAAAAAAAAATTGACTTCATAATAAAATAAATTATAAAAATTAATATTCTATAATTGAAAATTATATATTAAGTAAATATTTTTATATTTATAAAAATTAATTTTTATATATCCAATAAAATAAAATTTTAATATTTTATAATTATTTATAATATTTTATGAATAATAATAATTAAATATTTTTAATGTCTTTTATAATTTTTTTATACATAAATTTAAATTATATGTGTTAAAAATAGTATAATATCAAAATGTATCAAAATATAGTTAACACATGTTGAAAAATTTATATCTCAAATTTTAATATATAATATATTTTATATATATATATATATATATATATATATATATATATATATATATATATATATATATATATATATATATATGTATTATAGTATTAACATAATTAGTAACATTTTATTTTATTTTTGATTAGTCATATACTTTAAAGAATTAAAAATCGATATACTTTTGACAAACGATAAAATAAATTATTTATTAAAATTTATATAATATAATATTTAGGAACTCTTTATATATTATTAGTAAATGATACTAGTTTTTTTTTCTTTTACATTTGATAATTTAAGTATTCCATCAATATATAATTGATATTTCTATAAATAAAAATATTATATTTTTATAATGGACATCAATACTTATATTCATAGGATAAGTTTTATTGTCTACTGTAACAATATTTATTTTGTATTCAGTCAATTTTTAAATATTTATTATTTTAATAAAAAATATTCATTATTTATTAGCTACATGTTCATTATTTTAATGAAGGATATTCATTATTTATAAGCTACATATTCATTAATTTATTACTGTCAATTCAGTAATTATAAATTTATACATGTTTCTCAAATCACCGTGAGATATTTATCTTCAGATGAAAATGATATTGATTCTTTAAAAAAGTTAGATTCATTATTTTTGTGATGCTTATTGAAACAATTTTGTAATTGATATAAGTATTCATCATTTATAAGTATAATATTTATTAGTTTGTTAATGGATATTCATTATTAATGAATAGTATATTCATTAATTTATTTAAATGGAGATATATAACATAGACATAATATAAATCGTCCTTAGAGTCAGTAAATAAAAAAAAAGTCAAACTAAAGTTATCATATAAATATTTATATTGTGATACAAATAATTTTTTAATAAAATAAAATTAATAAACAATAAATATTTAGTACGTATTTAATAAATATAAATTAATAAATATTTAATATCGATTTAATAAACTAAAATTAACAAATTAAACGCACGTTAACTCCAACGTAGGTGCTGTACCTAGTTGCACCACATTACATTGTAATTTAAATTTCAGGATATAAGGCCTCCGCAATACTAACCTTTTGGACAATGCCTTTTAATTTTGACTATTAATGTTTTGACTTGTTACTTAATACAATAATTATATTTGATGATTTCTAAAATCAGTACTTTAGTGTAGCAATAAGATAAGACTGCATTAGCAATAAAAGCTAAGTTCAGACTTGATCAAAAAATATATATTTGGTGACTTATGAAATGCTACGATACGGATAATACTCTCATCACCAGAATGGGTTCTATTTTAATTCATTAATCTATCAATACGTGGGGTACTTGAGCTCTTTGAACTTAGTATCAATACTTCAACTTCTTTTTTCTTTTTAGTACCAAGATTCCTATTTTCTATTTCAATTTAGGATACTAACACTTTTTTGGTCTATTTTTGCTAATGTGGCCATTAAAAAAGAAAATTTTAATTAATTTAATACATTATCAATTTCAATTTACTAATAATTTATTATACTAAGCATATAAAATCCACCTTTTTAAAAAATTTTCCACATTTAAAAGTAGGCTCTATATGCTTAGTAGGATAAATTATTAATGATCTGACGTTACCAATATAACGAATCATTTAAAAATATTTCATTTCTATTAGACACATCAATAAAAATAGGTTGAAAAAGTGTTTGACACTCTAAACTGAAACAAAAAAAAAAAAAAGTATTGGTACCACAAAGAAAAAAATTGAAATATTGCTATCAATTGAAATTAAGTCCAAAAATCTGGCACCAATAGACCAATTTACCAATCAATATGTTAAAGATCTAAAACATAAGATGAGTCTAAACCATTCTCAACTTAAATTGAAAACAATTCCTTTGAAAATATCTTTTAGGTCGCAAAACACTTTAGTCCCTTAAAATCACCCATTTTTCATCAAAAATAGTATGACACTAAATGTGCTGCTTTTAAAACAATAGGGACCATAGTATACATCAAGGTAAAAACCTTAAAGGTGTTTTAGTGATTAACCATCTTTTTTAGAACTATATTACAAAGAATTGTTCATTGAACCTATTACACATTTCAATTTATCTTTTCCATAACATTTAATGATTTAAACACTTGTAGTACAAGTCCTTTACCTCATTCTTCCACTATTTGTGGAAACAATCAAGTTAAAACCCTTAAAAAGCATTCAAATGTACAAAAATTAATTTTGGTTTATAACGGATCAGGACCAATTCTTAAAGCACCAATTAATCATTTTAATAAATTTGATTTGCATTCTTATATATTAGGCCTTCAACATAGAGTATAATGCATGAACCATAAGTGACTTGACTCATCCATGAAAGAAAACACATGCTAACAATAAATGCTTACTTATAAATCTGAGCATATTAGAGCTCGTCAAGAAGTGCTTGGTACTACAATCATCAGAGGAACAATACCTAAACCTGAAGATGCTTCAGAGCTTTAATCTGAGTTACTGCTTATTCAAAGTGTCAAAACTGTGTGTACAGTTGAAAATGTCATAAAAGCACAGAGAAGACACATTGAGCAAATAATACTGCAATGATTCTTTTTTATTTATGTGGCATCAGCTATCAGGGAATCCAATTTGGGTAGCATTATTCTCATAGTGTGTGTATATATATATATATATTAAAGTAAATAAAATCTCTAGTTTGATTTAATCCAACAATCTCTCATCTATAAATTTTAGAATCGATCCTCACTCTCAGGAGCTTGTTATTGCCCCGATCACAAATCTACATGTCAATGTAGTTTTCAGGACCAAATCAAGAAGTTATTCTACACTTCACGTAGGAATTTACCTGGGAAGAGGTTATTTTCTTGTGACCGTATACCAAGGCCCTTTATTTAGTTATTCAATCTCATGTACCCATATGATCAATTGAACTACTTGTAGAGATTGGCTATCTGCTCTCTGTATTGATCCATGACTCTGTCCCTTCTGATTTTCATGGTTGGGGTCATCAAGCCACTTTCAATCTGCAAGAAATGAGTATGATGAGCCAAATGGTAAATGCTGCTCAAACATAAATATGAATGGAGTGAAAGCAAAATAAAGCCATGATTTCATTTATTTTAATTTAAGGTTTACCGTAAAAGGCTCATCCACAATGAGTATTGGTCCAACTTTAAATGAACAACTTGATGTCCTGCTTGTGACAAAAAAAGAAAAAGAAGGAAAGATTATTACTTTCTCATAGAGAATGATAATTCTACTATTACAGTTTAAAGAATATCATATTTCGGATTCAAATTCTTTTTCTAGGTGATAAATTGTAATATAAAATGAAAATGAAAGTTAGATAACTGTGGCAGACTACAATAAGCAAACACTCAATATCTGCATGAAGAGAGAAGCAAAACCAACTGAAAGAAGATATAAAGTAACATAAGTTAAAAGAAAAACAAGATTAAGAAAATACTATCTTGTATCTAAGCTGCATTCCTTCAAGATCTCTTCTCATTTCTTACACACAGCACAAGAATCATAAAAGAAATTCAAATGAAAATACTGCAGGAATTATGGAGGCTTATGGCAGAAGGCTTCAATTGTTTTCAGTAATCTCCAAAATAAAGAAAAAGGGATCATGAGGCCAAAAAGCTTTGCAGCTTGTGATTACAATGTGTGGCCAGCTGAGATTTATTTCTTATGCAAAAGCTAGGATGCTCCATCATCAACGAGGCAACATGATGGAATCTAATCATGAATGTAATGTAAAACATCTAGTGCTAAGGACTAAGAAAAATCCAAACCTTTAGAATGATTTTCAGTTGTAGTCAATGTATTTGTTTGTACAACTACATGCAGCATTTCAGTTGGTGTTGATTATGGCCAAACTTGGAAAAGCATGCACCAAAACTCCCAAATTATTGCCGTGTCATACTTTTCAAATAAATAAATCAGAGTAGCAAATGAACGGCATAAATAAGGAGATGGAAGATCTGGATGAGGACAGAGTTAAAAGATCTTATCATCCCTATTTCTTCTTTTCAAATTAATAAAATATAATTAATGATTGTTTAAATATAACTGATGACTTCTACACATAATAAACAATTTAAAGTGAGCTCCTTTTTCTTTTTGAGAATAAGAAAATGCATTAATGAGAATTAGTATCCAAAACGGACGTTATAAAGTCTGGGAAATTCAAACCAAACAAGCTGTGAACACATCATGAAACTGAGCTTTCTGAGCAAGAGTGTGAGCCACTTTATTAACCGACCTAGGGACAAAGAAGATTGATATCAACATTTGTGAATTTGCCTAGGACTGCTTGAATATATAAAAGAACTGAACCAAGGTAATTATTTTGGAACAAGGTAGATGCTGAACTAAAATTATTCTGAATAAATCATTTGCCAAATAAGCAATTTGGGATTCTTGGTACACGCCCTCTCAAATCTGGTCACAAATTTAACCAATTTAAAGGTTATAGTTATGAAATAACGCAATAGCCATATTTGAAAACTGGAAAAAAGACAAAAAGATTTGGATTTCGAGTTATTAACTCAAACCCAAATGCAAAACCTTTGTCATCCTGCTAGTAGCAAGGCCTTTCTCTTTTCCTTCCTTTGTCCAAATAAGAATCTCCTTTGTTTTTAGAATGCTCAAACCAAGCTCAGCTACCATAAACAAGGCCTAGATTTAATTGCCCTAAAGACTAGAAAGTGCATGTATGTTAAACAAGTTAAGTTCCATTGGGGATTGATACCAGTTAGTTGAAAGTTATGAAGACAGTATTCGAGAAGAATAATGGAATTCTTATTCAATCAGAGACAAGGAAACAGATCTAGTTTAAGAAAATATAACGAGAAAGAAATACGCAAAGGAAAGACAGTCTTCAAAATTCTCTATGAAGTCAATATATAAAAGAATTCTCCACATTAAGCCTACTTTTGAATGTCTGTTTTGGGACTTCCAAGAAAAGTAACATCACCTAATGCAGGATGACAAACTCAAACTAAATAATCCAAATGGAGAATATTTCAACTTCCTATTCTAGGCATTGCCTCTCCTAATTCTAACTTCCAGGGTTTTCCTTGAACTCAAGAAACTCATACAATTTATTCTAGATTACAGCAGAACAACTGGTTGAATATAAGAAAGCTTAAGAGTTCCAATTTAATTAAAACTTCATTCAAGTGTGACTATAGCATTTAAAGTTCAAGAATGTTACCAATTCCTAAGTTCCTCATCTAGCATGCTTGCCATTTGCTCCTTCTTCAGCTCAGAGGTGTTGGCATCTATAATGGACAATTTTTTTGCAGCTAGAAGTACCTCTTCTTTGTTTGGAACAATTATAGCTCCAAGACGACGTTGGTCCTGCATGTTATAGATGCCGATTAATAAATAAATGCATCAACTTAAACATGTTCAAAAGGCCCTACTGGCTTATTAATCCTCCAAATATACCTGACCAATGACAATGATCTGTTGAATAAGGGCACTTCTCATAGCAGCTTCCTCAATCTCTGAGGGCTCAATGTTTTCACCTATTTCCTCAAAACAAAGTAGGATAGTTAAACATAACATGCTTTTTATGCACTTTCAGCAATAAGCCTAACGACTACCAGGTTTGGCAGCAGAATGGAGTTGAACTAAATCACCAACATCTACTGCATTAAGCTAGAGTGCATAGAATATCTTCTGCTAGCACAGAAGATTCAGAACTGCAACATTATACAAGGAAAACCATAAACTACTAATATACCTGTTGAAAGAACTATGGTATCCTTAGCACGTCCCTCCAAGACAACAACACCACTACATTGGCGGCTTCGCCCAATTGAGTGGTGAGGAGCAATCCAGCCTATATCACCAGTATTTAGCCAACCTTCCTCATCTAATACTTGCTTTGTGGCCCAAGGATTCTAGTTGAACATTAACACAAACATGTTACACAATAAACACTATGGGAAAGCTATCATGAGTTTTGTATACTAATTGTTAGAAAGTTAGTCATAATATGAATACTGAAAAAGATATAATATCCTGAGGAAACCCTAGAATACATTCATATAATTGTGAACTTTCAGCACACACCATTTGGGCTGATCAAAGTTAAGAAAAAAAAAATGAAAGAAAATTGGTTCTTTACACCAATTTTGTTTTTTTAAGACAAGATTTGACCATGTTTCATTCGTTGTAACTGTAATGGCCTGGAGTGGACAATACAGCAAGAAAAACATAGAACAGAATAAAATGAAATAAATCACTCCATTTTTTGTCTGATTCCAGGATTAAGAAATAATGTTATTGAAATTATATAAATTTGATATGATTAATTGAAAGGTAAAATGAAATTTAACTCCTACCAAAATCTAAAATAATTTGTAAGTCTCATTATCATTTCATAAATCACTCGAAAAAAGCAACCTATTTCTAACAATAGAATACAAGGTCCATATAAGCAACAATGTTGTTCTAAGTTTGTATTGCAAGAACAAGTTTAGCACTGTGGATAAGTGACTGTCTAATCATGGTTTCTTAACATGTTGCTGCATTTTAAATTTCTAATATAATTGTTGTTAGCTGAATTCCCCATGTAATAGTGTCATTGCACATTCTATTGTAGTACAAGCTGAAAGGCTTTATAGTCTTTGGAAGGCAGGGGACACTGATGCCAAGCAAACTGACCCCTAATTTATTATGGTTCAAGTCATGGCAGTTACAAACTGTCACTGTCATGGTTTATTAATGGCAATTACAAATCTGATCCCTGATTGGTAATGGGCTCAAAAAACAGCTGTTTAGGGAAGATATTACCTTATAGTAACCTTTCATCACTTGAGGCCCCCTGACTTTCACAATCCCTTTTGATCCATCTGGAAGAGCTTCATCAGTTTCAGCATCTACCACTTTAAACTCTGTGTGCCGAATCGGATGCCCAATTGAACCAAGAACCTTCAAGATTAGGTAGTACATCATCTTATCTCAAGGTAGAGATAATAGAGAAGGCGACATAAATACGAAAGAAGGTACATGAAAATGGTCTATCTATGGTCGGACCACTTAATACTAAGAATGGTTGTATTCACAACAGAAAAACATGCTCCTGTAATTTCTCATAACTTGGACCACTTAATATTAAGAATGGTTGTATTCACAACAGAAAAACATGCTCCTGTAATTTCTCATAACTTTCTTTCAGAAAGATTTCTATGACAACAATAGGGACTAGGAAAAGAAAATAATTTCCATGAGAGATGCTATACAGTTGGCTCAATTAAATACCATAAACTGACATGAAAAAAGCAAAGGAATATACTTTTTTAGGGTTTTAAAGATGACAAATGAACCAGGTGGATTATACCACATATTGTGGTAATGCTTTTGTAAAAGGTTGAATTTGGATAATAATTTAATAGATAATTTTTGCTGGTACTGTGGACAGTATCATAAACAATGACCTGATGTTAAACATATTATTTTGACTTGTATGCTTATACGGTTTCAGATTTACAAGAAAATAACATTTTAACCCGGAGCAAAACTCAGATTTGAAGTCCATGTTAATAGCCTGAAAAAATATAAATAAATAATACAATGCAATAAGTTTGAGGTTTTCATTTTTAGGCATTATAATAAAGATCTCACTAACATCACACTCCCTCAGTAAAAATTGCATCAGCTAATCTCAAATATAACTTGAAGGCTTTGATATCCAAGAAAATACTCGAAAAACTAAATGCATATGCCTTTAAATGGATTTTAGTAACCCTAACTCTACAAGAGTTAATTTTTAACCATAAAACTGAAATCTGAGTCTTCAACTTCTAAACTAAAAAAGGCACAAAACAATAATGGGAAGAAAAATTAATAGACCTAATAAATGTTAGAAATTCAGACATTATTTTATGAACTAATACTTTCCATAAAATGATTCTTTTAATGCGAAAGGAAATTTTGTTGAAAGGAGGAAAGAACACCGTGAGGACAATGAATCCTTCTTCATGCCCACCCCCAATCTAGAGCTCTAAATGCATAAGCCAAGATATAAGCCAAACATATCAAGTTGTCACACAAAAAACTCGTTCAGATGTTTGAAGATATGTTCATTTCTCTCATTCTAGAACTACATGGCTGTGGAAAAGAAAAAGGTCCAGTTTAAAGACTATCAGTATCCTTCCTACCAAAAAACCTCCCCTTACAACCAAAAAGAAAATTCTAAAATTACTGCAGACAAAGCCTATGCTCCTTACAGATGCTAAAGAGGCAATTCCACATTAACAACCTACCCCACAATGTAAAGACAAGGGAGAATCAGTCTTACTACACTTGTAAATAAAAAAAAAACTATAAATGACAAACCTATAGATTATTAGGAGATAACTAGGCCTTTTATAGTAAAAGATCATTAATTTCCGTAGAAAAATTCTTATTAAAAATAAGCCAACTACTTGCTTTCATATATGATCACAAAAATAGGACTTGATTAAATTTAAATAATATCAAGAAGGGCAGCCCCCCTATGATATCTTTACAACATAATTTACAATAACTGGATATTTAAGCCAACTCTAGTTTAGGCCTCCTGTGCCTCAAAGTAGCGAAAGAGAAGAAAAAAGGTGCAGATCAACAATATGACAATAAGATAAAATTCAATACAAGAAAAATTTGGTTGAAACTCATTAATTTTGTGATCAGCAAAACCCAGCTGCAAAGTTGAAAGCCTACATCAAATAATCATAGTTAGTAAAACCATATATTGAGCTCTAATGAAGTTTGGAGTCCTGATTTTTACTTCATTTTAAGACAACTTTCTAGTTTACCCCATATCCCATGAAATCTTACTGACCTTTGCCTATTTCATCCTACATGTCAACAAGAATTATAAACAAGCAGTTTTACCACATAAGACAACTAGAATAGACATACTTAGCATATATAGCTATATACTTATTTAGGAATTATAGCTGTAATATTCCTCTATTTATTTCCTGCAATTATTCCTATATAGTTGACTATCTTAAATAGGTCTAGGTATCTTGTATAAATACCTTGAGATATATGGAATAAACATAAGAGTGTTTTTCAATCAATTATTATTTTGGTATCAGAGCAAAAGAAAAATATCTCCGCTGCCTTCTTTTGTTCAAACCCTAGCCGTCATCTAGCTGCAATGTCCACTAAAACTAACAACAAAGAGATTCCTGATAGTAAGAAACTCTCGACGGTGACCATTCATGAGACCTCTTTTCCAATCCATATTAAATTGGATGGTTCTAATTATTGTGTTTGGTCAAAGATTCTAGAGATACATATTGTTGGCAAAAAGAAGAAGGGTTATATTACTAAAAGAAAGGCTGCACCTACAGAAGATGATCCGGGCTATGATGAATGGGAAGCTAAAGATGCCCTTGTCAAGTCTTGGCTTATTAATTCCATGACTGATAATCTGATGTCGCACTTTGTTCAGTGTGGGACATCTAAAGAAGTTTGGGATGCGGCTAAGAGTAGCTATCTTGATGTTTCTGACTCTTCCCAAGTATATGAACTGATGAAGAGGTCATTTCAATTGCGCCAGGGTGGTCGACCTCTCCCAGAATATTTCAATGAGTTAAATTTAATTTTCATGGAGCTTGATTATCATAGGCCCAATGACATGACATGTGCTGCTGATATTGAGAAACAAAGGAAGCATATTGCAGAGGATCGCATCTATATGTTTCTTACAGGTCTTGATCACAGTTTGGATCAAATTAGTAGTCGTGTTTTGGCTACCTCCCCTTTACCAAGCTTGGAAGAAGCCTACTCTTTAGTTCGTCGTGAAGTGCAGAGACAAGTCACCATGGGAACAGAAAATCATTCTGAGGCTTCAGTTCTAATGATCCAAAAGAGCACCTCTCAGGTGACTCTTTCTGTTCCTGTGAATTCTACTGCTTCCAATTCTCGCTTCTGCACTCATTGCAATAGTACCAGGCATACAGTAGATGTTTGTTGGAAGAAGCATGGCTATCCGGAATGGTATAAACTTAAACAAGCTGAGAAGAAAAATAAGAAATATGCTCAGATTGCTGTTACTGACACTTCTCCACCTTCTGCTTCTCATGTCTCTCAAGTGTCTCCTCAACAAGGTAATTCTAGTCTGACATATGTTTCTACTGCTTCTAATACTTGGGTTATTGATTCAGGGGCTACTGACCATATGACTAGTAATTCTTCTATACTTGCCTCTCTAATGTCTTCACCTGTTAAGTCTGTACAGGTTGCTAATGGGACTTCTATATCAATTACAGGAGTTGGGAATGTCTCAATTTCTCCTACATTCTCAATGTCATTTGTCTTACTTGCCCTTGATCATTCTAATAGTCTTCTTTCCATTAGTAAGATTACCAAAAGTCTTAATTGTTCTGCAATATTTGATTCTACTCATAGTATCTTTCAGGACAAACGTACGAAGATGACGATTAGCATTGGTAAGGAAAGAGGAGGTTTTTATTACTTGGAAGGGGCTACGAAATTTAAATCTGAACCTAGCCATGGTTTTCAAGTAGAGAGACAGTCGTTTGATAGAGAGAAGATTCTTTTATGGCATTGTCATTTGGGGCATCCATCTTTTTCTTATTTAGAGCGTTTATTTCCTAAATTGTTTCACAATGTTACTATCTCTAGTCTAAGATATGAACAATGCATTTATGCTAAAAACCATCGTGTTCTTTTTAAAACCAGTTTCAATAAGAGTTCTATTCCTTTTTCATGTGTTTATACTGATGTGTGGGGTTCTTTTTCTACTCCATTTGCCTCAGGCCATAAATACCTTGTGTCTTTCATTGATGACTGCACTAGAGTGAACTGGGTATATTTGATGAAATCTAAAAGTGATGTTATACAAGTAATTCCTCAATTTTACAAAATGATTGTCACACAGTTTCATACTCAGGTCCAAGTTTTCCATTCTGATAATGGTCGTGAGTTTGTAAATCAGTCTCTTACCAATTTCTTCCTAGAACATGGCATCCTACACCAAACAACTTGTGCCTACACACCACAAGAAAATGGTGTAGCAGAGCGTAAGAATCGTCATATCCTTGAGGTTGCTCGGGCTTTAAGCTTTACTATGCATGTCCCTAAACAGCTAATGAGGTCACATGACTCTTTCTTATTAATCGAATGCCTGCTCGTATCATTAATTTTCAAACCCCTTTAAGGATGTTATCACAACTTCACTCTATTCCTTCTGCTCTAAATATTTGTCCTAAGATTTTTGGTTGTGTATATTATGTTCATGTACACTCTATATATAGGGATAAGCTTGAACCACGTGCTCTTAAATGTGTTTTTCTTGGTTACTCTAATTCTTAACAAGGCTATAAATGTTTTCATCCTCCTACAGGTAAATATTATGTTTCCATGGATGTTCAGTTTTGTGAACAAGTATCTTATTTTTTTGGGATGTATCTATGATTCCTCTTCAGGGGGAGATTAGTAGTAAGGAAGAGGAACAGTTATGGTTAGAAGAAAAGAAGTTGTGGATGTCGAGTAAGGGGGAGAATTCAACTATTATGGAGAATAAGAAATCTTTAGAGAATACTTGTTCTGTTGAGTTTGAGTCTGAATTTAAAGAGAAAAGGATGAAAGACCAGCTAGGTTATTTTAAAACGGTTATACAAGAAGAAAACAAAATGCCACTGTTATGCCTTCTCTTCACTCTAGTGCCCCTCTTGATGATACTACCATGCCATCGGATGACTCTTCTACTATTAACCCTGAGGTATGTGTTCCCTCTCCTACAACTTCAACTTTAGAAAAAGATTCTAGTCCTATAACATTATAAAATGCTATTTTGAATCCACAAGTTATGGATCACAATCATGGTAGAAGATGTCCCTCTCGTGAACGTAGAGAGCCTGATAGGTTGGGTTTTTCTAAGTCATCTTTTAATGTCACTTATCCTATTTCTGATTTTATCTCTTATCATCATCTGTCTAAGGCTCATCTAGCTTTTGCTCTTCATTTGTCTTCTGTGTCTATTCCTAGTCATTTTCAGGAAGCCCTTGGAGATCCTAAGTGGAAGGTTGCTATGGAAGAAGAAATGAAGGCTCTCCAAAAAAATTCTACTTAAGAGATGGTTGAGTTGCTACAGGAAAAGAAGACAGTAAGATGCATGTGGGTGTTTACAGTGAAATACAGGTCAGATAGGACAGTTCAAAGGTACAAGGCTAGACTGGTGGCCAAAGGTTACACTCAAACCTATGGGATTGACTATTAAAAGACTTTTGCTCATGTGGCTAAGATGAACACCGTTCAAGTCATTCTATCTCTTGCAGTCAATTTAGATTGGCCATTACGCCATTTTGATGTAAAAAATGTTTTTCTCCATGGTGATTTGATAGAGGAAGTGTATATGGATCCTCCTCCAGGATTGACACTAGGAGGAGGTAAGGTGTGCAAGCTGAAAAAGGCATTGTATGAGTTGAAACAATCGCCAAGGGCATGGTTTGGCAAGTTGAGCTACTCAATGAAGGAGTATGGTTTTAAGGAAGTTTTGGCAGATCATACTCTGTTTTATAAGAGGGAGCATGATGATATTACCTTGCTTATTGTTTATGTTGATGACATGATTGTTACAGGTAGTAATGCTAATGAGATAGAGAAACTTCGAAGCTACTTGGCCAAGGAGTTTGAGATGAAGGACTTGGGGGTTCTAAAATACTTATTAGGTGTTGAAGTATCTCGGTCCAAGTAAGGACTTTTTCTCTCCCAACGGAAATATATTTTAGATCTCTTAGCTAAAACTGGTAATTCTGCCTGTGAACCTGTAAATACTCCCATTAAGGTGAATCATGGTCTATCTATCTATCCTGATCAGGTTCCGACTAACAAGGAGAGATATCAGAGACTAGTGGGAAAGTTGATTTATCTAACTCACATTAGGCCTGATTTATCATATGCAGTTAGTGTTGTTAGTCAGTTTATACACAATCCAGTGAATCGTATTTTGGCTTATCTGAAGTCCTCTCCAAGTAAAGGTATTATGTTCTCCAAACATGAGCACTTGGATATTATGAGTTACACAGACTCTGACTTTGCTGGCTCTAAATTGGAAAGAAAGTCTACTTCAGGCTATGTGTCATTCATTAGAGGTAATCTGGTGACTTGGAGGAGTAAGAAACAAAATGTGGTGTCATTGTCTAGTGAAGAAGCTGAATACCGGACTCTTCATCATGCAACCACAGAGCTTGCTTGGTTAAAAATTCTCTTAAAAGAACTCGAGTTTGGTCTAAAGAAACCTATGGTACTTTATTGTGATAATACTGCCGTTATTGAAATAGCTAACAATTCGGTTCAACATGATCGAACTAAGCACATTGAAGTTGACAAGAATTATATCAAGTATAACCTGGATTTTGGTATGATAGAGGTTCCTTACATTAAGAGTGCAAATCAACTGGCCGACATGATAACTCACGTTGTTACTAGTGGCTCATTTTATGCATCATTATCCAAGTTGGGCATGTGTGATATCTATGCACCAACTTGAGGGGGAGACTTAGCATATATAGCTGTATATTTATTTAGGAATTATAGCTGTAATATTCCTCTATTTATTTCCAGTAATTATTCCTATATAGTTGACTTACCTTTCCTGTAATTATTCCTATATAGTTGACTACCTTAAATAGGTCTAGATATCTTGTATAAATACCTTGAGATATATGGAATAAATATAAGAGTGTTTTTCAGTCAATTATTATTTGACATCAACATTTGATTTTTATGTCAGAAAAAGATCCAAGAAAAGAAAATAATTGCAAGATCAGAGAAACAAAAGAAACCAGCCTGACGTCCAAAATGTTTTAGGTTGTTGTGGTATACAGTGATGAGAGAATGATTTTGTGTGTACAGATCAACATGTACAGGTATTTATAAAAAAATTACAAGGTATAAACTAAGAAACATTATAATCTTATCCCAATTAATCAACCCTAAAATCAAGCTCCAATCCCTATTAATCAACCCTATGATTCTTTCCTATATCCCTATCAATCAGCCCTTTGATTCTTTCCTAATTAATATTACAGTCTGTAACACTTCTCCTCAAGCTGGAGCATAGATATTGATCATGTCCGGCTTGCTACAAAGATATTTTATCCAAGTTCCATTAAGAGCCTTTGTAAAGATATTTCCAAGTTCTCCAATTCTCACATAACCCACAGATAAATATGCTTAGTTCATTCATCAAAAACAAGATCCAAAGCAATATGAAGGGCGGCTTAGTTATCACACCACAATTTGCCTGGAATTGAAGTTTTGAATCCTACTTCAATTATGAGTTGATATATTCACATAATCTCATATGCAGACTTCATCATAGCAGGATATTCTAACTCTGCACTTGAACGAAAAAACCACAATTTGCTTCTTGCTTTTCCATTGATAAATGGTCTTGGATAGAACTCATTTCCAAAAACTAGCTCAAAGAGGGTGCCCAATCCATAAATATACACCATAACAACCCAATAACTAAGTAATGTGGGATAAATACAACTTCTAACACCCTCCCTCACGCTTAGCGTGACATGCAATGGATCCAAACTTATCATCGCAGACAAAAGGCCGGTTCTGATACCATGATAAATGGGCTTGGGTAGAACTCATTCCCAAAAGCTAGCTCAAATGAAAAGGGTGCCCAATCCGCATATATACACCATAACATCCCAGTAACTAAGCATTGTGGGATAAATACAACTTCTAGCATCCATGAAACTAGATTGCCACCCACAAAACCACAAAAGCCAGTGGAGACCTTTGATCTGCTTTAGATCATGCCAATCAGCATTTGAAAAATACTCAATCTTGGTATGGCCATATTTGCCATACAATATGCCTTGCCCTGGTGCACCCTTCAAATAGCACAAAATTTGTTCCACTGCTCTCCAGTGGTCGACTGAGGGAGAAGATATATATTGAAGTTACCATACTAAATATGCGATATCAAGGCGAGTCACAGTAAGATGATTTTATTTTCCAACTGTTCGTCTATATGTCTCTGGATCTTCAAACAACTTACTTTCTTTTGAAAGTTGTATATTAGGATCCATTGGAGTGTTGCATGGCTTAGCCCCCAATTTTCTTATTTCAAATAACAAATCTAGTACATGCTTCCTCTGGCACAATAGGATTCCTTTTTTACTTCTTCCCACCTCAATGCCTAAGAAGTATTTTAATAAACTCAAATATTTAATGTGAAATTGAGTATGAAAGAACTTAAGAGAACAAATTCATATAACGTCACTTCCAGTAATGGCAATGTCATCTACCAAGAATATAATGCCTTTAGTAGATTGTTTGAAAAAGATAGAATGATCATACTGAAGGTTTCTATTTTTTCTTTCAATCACCCTATTTTGAGATGGTGTTCAACATAGGAAGTTTGATGAAGCATCTCATTTTCTTGCATATATCTTTGGCAAGATTCGAAGATATTCCCTTGCATTGCCACTCCTCAAGATTTTAACAGACAGATTAAATTGATTTTTAACTTCAGCATAAATAGCAAAAAAATGAGAAAACAATTCAGAACGATGTTTCATCAAAATAACCATGTCATTTGAGAATTAATTATCAACAAAGATAACAAAGTATCTAAATCCAGTTTTTGGTACAACAGGACAAAGACCCAAACATTTGAATGAACTAACTCAAAGGAGTAGTAGCTCATTTATTAATTCTAAGATTGCGACTAACATGATGTTTAGCAAATTGACAAGACTCATAATCTAAAGAAGGTAAACTAGAAAATTTTGATGAAAGTTTCTTTACCAAAGGTAAAGAAGGATGGCCCAATAGATAATGTGCCTTAAAAGGACTAACAGTTCCACAACAGACTACCGGTGGGTGTCAAGGATGTAGAGGCCTCTAGATTCATGCCCTTTACTAGTAATCCTCTTCGTCATAAGATCCTAAAAAAGACTAACCGAGAAAAAATGAGACATAACAGTTAAGGCTATGTGTGAGTTTACTAACAAAAATTAAGTTGAACAACAGATCAGGTAGACTCAAAACAGTGTGCAAGGAAGAGACAGTGTTGGAAAATTGTGCCATAACCAAGAGCACGTGATGTGGAATTATAAGCTAAAGTGACAGGAGAACTAGAATTGTTTGACTGAAAGGAAGAGAATAGTCTAGAATTACCCGTCACATGATTTGTGGCACCAAAATCAATAGCCCATCTGGAAGATGAAAGGAGACATGTATTTGGTTTACCTGAATCAGCAACTGCAGTAGTAGGAGCAGGTGACGACTTTAGAGCCTCTCGTATTGTGAGAATTGGACATATACTCATCTGCAGATACAAGAACTGAGTCAGGAGTATCTGGACCAGAGGCAATATGAGCAGATGGCTTTTATTGTTTCTTGTGTTGCATTCCTTGATTATATGTCTAGACTTCTTACAATAGCGACATACAATTTCTCCTGAATCATTTCCTCGATCAGAGTTACTTGATTCAACCCCTTTTCCAAAACTAGGTGCATTATTACGGCTCACAAGAGCACTACTAGACTGGGTAGAGGATGAGTTTCTCAACTCGGAAAACCCTAAGAAACACATATTCGAAAGATGAAACGTTAGAACTGGAAAGGATTTGAAATCTGGCAGTCTCAAACTCTAGTGAAAGAGCAGCAAGAAAACCCATAATGATTAGTTTCCTCCGCTGAGCTTGTTGTTCTTTGATATCTCATGTGCCAGAGAGTGAAGACTGCAGATTTCTTCTGACGGCCCGTGGGCCTCACGCGCAGGGACTCCAGCGACCAAACTTTGGGCAATGACTGATTGGCAGGTGGTGCACTTCTTGGTATAGGAGGTGACAGTAACCAAAATTTGGAAGATGGTGAACTAAAAAAATCAGGTCTGATTCTGGAAAAAGGAAAAAGAGTAGAAAACCCAGAAAACTAGAAAGAAAAACAAAAGAAATTGAAATGGGATTTCAGTGCTTTGATACCATGTTGTAGTATACAGAGATGAGAGAATGATTTTGCATATATAGATTAACAAAGTGTACAGATATATATATACAGAACTTAAAGGTATAAACTAGGAAACATTATAATCTAATCTCTATTAATCAGCCCTAAATCCTTATCAATCAGCCATATAATCAAGCTCTAATCCCTATCAATTAGCCCTATGATTCTTTCCTAATTAATATTACAGTCTATAAAATAGGCCAACATCCCATCTCAAACTCACACAAATTTAGAATCGTGCTAATATATATTCTATAATCTATAATATATATAGAAGTGGGTTGGCATAGGGGAGTATAAGAGTGGACCAATGAAGTCCTTGATAACTTTTCTAATATTTAGAAAACAACTAGCCTCATAACTTATCTAACATAATTCTAATATAGTTATATCAGTTCTACTTCTAACATATATACACACAATAGAAAGTGGGTTTTCTTTGTTAGTTTCTTTCCTTCTAATGTCGAATGCACTAACTTGTTATTATGCTTCATTTGCAGAATCAAAGGTTGATGCAGTCATATCCAATGAACACAAATTCTATTCTCTTCTCTGTCAAAGCAATTTTTAACCTAATTAGGTAAGAAAGCTAACCCACATTACCAAGAGCAGAATCTAATATGATTAATCCCAGTTCTTTCATATTAATCATCACAA
This sequence comes from Ricinus communis, assembly GCF_019578655.1. NCBI lineage: Eukaryota > Viridiplantae > Streptophyta > Magnoliopsida > Malpighiales > Euphorbiaceae > Ricinus > Ricinus communis. Next base: position 19,572,826 of record NC_063256.1, on the reverse strand, counting down.
AAATCTGAAGGGCTAAATGTGTTTAATGTTTTAGGTGGTACATGTGACAAAGCAAGTGCTTCATTTTGTAGAGAATATAGTGGACAAAAGAAATTGCATCGATGTAAATTGTGAATTGCATGCAGAACCTCTAGCAGTTTTATTATTTTTTTGATAATAAATTATATTCATTTCTACAGGATGTATATAAATAAATAGGAATGTATATTGATTAGGAGAACACTAAATAGGAATTAGACTAGTCCTTCCTGAAGTAGAATAAGTTTTTGCATATATATATATATATATATATTATAATATATTAATATGTATCTAGTATTCCATAACTATTCAAGTGCATCACATGTGAGATAAAAACTTGTAAATATAGCATGCTATTGCTGCATTCTATTCTACTGTTGCTACTGCTTGGTAATGCTACGACCCTCGTGTCCTTCCCTAGTATATTTTGTTTCTTCGATTCCATTGTGCAGGAACATGGTCGTGCCATATTCAATTTACATAAACTATCATTAATGGAACTTTCTGTGCCATATTCAATTTAAAACTATAACTCTGAACATTCAAAAAGTTCAAAGTCCAAAACCAATTATAGTGGATACAAGTCTTACATTACAAGTAGGTCGTCGGACAGCAGTAACTGGAGATGACTCCGTCATACCATACCCATTCTGGAGTTTTACGCCAATTGCCTGCATGTATTATTGGCATCATTGTGAGATCTCACAATCAGAAATTCCTCATTTAGCAGGAAAAAAGTATGAAAAGCCTCCAACCTCAAAAAACTTATCAACATGCATGGGTAAACTGCCACCAGCACTTATGCCAGCCTGCAAGATACCATAGGCATCAAATTATATTTCTAAGTACCAAAATACATTCACTTTGAACATCTAAGAGAGACGAGAAAATGGAGATTCCTTGTGAACAGAAAAGGAACAAAACATTTTTAGCAAAAGCTTTCCTTTTCTTTTTTTTTCCCTCTATTGCATTTGTGTGTCTGTGTTGCAGGGAGGCCAGTATAAAAGGAAACAGATAGTTTCTTCAAACTGAGTATAATGCTTTCAAAAATATTAGGCAACTTATACTACACAAATTATTTGAGCCAAAAGAATTAAGGCTATTGATAATGAAAGAATGACAACCTTGCTTATTCCAATAGCTAAATGAATTTTATGGTAAAAAAGATTCTTAGCCAGCATATGCACTGGCAACAAGATTGCAGCCATGATTCTTGCCCATAGACAGTCCAATAGTGAAATGAGATATGATGGTTGCTTCTGAATCCTGGTCAAAAAAGTCCCCTGGAACAACAATATTATTAGAATAAGTAGATTGCGTCATAAAATTTCAATTTAGCAGTATGCTGTGTTATAAAGTAGGTCTCGTTACATTCTCAAAATTAGTTTTGAGGGAGACCTTGAGCATGAGATTACTTGTAGAAGTTTCATAGATATTCAGTAGACAATGTGTCCACAGCATTTGGCCCGTTAACGGATGAATCCAAAACTCTTTTTCTTTCATTTTATTTTCAATGAGAACATGGCTCATCCACACTACATTAATATGGTCATTCCAAAAAGCACCTCTTGGAAAATTAATTTGCATAACCATGTTTGCATATTAAAAGAAATGAGAGGTGAACAGCAGAACCAGATGATTTAGCAGGCTAAATAGCCATATGGTCTGGCTATTTTGTATACTTGAGAATCTTTAGGATAAGAGGAGAAGCTGTGATCTGGTTGATTTGTATACTTGAGGAGCTCAAGGATTAAAATAGAGCAGTTAAATGCTCCAAGAATCACTAATCGAACCTAGCCGCTCGCCGAGCTTCGGCTCAATAAAAGCTCGTTCGAGTTTCTTCATCCAAGCCAAGCTCAAGCTTAGTCGTGCTCCGTTCTGAGCTCCCGAGCTGGCTCGTGCATAAGCTCAATAAAAAAAAATAAATAATTATAATAAATCACAAGAAGAATAAATAAATAGATCATAATAACTCAATTTTTATTATATTAAAATAATAAAATGTACCGACAAATTAGGTTTTAATTCTAAATTCTCTAATTGAATAATTTTACTGTTACTTAAGCAAGTGCTAGTTTAATAACATTGTCAATTAAGTTGGCATTTGATCATGTACATTTAATTATTATTAATGTCTTACCAATTTTTTTTTTTTTTGTCACACATTAATATAAGTAGAATAATAAAATAAGAACTATGTATTAAAACAATATATTTTTGTGTATAATATAGTTAACTTAAATCAACATAAACTATGTTGCTTTACTATAAAACTACGTAGTTTTAGTGTTGAATAAACAAGCATATTTTATGTAAATGCTTAAAGAAATACAGTAAAAACTTTACATAGTCATACACTTAGGACAAATAAAATTTATGAATATGAAAAGATTATAACTTAATGGAGGTTTGAATATTAAAATTTTTTTTTGGACTTAATACTTAATCTTGTTGGTGAAATGATAAAAAGCAGAGATATGATACGTTAATATGTTGTTATATTATACAAATAAGACTGGTAAGACAAAACATAGCATAACATATATTTTTTGAAGTTATATATACAAATATTACTATATAGAGGAATATTTTCTAAAGGTGGGACTTAAAAGATTTATAACTTATTACAATAGACAGTTTATTCCTATTTATAACTGGACCAAATTGAGATCGTACATTTTTTATCACTATGTAGAGGTTATTCCTATATAGAGTATCATTATAGAGAGATTTTACTATACGTTTTGCTATAAGACTATGTAGTATGTAAATGCTTAAAGATATTTAGAAATTATAGTCTATACATTTATAAATTAATAAAGCACAAGTAAATATCTTTACAATATGCTTAATGTGAAACTTGTAGATAGAGTAATAAATATTATAAATTAATATAAAAGGTACTATAGTCTAATTAATAAAGGAAAGGTACTAGAGTAAGAACTGTTATAAATTAACATGAGAAATATTTTTGCAATATGCTTAATGTAAAGCTTGTGAAACTAGGAACAACTCGTTTGCACCCCTAGTCCTGACCGAATTATAAATGAATTTGGAACGAGTTTGAGATAGAATTTTATGGAGCTTGTTGAACTCTTTCTTCTTTTATCAAGAACTTGATTTAATTATTTTAGTTTCTGAATTTATATACATATTTTGCTTTCGTGTATAATTTATTTATAATTGCAAAATTTACAGCAACATATCTAGTAAAATCGAGCTTGCTTAACGAACTTGAAATCGAGCTCGTTTATATGTACTATCGAACTAAGTACGAGTAGAGCTCGAACCGAACTCAAACATATCAAAATTACAACGAGCCGAGCTTGAACTCTTAAACATAAGAAATTATCGAACTCGAGCTCAATTAAAATTTTGCGAGCTGAACCTAAATATTGAGAAGCTCAGCTCGGCTTAGCTCGTTTGCACCCCTAGATGAATGATACTTGGGAAGCAGATTACAAAATTTACTTAGGTGGGGAATAATTATGCTTCAGAAAATATATGAGACCTCATAAAAGTAGAAGCCTGGATATTTTACTACCATGCTCAGAACTATACAAAATATTTTGAAGAGTCGAGGACAAGTTCAATTTCAAACCTCATAAATTCTCTTGAACTCCATGTATGCCAAGCTGACCCTTATGAATGTAAGTGCAACAAGCTTATGAATAGTGGAACTTCTAGAGATCTGCTTTTGTATCCCACTGTACAATTATAAACAAGACAGAATCAACGTTTCACCTTCACAAAATAAAACAGATAGTACAACAGCGCGAAGCAAAGATTGTTACATTTCCTATAACTTCATCTCCTACTTAGGAGAAGCTTATAATATATTTGTAATATCTAGAATGGATGAGAATTTTCGTTCCCAAATTCCTTGAAGCTAAAAACACAATTTAATGAATATTATCAAACGGAGGATTAGCATTTGTAAAAATTGTATAGGCCTTATGATTCTTGGGTCAAACATCATACCAGTAACCATATAAGAAGTTTTTGAACCTCACCTTTCAAAAGACCAACTAACTTCTGCTAAGACTCAATCTACTTCCCTTATATTGATTTTTATTTTATACTTTTACCATGTGGCATTCTATGCTCCAAGTCCAACATCCCCTGCAGGGTACCCGCTACCTATTTAAATATCTAAAAATTTATTCAATAATTATATATAATAAACGGGTTGTTATCGAGTTCCAATAGTATACATGTATTTTTATCGGATTTGGAACAAATTCAGATAATAAAAATAATTTTTTAAACGGGTTTAGGACAGGTTCAGATATATATATTTTAATCAAGTTCAGATATCCTTAAATGGGTGGATACCCTACCTGTTGTCATTCCTATGAAAGATAATTTAAATGGGTTGAATTGTATAAGAAGCTATGTACACACTTATTTAATAGGGTTTAACATGTAACAAATGCCACAAATTTACACAGATAAACACATTTGATTAAAGAAGTATATTGAATATATTTTATAGACTAGTTTTTGTAAAAGTTTATATCTTAAATTGTTAACTATGTTTAATATGTTAAACACGTAATTTTTTAACACATGTTAAAATATCTTATGAACTATATAATATTAAACGGCTTACATAAGTAGTGTTGTGTAACCTACTTAGTAAACATGTCCGTCTTAGGGCGTATATGACACGAGTAGTTAAAAGGATCATATTCGGGTTGAACATTTATATCTCATACTCATGTCTCAGCACGATCTATTTATGACCCGCCAAACTGAATTACCAACTCTATAACGGGCCAGTGCACTTGAGAGAAAATAATGCATAGAATCCCACTGCCAATTAAGTATTAAGGAGTGTAACCCCACATGAGAAAAGTTTAAAAGTATAATATAATGTAAAAGTAGAAGTGAAAAGGTAATGGCTCTTTGCAAGTAAGATTCCAGCCTTACACATATGGTTAGGATGTCTGCATTTGGCCAACACTCCTAAAGCCCATGAAATTTCTAGATGCAACTCAGCCTACTTGTGCTAGGGCTTAATCTGCTTCATTAATAAATCTTTATATTTATATATCTTTACCATGTGGCATTCTATTCTCCAATACTCCTCAAATAACAATGAGTCAAGGCACAGTCACACTTACACTCGTTGCGCTTGAAGAGCGGTAGTTAAGAATAGAATCTAAATTGCATTTGATAGGGTGTATTGGAGGAGAGTAGAGCCCCACATGATAAAATGTACAAAAATATGAAGTGATATAAAAGTGGAGTAGAAAGTGAAGTTCCAACTCTAATTACTCGGTCACCATGTGTTTTCCTAATATACTCAAGACTCGTAAAGTTTCTACATGCGAGTCAGCCTACAAAAATTGTCACTTGACAAACATGGATGGAAATCTACTCAGGATAAATGTCCCGCTGGTACCAAACCTTCAATTTGTTTTTTTTGTACCACTCATATTATTTCATTACTTACGCGATTGATGAGGAATCCGTGTGCCGGATTTATAAAGGACCACAGACCACTTGCCACATCTGTTGCTGAGTTATTTACTTTATCCAAGACGGCAATTACCTTTGAGACAAATTAACTACATGGATTATAAGTGTAATTACTTTATCCACATCTGTTTGCTTTTGAGGAGAATCCGGGTTTACCTTCACACAACCCGCATCATGAAAATACTTCTAACCCGGCCATCTGCCATAACCCAACTAATTACATTCACATATTTGAGTTAAAACAAGCATTAAAAAAATAACAATCAACAGTTAAATTTAATATTGCAGTTTTTAAATATGAGAAACCATAGTTAAGGAGTAAAATGCAGATATATTACTCTACATTTTGAGCAGCAGCTGAGGCGCCAATAAAATTGGGGATACGTTGGTGAACAGGTCGCGGGTTCTGGGCTATATTTCGGGCCTCCATGAAATCCCAAATTCTCTTTCAGATAACCCATTTCCAAGCTTTCGGATCAAGTTGCATTTCTAATTTAGAAGTCTCCACCATGGATTCTCACGCCTTGGCATCGAGTCATAGCCTCTCTACTTCGAAAGTGGACTCGTCGAAAACAATGTCATCTCCAAGAGCTCTTCTGTTGCTGCTGCTTGTTTCCAAGTTTGGATTGGAAGAAAACAGTCTCTGAACACAGAGTTCTTGGGAAAGGAGAGAAGGAAAAATTCGATAATTGCTGAAGCGGATGCTTTGTTTAAGCAAAAATGGAGTTGTAATTCGGGTAAGAGTTGAATCCATGTAGTAAAAAGGGGAACAGAGAGTGAATTGAGCTAAATACTAAAAACTAGGCTTCAAAATTGGGAATTTTCCTGATTTAGGGTTATTTATTTGGGGGTGAGATTTTGTTAATTGCTGACTATGATAAAATAAATGAGTCGGCAGCACATGTGACAATTGTGATGTGGTCCTTTGTAAATTCGGCAGCCACATTAGCAAATAACTGCCGGATTCCTCATTGATACTAGCGGAAGTAACATAAATAATAGGAAGGGTACCAAAAAGAAACAAATTGAAGATTTGGTACCAAATGGATATAAGTGGCAAGGTTTGGTACCAGCGGGACATTTAACCTACTCTTACACTATGCATGGATAGAGTTTTAAAGGAAAAGGGGGGGAATGAAGGGGAAATTACTACCTACTTTGCTTGGCATCTATTTTATCTGAATAAAGGGAAGGGAGAAGAAGAAAACAAGTCAGTCTCATTCCCTTTATATGAGTTCAAATTGGTTACATTCCAATTGGGGCATAAGAAATATAATTTATTTGTGCAGTCCTATACTTATTATTATACTTTTGCTAGGAAAATTTATGACTCAAATTTATTCATAATAATTTTTTTAATCTTGAAATTTTAAATAAATTATATAAACTAACTTTTTTATTAATAAAGTTATTCAATGCATACAATTATATCCTAAAATTATTAATAATGATTTCAAGGTATTACCATATGAAAATTATATTAAAAAATTTAACATGACTTATGGATTTTTATTCTTATTGAAAACTAACATAGGCATTTTCCTTATTCTTTTTATTATTTACATCATACCATTTTGTTTCTTTACTAGTATAATTCCCATCCCCTCCCTTCTATCCAAACAAACTTATAATTATTTCCCCTCCTTTGTCCTTATTAACTAATTTTTATTAGCCAAAAATAAGTCAAGACTTTCTCCCTCCCTTCTCCTTACTTCCCCTCCCTCTAAAATAACTTCCCTTCCCCTCCGTATTATATTGCCATGCATAGTGTTAAGTCAATCACTTACGCCTAAGCCTACTCTTGAGGCCCTAGGCCAACAAACAGACCTAGACTTCTCTGCTCCTAAATTGCAAAGTCTTCAGATACAAGTTGCTAGGATCATCCTATAGTTGGGCGATCTTTAGCTTAGATGCCATGTAAAAAATTAATGGGCCTTGAGCGTTGGGCAAACATCATATTGATGACCATATAAGCAATGTTGGAAACTAACCTAGCCCAATCCACTCCACTTACATATATATACACCACTTTATACTTTGGCAAAACCCATAATTGGGCACCTGAACTTGTCCGTTTTTTGTATCTATGCCCCTCGTGTTTGAAACAGTCTTTGATTATTTTCGTTGGTGTCATGAGGCCCCTAAGTAAACAATCTTAATAAAAAATTACTGTTGTAATTAACGTTGTTAAATAAAATAATAAAAGATTATTTTTCATTTATAAAAAAACAATTAATGTAATAAAAAGGAAATGTTAGCCTAAAAAAAGACATTTGGGCATTAGGGTGAGGGTTGTTTCTTAAAATCAATTAGGGAAGAAAGGTTTTTGAGTGAAATCGATAATCTTTTCCTCAAAATTGCACATGGCATCTAAACCAGAAAGCACAATGGCACTTCAAAAAGCAAACTCATAGCACATACAAAGTGAGAGGCAATAGTCCAATAGATCTTTTGACCCTAAAATATGTAGATGTGAAAAATTGACTCGAATTAATAATATCAAGAACTGGAAACAAGAAGGGTAGAAAGGTTGTGGGGCTCTTCCGAACACAGGTAATGTTTATTGGTAGTAAAGTATTGATAAAACTTTATGGTTAATTTTTACTCATGTTGCTCTTGTTGTAGTGCTCCCTATTGATGAACAATGTTGATGTGAAGGGTAATTTGCAGCTTCTGAAGGATGAGTTTTATGCTGAGATAGAGGGAAAAAGATGAAATTGCTAAGCAAGAGATGGAGTTAATACAAACTAGATTTGGGGATTGATAAGGAGGTTAGAGATTTTGGGTTTCTTTTTCTCATTTTAACTTATGAAAATGTTATTTTAATATTTATTAATGTCATTCACGCGACCTCATATAGCAAGAAACAGACACGCGCTAACATCTATTTATTTAGGGGCCTCATGACGCCAATAGGAACAGTTGCAGGGCCTAATTATACAGTTTCTAAGATCCAAAAAACATACAAGTTCAGGGGCCTAATTATGGTTTTTGCCTCAAACTTTTTCCATGTGAGATTATACTTTCCAACAATGTAGAAACCTCTATAGGTTGCATCAAGGACCATATAAATGCAGGTAGAACCTTGCACAAAACCAATTGGCTATGCTAAGGCTTAATCTACCCCACTTATATATCATTTATATTCCCATATGGAGTTCTCTTCTCCAAATGGCAATGCAATGAGAATAAAATATTTCTTTCAACAAGGACTGGCATGTACAGTGTCTCGTATACTAAAGGAACAGAGAACATGTAATGTGGCTGATACTGCTTGAGATCTTCCTATCAACAAAAACATTGCAAATAAAAAAATTATTAGATATTGTCAAGGCAATAAAAGGATTATGCAGTAAGAGATAGCAACCAGTGAATAAGATGATTATCAAAGATTTTTAGGATCATCCCAACAACTAATTATTAGGAAATACCTTTAAATTTCTCACAATTGTGTATACTTACTCAACTCCAAGCGTCATTATATAATACTCACAAGTCCGCTCATACACATGCCAAGGAGGTAGCATGCTTAGAAATCTATCCCCAGGTTCGGCAGGAAAAACGTCCAATAGATTATTTATCTAGAAAACACATGCCATTGGAAATAGCCTCAGCAATAACTTAATCAAATATACACCCTTTAAGTGTAGCTAAAAGAGAGAGAAAAAAGAAACTCATTTAAGCAAGATGAAATATAGTGAAAACATCTTTGAATTACAAACCATAGAAAACAAACTTAGAAATAATATTCTCAATGTATCATCAAGAGAGATGAGAAGGGTAAAAGAACTATTTTATGAAAATATAGTCTTCATACAGAAACAAGCACCAGAACCACACAACTAAAAGAATCCATAGAAGAAAATTGGACTATATAGTTATTAAAGACACATGTTGTCTTTAGATCTAGTGCAAGGGAAAGGTGCCTGTCTCTTAAGAGGTGAGAGAAAAAGAATAAAAAATTCTAGAACAAGAAATTTTGTGCAAAAGAACATTTGGTGTATTACGTCTACTGCATAATTGTGCAGAAGTTTGACTAAAATCCCAACTATGAAGAAATTTTGACTTATTATTTTAGAGAAAATTTGCATAAAATAAGTTACCTGCTGCGAACGATGAGCTACTTTGCAAAAAAGAGATGCTCAAAAGGTTGAGTTGTTGGAGAAGAATTTCCTTTTTGGTTGTGAAATTCCTAACCCTGTAAACCCATTATGTAAAAGCTGCTACACTACATAACAGGTCTTTATTATACCACGATTTAAAAACAAAGTGGAGCTTTCTACATGAGCTACTCCTCTACCTAAAATTTGCATTGCCAATGACCAACAACGTCTTAGAAGCACCTTCTAAATTATTGTACTATGATCTTCCAACTTCAATTCAACTTTAACTAGTAACTTTACAAGTTACTCAAATTCAAAGAATTAAAAGATTCAGAAGTTTAATCTAATATTTACAGTTTCAATATCCAAAGGGTATTTATGAAATTACTAGCTGTTGATAAGTTAGAATAACTAATTAGTTTTTGTTTTTAGAGATATGGATAAACATTCTAAGGTTTAGAGATAAGATAAATTAGTTCCTATCTAAGTTCTTTTTCTATCCTTTAGCTAGTATATATATAAGTTGTGTTTCTCCTATGTTTGATATATAGAAAAAGTATAAGAGAACATTTCTCTTTTTTCCTTTCTCTATAAAATTCTACATGGTATCAGAGCTTAGGGCTTGATCATGAATTTTAAGGCTGCCATGGTTGGCTCTAGTTCAGCCACTTCAGAAGCTAGCAGTGGCGTGACACCATCAGGGGGAGTTTCTCATCTACTTCCACCTGTTCCTCCTGAAAATTCTCTTCAAATCACCATTCACAAACTGAATGGCAAGAATTATCTTGAATGGTCTCAGTCCATGAGGTTGGTGATTGATGGAAAAGGGAAACTTGGATACTTGAATGGTGAGATAAAACCACCAACAACCGATGATTCGAAATATAGGCAGTGGCGCTCAGAAAATTCAATAGTTACTGCCTGGTTGATTAACTCAATGGATCCGGTTATTGGAAAACCATTCATGTTTTTGCAGACTGCTCGGGATGTTTGGGAAGCAGTTCGAGAAACCTATTCAGATTTGGACAACCATTCGCAGTTATTCGAATTAAACACCCATATGTGGAAAATGCAACAAGGTAATCGAGAGGTAACAGCTTACTATAATGATATGATGGTTGTTTGGCAGGAATTGGACATGTTTGAAGATGAACAATGGGAGAATCCTAATGACAGTGCTCGGTACAAAAAGAAAATTGAAAGAGGACGAGTATTTGTTTTCTTGGCTGGTTTAAACAAAGATCTTGATGAGGTTCGTGGACGTATATTAGGAAAAAATTCTTTACCAACTATTAGAGAAGTTTTTTCAGAAGTGCGTAGAGAAGAAGCACGACGAAAAGTGATGCTGAAAAATGATGAACCAAAAATAGATGCTGACGGATCTGCTCTTATAACTCGAGGTACAAACTCAGGGGGAAAGCAGAAACCTTGGTGTGATCATTGTCGAAAACCATGGCATACTCGAGATACTTGCTGGAAATTGCATGGAAAACCGAAGAAGAAAACAGGCAGCGATAACACCAAGTTAGGAGGAGATGTACGAGCTTTTCAAGCCAGCAATACTAATCCGAGGCAGCAGTCTTCTTTTGAATCTCTTCCTTTTACCAAGGAACAGATAGAGCACCTTTATAAAATGTTCAAGTCCCAAACTTTAGAAAAATCTGACTTGTCTTGTTCTTTTGCACAATCAGGTAATTCTTTCATTGCAGCCATAGCTTGTTCCAAATCCCATAGCACTTGGATATTAGATTCAGGTGCTACTGATCACATGTCTGGCAATTCGCAAATTTTTCCCTCTTATATACCTTGTGCAGGAAATCAAAAGGTTAAAATTGCAGATGGTTCCTTAGCCACTGTTGCTAGGAAATGAACAATTCTTATTTCCTCTTCTCTAGTTCTTAAGAATGTCTTACATGTTCCACATTTGTCATATAATCTTTTGTCTGTCAGTAAGTTAACCTCTGATCATAATTGTCAAGTAATTTTTAAGTCTTCCTATTGTAAATTTCAGGATTTAACCTCGGGGAAGATGATTGGGGGTGCTAAATTGGATGGTGGACTCTACTTCTTCAATGATGAGTCAACCTTTGGAAGGCAAGACCTGCAAACTTGTTTCAATTCTATTTCTGTTTCAAGTTACACTAAGATTATGTTATGGCATTATCGGCTAGGACATCCAAATTTTCAATATTTAAAGTATTTGTTCCCAAAGTTATTCATGAATAAAAATCCTTTGTTTTTCCGATGTGAATTTTGTGAATTAGCTAAACATCACCGAACTGTTTACCAATCGCAACCTTATAAACAGTCCAAGCCATTTACCATGATTCACAGTGATGTTTGGGGTCCTTCTAGAGCGCCAACATTTTCTGGAAAACGCTGGTTTATCCTTTTTATTGATGATCATACTAGAGTTACTTGGGTCTTTCTTTTAAAAGAGAAATCTGATGTTGAAAGTGTGTTCAAAAATTTTTATAATATGGTTCAAACACAATTTCATACTCAAAGTAAAATTTTTCGAAGTGATAATGGAAAGGAGTTCTTTAACAATGTGTTAGGACAATTTTTCGCTGAAAAAGGGATTATTCACCAAAGTTCTTGTAGTAACACGCCTCAGCAAAACGGGGTGGCTGAGAGAAAAAATAAACATATCCTAGAGGTTGTTAGAGCTCTTAGTTTTACAACTAAAATTCCAAAGTATCTTTGGGGAGAAGCAGTTTTAACAGCCATATATTTTATTAATAGAATGCCTACAAGAATTTTGAATTTTAAAACGCCAATTAAAGTTTTTAGTGAATGTTTTCCCATAACTCGGCTAACTAGCAACATTCCTTTAAAAATTTTTGGAAGTGTGGCCTTTGTCCATAATCATGATCCCAAACGTTCAAAACTTGATCCAAAAGCACATAAATGTATTTTTGTAGGCTATCCTGCAAATCAAAAAGGTTATAAATGTTTTGCTCCAGTTTTGAAAAAAATGTTTATTTCTATGGATGTCACTTTTTTTTAAGGACAATCATACTTTGACAAATTTCATCTTCAGGGGGAGAACACTAGTGAAGATGTCTCAACTGATTCTGGTTATAATTTAAATTCTGATTTAACTTTTGAGTTTTTTTCAAATAATGGGTATTTCTTGGGAGTCTGATCATGTTTCAAAAGAAAATGGGTCGAAAAATAAAGAAAGTGTGGAAACAAATGATTTAAATATTGAAAATACTGAACAGCCTTTGATAAGGTAATCTCAAAATCAAAATATTGAAACAACTGATATCTATGCGGAAAAGTTTAAAGGTCTTGTATATTCAAAGGAACATCAAGCACAAAAAAGAGCCACCATCCCACAGCACCATCAAGAATCTAATCAGAGGTTGGATCATGAAATTTATGGTAAGTCTCCAAAACTTCCTACAAATAATCCATCTAGTCAACTTGGTCTTCCCATTGCTCTTAGGAAAGGTGTTAGGTCATGTACTAAACATCCTTTGTCAAATTTTGTATCTTACAAAAATATTTCATCACCATATTGTGCTTTTATCTCACAAATGTCTAGTATGGTTATTCCAAATAGTGTTCAGGAGGCTCTAAATGTTCCCGAGTAGAAAGAAGCTATTTTAGAGGAGATGAGAGCCTTGGAGAAGAATGCTACTTGGGAAGAAGTGGATCTGCCAGATGGGAAGACAGTTGTCGGATGTAAATGGGTGTTTACTGTGAAGTACAATTCAGATGGATTCTTGGAAAGATATAAAGCTCGTCTAGTAGCCAAAGGATTTACTCAAATATATGGAGTGGACTACTATGAAACTTTTTCTCCTGCGGCAAAACTCAATACTATTCAAATGCTCTTGTCTGTTGCAGCTAATCTAGATTGGTCATTGAATCATCTAGATGTGAAGAATGCCTTTTTGAATGGTGACTTAGAAGAGGAAGTATACATGGAACCTCCACCTGGTTTTGCTCAGAAATTTGGAACCAAGGTATGTAAGCTAAAGCGATCTTTATATGGCCTTAAACAATCTCCTAGAGCATGGTTCGAGAGGTTCACAAAGTTTGTTAAAGGTCAAGGTTATAATCAAAGTCAATCTGATCATACTCTTTTCATAAAGAGTTTTATTGAAGACAAAATTTCTGTTTTAATTGTCTATGTAGATGACATAATTTTGACTAGAGATGATATAATTTTGACTGGAGATGACATAATTGAAATAAGCAGATTGAAACAAAACCTAGCCAAGGAGTTTGAAATGAAAGATTTAGGCCAGCTAAGATACTTTCTTGGAATGGAAGTGGCAAGGTCAAAGAAAGGCATTGTTGTCTCACAACGGAAGTATATTCTAGATCTCTTGAAAGAAACTGGAATGAGTGGTTGTAAACCTTCTGAAACTCCAATTGAAGCTAATTCTAGACTTGGGGAGGTAAAGAATGGTGTTCTAGTAGACACAGGAAGATATCAGAGGTTGGTTGGAAAACTGATTTACTTATCACATACTCGTCCGGACATTGCTTTCGCTGTAAGCTTGGTAAGTCAGTTTATGCATTCCCCATATGAAGAACATCTTGAAGCTGTATATCGAATTCTTCGTTATTTGAAAAGTACACCAGGAAAAGGACTTTTTTTCAAGAAAAATGAAAAAAGAGGAGTTGAGGTGTACACGGATGCTGATTGGGCAGGTTCAATCACTGATAGAAGGTCAACTTCTGGATACTGCACATTTGTTCGGGGTAATTTAGTCACATGGAGAATTAAAAAGCAGAATGTAGTTGCTAGAAGTAGTCTTGAGGCGGAATCTGATCAATGGCACGGGAGTGTGTGAGATTCTTTGGGCTGAAAAGGGTTCTACAAGAGCTTAAAAGATCCGTGAGTTTACCTATGAAGTTGTATTGTGACAACAAGGCAGCTATCGATTGCTCATAATCCCTGTTTTTACATGACAGGACAAAACATGTTGAAATTGACAGGCACTTCATAAAAGAAAAACTTGAAGAAGGAATTATTTGTACTCCATTTGTACCAACTACACAGCAGGTGGCAGATATTTTAACTAAAGGGTTATTTAGACAACAATTTGAATTTCAAGTTAGCAAGTTGGGCATGACAGATATATTTGCTCCAACTTGAGGGGGAGTGTTGATAAGTTAGAATAACTAATTAGTTTTTGTTTGTTAGAGATATGGATAAACATTCTAAGGTTTAGGGATAAGATAAATTATTTCCTATCTAAGTTCTTTTTCTATCCTTTAGCTAGTATATATAAGTTGTGTTTCTCCTATGTTTGATATATAGAAAAAGTATAAGAGAACATTTCTCTTTTTTCCTTTCTCTATAAAATTCTACACTAGCTTTTCAGGAATAGTTGTTAATAAGAGTTTTTATTTTATTTTAAGCCTGATTTAGGAGTCTTAGCTGGTTTGGTAATTCCTAGTTAATATTAGTTTATATTTTTCCCAATTGAGGATTCCTAATCCAAGCATTGTTAGAATTAGTGTAGTTTATATATAACTAGGCTTGTAATAGTTGAGGAGAGAATTTTCAGAGTCAAAAAGAAAAGTTTTCCTGCAAATTGCTACTGCCCTAGAATTGTGTGTTTCAATTCTCTTTAGGATGACTCCTAAATCTTCTAAATGTTGACTCTTACAAGTATTTTTTTTTTTTTCATATTTCTCTATTTCGGAACTAAATTTCTATCAGTTCAAACCTGGAATTCAATTTTAAAATCTTTATTTTCTGCGAAAATCAACAGAGAACAAGTTATCTAAATTTTTCCTACATCAACTTTGGTATCAAAGCTTCAGGATCCTTATAGTTTGATGATCTTCATCAACAACGGGAATATAAGATTTATAATTTGAAGGGGGTGACCATATGATTGGATTGATACACTCAAATCTTACTTTGATAGCTACAACTATGAGGAGCTGAAGGCAACTACAAATTTATACAGGCAAGAGATGAAAACAAAGCTTCAAGAAAAACTTTGCTACCCTTAATGTGTAGATGTACATAACTCCACATATAGTTGCATGCCAATGGCTAATCACTTAAACCAACTTGAAAAGTAAAATTCTTTTTGCTATGATGGATGAGTTGTTTAGAAAGTTCTCTTCAAAACCTTGCATTCAAACTTCTAAAACCACCAAGTCTTTCCACAAGAACCGGCTTTAAATCCACAAGTTGCATCTAAGATCGTTAGATAACAATGTCCACAAGTTGGTCAAAGGCTACAAACTATACCAAAACCAAAACTAAGACCTAATCAGCAAACTCTATCTATGATGAAGGAGCAAGAAATCTATTAGCAGGAAGGCCAAAAGTGCAGAACCAGCAAATAAAAAGTTTTGCAAATTTACTATTTGACAAGGATAAACTTCAACATGTGCAACTGGAAGTTCCAATGCTAAATTTACATGCAGGAATTTCAACACAGCAAGGGGTAAAGCCCTTTAAACAACTAATGACACTTCCTCAACAAACAAAAAGGTGGGAATAACAACTGGAACTATTAAATTAGGGGGTAATTACAAATGCCCCCCCCCCCCGAAGTTCGACATAATCTACACTTGCGTCTTCTAATTTTTAAAAATATGCACTTTCATCCCTCCTTTTTGTATGTCGTTCATCGTAATAGTCATATTATGTTAGTAGTCTGTTAGTTTAATGAGTTTTAAGTTGGTTAAAGTACTGAAGTGTCATATTTTACTAACCTAGAAGACATTTTTATCCTTACGTGAATCTACATTAAACTGAAATTTATTTCAGAATGAAAGAAAGATATTTTTCACTTAAATTAAGGAAATAATACAGCACTTTATTTTCTTTCATCTAATACAAAAAAAATATTTCATATTTTAAAAAAAAAGTAATAAAAATACAGAATTGAACAAACTTTATAGCCTTTTTCAGTAATTTCACACAATACTAACACCTAAATAGACGGCAGTTAACACGAGGGATGAAAGTGCACATTATTAAAAAATAAGGAATATAAATGCAGGTTATGCAAAACCTCATGGGAGGTGTTTATAAATTCCCCTTAAATTAGCCAATTCAACTCCATGATCCACATATAAATCAAATGTTGCAACCATAAAGCCTCAATTCTCAAAACCTCCTTCAAAATTCACATGACCAAGAAATTGAATATGAAGAACCAATTCAAGCAAAGGAAGAATTACAAAGGCATCAACAAGTAGAGCCTTTGTAAGATGATTATCAACATGTGGAAGACAAACAGGAGATCAAATTTGTAATTCAAGTTAGGAAAGATGCTCAAGATGGTCAACTAGTGTTGCCTATTGCTAGTGTTCAAAAGGTAGATTTCATTATTCCAAAAGGTAAGTCTAAAAGGAGGTTTCAAGTAATTAGTTTGCTATCAATAGTTAAGAAGGTCGAATTCAAGTTGAACGCGCTGTTGTTATTGCCTCTTAGACATTTCAAAACTCAAGGTTGAGTTTTCTCCAACTATGGGAGAATGATGTGAACAAGGAAAACATCAAGAAAAAAAAAAATCAAAAAACCAAGAGATTCATAATTTTGGCCTAATATTTACAATTTCAATACCTAAAAGGGTATTTTTATAAGTCCAAGTTTTGCGGGAACAGTTGTTAACATTTGTTTTAAAATTCTTTATGTTATTTTAAGTCTGGTTTAAAAGTTTTAGTTGATTTAGTATTTCCTAATTAGTTTAGTTTATAAATTTCCTAATTTAGGATTCCTAATCCAAGTATTGTCATACCTAAGGTTGTAAAAGTTGAGGGAAGTGTTTTCAGATTCAACACTCTAGAATTGGGTGTTTCAATTCTCTTTTGGTGCGACTCCTAAACCTTTTAAGTGTCGACTCTTAGAAATTTTTGCTTTCTATTTCTCTATTTCAAAACTGAATTTCCATAAATTCCAAGCTGGATCAAATTTTAAGATCTTTATTTTCCACGAAAACCAACTTAGAACAGGTTAGATAAATATCTGCTACATCATGTACGCTGTGCTCAACTCAGTAATAACAAGGTGAAGCTGTTATGTCAAATTTCATAGAACCATCTATAGCATTCTCAAAAATAACTTTAAGCAAATTAAAACATCCAAATCCATGTCAAAGCCCAGTTAGTATCATGAATACACACTTGATTGCAAGAAATAGGTAAGCGGCAACAAGCCTTGACAAAACCGACATGGATAACCACTAGGTAAAAGCCAGTTTGAAAGCTGTACCTTTCAACCGAGGTCACTAAACTGAGCTAAGTCAAAAATTAGAGAGATACTAATAACATAGTTTCATGTGGTAGCAAGCTCCTATGGAGAAAGATTCAGTATACAAACCTGGTGCAACAAATTCTTATGTGTAAGCATGACTCCTTTTGGATTTCCTGTGGTTCCGCTAGTATAAATGACTGTAGCAACATCATCTGAGCTTATTGTTTCATACACATACCGTTGCCCTGCAATTATACTGTTAGCTGGAAAGTTGCACAAAGCTTATGAAAATAAATAAAGATAAGTAAAAGAATGTTGCTTTTTTTTTTTAGTTTCTCTCTGTTACAGAAAACAGTGTTGCACAGAATGATGGGCAAATTGAGCTTTGTCAATCTCTCCACGTGAGATTTTTCATCCAGAACATAATTCAGTCCAACTAGACCATAGATGATATGTCTTTTTATAGTATAGAGAACACTAATTTTAGGTGCTGAAAGTATTGATATATTGCTTCTAGACTTGGACCTGTAAAATCGAGCTTCTAGGCCTTCTTTATTCCTGATACCATTCATGAAGTTTTTCGCTAATTTATTAAAAATTCAAGATAGAGGCACACTCCGAAAATGCAGCAGGACAATCAGGTCTAAAACTTGCCATGAGAGCATATCAGAAAAACATACTCAAACTGAAAGAAGAGCATCATATTCTCTGTAATTTTCTATGCCAAGAAGTGAAAGTTTACAGTCTTGTATATCAATTCTAGCACCAGCTGACAACTAATTAAATTCCAAATGTCACTGTACTAAACAATCCATACTCAAGTAAAACCTTATTTTCTTCGTAAAGTAAGAAGCTTTGTAATATATATGCATTTCCAGAATTAAAAAAGCTAAGATACTGTGTTGTTTGCACAAATTGATAAAACAAAAGTACAGTGTAAATACAAAGAGATTACGAAAATTCAAACAAAGCAAACCAACCAACCAACTTATGTAATATGGAAATTTCAAGAATATTATACTAAACGTCCACTTTCATTGCACCCAATAAAAGCACCCGTGATGTAGACCACTAAGAAACCAACACATACGAACTCAAACCCAAGCACACAGCTATAGGAAATGGAAAAGGTTTAATATATTTAATCATTGAAATCATAATTAACCTAATATAGTAGCTAGTTTACATGGGTTTATATGGAACTCCAAAAATAATCCTAACACTATTACAGCCTATTTGGTTCATGGATACAAAATCCTTAAGATTAGTCTTAATCCTAGGTTTAGTTATACTATTTAATTGCTTATATTAAACCTTATTTGGTACAAACATTTTGATCTATGGTATTAATTAATTCTATTTTTGCTGTCCATGTTTGGTAGTATTAGAATAATCATATTACCTAAACATTCGTTGCTCCATATATAAAATTATGTCTCCCTTGTTTCTTCTTTTTATCTTTCTCAAAAAGTCTTTAAATCTTTTCATTTAGTCTGCATGGATTTTTGGCTTGAAGCATCACTTTTACTCTCAGGTATTAATTATTTTTCATAATATTATGTCTTTTATGGTAATTATAATCGCATGATCTATTGGGTAGATTTTAGTGATGGTTTCGATTGGAACTTATAAATAACCATGATTCAAATTTGTTGTGCAAATGAAATAGAAGAAAAATAATTATGTACTATTTTAATAAAACTGATCATATATAAGTGCAAGAAAATAAATTTCAAAATTGAACCATCATGGTCACATTAGCAATAGAAAACTCTCTAAATTTTGGTGAAGTAAATTAATCTAATTTAGCTTCTTCATTAAAAAGCAAGGCTATTTTGAGTAAAGAAACTAAAAATCAAGGCGAGATTAAATTTCATGAATCATAGGATTATTAACCCCATTGGAGATGGCTTTTACTAAAGTCATGGGCAGGCTTAGTTTTAGCTAATAAGACTGCTCACATGGGTTAGCTAAGCCTTTAGGATTGTTAAGCCCAACCTCTATTTTATGTACCAAATCTAGTGTTATTTACTAATACCACGGCTTAGTTAAGCAATCCCATAAACCAAACAGGTTGTTAGGATTGAAAATTTATTAGTATCTAGGAAACTACTAACCCACTTCTAAATAAGATATTAATATCACTAAAAAATCTTAAAATATTACTATTGAGAATAGAATTCCTAAATAATACTAAATCCTAAACTTCTTAAATTGAAAAGTACAAGAAAGACAAGAATTTCATAACAAATAATTAAATCAAAATAATTCCCAAAGTTCAAATTCTCTAACTGCATCACTGAAAAGCATGCACAAGTAACATACTTAACTAAACACCAATCGCTTGCAAGTTTTGTTTCAGATTTCCAATCGTCAAAGTTTGACATATATACTAAATAGTTTCCAAAAAAAAAAAACTAATTTACAGCATTGCTAAATTGTTTTCTAAACAAACTTCATATCAATATCTCATAATTTGATTTCTATTTCCACAAATTAAAAAAAATATATAAAAAAAATATTAAAAAAAAAACTAATCACAAGAAAAATTCTTTATAGAATATGATGCTGTAGGGTATCAAATATAAAATGAATAAAAGCTATTTGGAAATAAATAATAAATTTCCTGAAACAGCAGACTGACTTACAAGCATCATCTGAATCATGCAGAGCTCTACGGCTCTCTCGTCCCAAGTTTACAATCTGTTTGTAATTAAAAACAGGTATGCCATCCATTCCTTAAATAGCTAAGCTTGATTTCTCTCCCCAAAGTAGAATGATAAATGTGATAACTGCATTGGAACATAGTGTTTCTGCAATTCGATTGAACAATTCAGGACTGTCCACTACAAGTGCAACACTGTAGCAATAAGAAAGGGATTATCAGCAATATCACCAATGACATAACATATTGAAAGAAATAAAAAGAAAAAGAAATCCACTTCATAGTAATCATTTTTATAAACACACAATTGAGCTATGATAAATCAACAGAAACATTAGTGCAGGAACATTCCACTCAAATTATAATTTCTTTTTGAATTTCATTATTTTATTTAATATAGGACTTCATTTAGTTTTCATGTTTATTTTGGTTAGGTTTCTTTTCCATCTTTAAAGATTGTTGTTTAGTAATTTATTTAATTGGTTAAGATTACTTTTTGAAAGAGGATTTAATTGGTTAAGATTACTTTTCGATAGACAATTAGAATTATACTAGCTAGTATAATTGGTTAAGTTTCTTTTCCATCTTTATTTTGGATGTTGTTTAATAATTTATTTAGTTGGTTAAGGTTACTTTTTGATAGAGGATTAAGATTCAGACTAACTAGTTTAAATGGGGCTGCTAGACACAAATTTAGATTGTATTTTCTGATTTCAAGTTCATTTTTAATTGAGAGATTTCTTTAAAATCCAATTATTTTTTATGTTTCAACCTTAATATCCCATTCTAGTCTTTCGCTACATTAGACAGAGTCTTACAAGCTAAGCTTGTGTATAGCCTTGAGGTCCTGAACAAAATAAATTCCCTTTCAATGGTTAGGAAAACAGGAATTCAGATAGAGTCGTTGCTGAGAAGTGAAATCAATCTCCTTTTGTTCGTATCAATATTCAAGTTGTTGACCAGCAATGAATTGGGATCGTCATCCTAAGACACTAGTTGATACCAAGAGAGAAATTTTTCCTCTAAATATTATTGAAAATATGACTAATATTCAGAGGAACAACAAAAGAAACATTAATATGCAACATAAGGCAACAAATTTATACTGGCACGAAACATATGTAACTGATGTTTCATTGGCTCTTGGTCATACTTTAATTTACATCAGAGTTTAAACAAAAAAAATGACCAAAAGAAAGAGCACCTTTTATCTACTTATAGGAACAAGATTTATATTCAAAATAGCCAAACTCAAGAATCCAGAATGGATCTTCAGGGAGAATGATTTAGTATAGAGTAGGGTGCCTAACAAATGTATGAGAATAGCTTTTGTAATGCTCAGAAAAATAAAAGAAAAGAAGCTTCCACAGTACAGCATTTGACACAATTTTTAAGATGCCATGGAATTATACAGCTGAAGCACAATTCCCACTTCAAAAGGAAGAGGGAAAATTCAATTTCAAGAAAAGGGAAACTTTTGGGCAATTTTCAAATTAAACTAGAGAACACAAAATTGTCAATGGAAAGTCATAAATGGAGTCGACAACTAAATTACTTTTGTAATTAAGAACATTAATTTAGGCTGTAAATATTCTTATAAATAGGGGAGAAGATTTAGCTTACCATACATAGCTTCCTAGGATCACTCTATGTAATTAACATGTGTAGCTCTAGTTTCCTTGTATAGATGGTAGTCTTGCTTATGTAATGAAAGATCTTCTCAAGAAGAGAGAACAATTCGATCTATTTTGTTATGGTATCAGAGCCTACACCTAAGAAATCCTAACTTTCTCAGTCATATTCTTAGTGATTATGGAGAAATCATATCATGTCTGTGTGAAGTTCACATGGAAAAATTATGATACGTGGGAGTTTCAATTGGAGACATTTCTCAAAGGTAAGGAGTTATAGGGCCATATAGATGGTAGCACCAAAGAAGGATCTATTGCAGCAGACAAAGCAACTTGGGCTGCCAAAGATAATTAAATCATGACTTAGATTCTTGTTTCTATGGAGCCATATCTGATTCCTTCTTTACGTCTGCATAGGTCTGCAAAGGCCATACGGGATTATCTCAAGCAAGTCTACAACCAAGATAACAATGCTAGACGTTTCCTGCTTGATTTAGCCGTTGCTAACTATTCTCAAGGGATCTATCAATTCAAGAATATTACTCTAGTTTTCTGACTTTGTGGAATGATTATTCAGATCTTGTTACAACCAAAGTCCCTGCAGAAGGATTAGTGGCAGTACAAGTACACAAAACCAGTCAAATAGATCAGTTTCTAATGAAGTTAACTATTTTCAAGAGGATCTATCAATTCAAGAATATTACTCTGGTTTTCTAACTTTGTGGAATGATTATTTAAATCTTGTTACAGCCAAAGTCCCTGCAGAAGGATTGGTGGCAGTACATCAAGTACACAAAACCAGTCAAATAAATCAGTTTCTAATGAAGTTGCAGCCTGATTTTGAATCTGTTCATGCCTCTAATGAATAGAGATCCTGTTGCCTCTAATGAATAGAGATCCTGTTCCATCTTTGGAGATTTGTTTTAGAGAACTCTTGCCTAAGGAACAACGTATCAATACTCAGAATAGTATGGAGCAAGCTCGTGTACCTTCTAATATTATCTCATTTGCCTATGCTGCCCATGGTAAGGGAAAGGGTCGCGACATGAATACCACCCAATGCTATAGCTGTAAAAGATATGGCCATATTATTCCTAACTGTCCTAGAAGTTTTGTAACTACTACAAGCGGTCAGGGCACATCATTAAAGAGTGTCCTACTTGTCCTCTATGCTCCAACAAGGCTTATCATGTTGTTGTTTCTTCTGCTGCTACAACAACTTCTGCCATTGCTTTACAACCTTCAGCACCTTTAACTCGTGAGACAATAAAAGAAATGATTGTGCATGCATTTTCAGTACTTGGAGTTCAAGGTACTGGTTCTTTATCTTCTACTTGGATCGTAGACTCAAGTGCCTCTAATCATATGACTAATTCTTCTCATAGGTTAAGTAATATCAGAAAATATTGTGGCTCCTCACATATTCAAACAGCTAATGGTAGTAATCTACCCATTGTGGCAGTTGGTGATGTATCTCCTTCCTTTAAAGATGTTTTTATATCACCTAATCTCTCTACAAATTTAGTATCTGTTAGTCAACTTCTAGACCAAAAATTGTGATGTCCATTTTATTCATGATGGTTGTGTTGTGCAGGATCAAATGTTAGGGCAATTGATAGTGAAGGGGCTCTGTTTTCTTTGAAACTACCTATTTCGCACAACTTATCTTCTTCCCCAGTACTAGCTTTACTTTGTAATAGCTCTAAGTGTCAAATGAAGTCTGGCATAAGCGTCTTTGCCATCCTAACTCTAGGATTCTATCTTATTTGTTGAAATCTGGTTTGTTGAATAATAAAATGCATTCTTCTCCCAATATGTTTCTTAATTGTGCAACTTGTAAACTTGGCAAAAGTAAGATTTTACCCTTTCCATCTGAAGGTAGTAGAGCAACACAAAGCTTTGAGATAATTCATAGTGATGTTTGGGGTATTAGTCCTACTATCTCTCATGCCCAATACAAATATTTAGTGACCTTTATCGATGACTACAGCTGATATATATGGGTTTATTTCCTGCATCATAAATTAGAAGTGTATTCCATGTTCAAACTATTTCTAGCTCTAGTACAAAATCAATTTTCAGCTATTATAAAAATTCTTCAGTCTGACTCGAGCGGGGAATATATATCTCATGAGTTCCAATCTCTTTTGCAAACTAAAGGGATTATTTCTCGATGTTCTTGTTCTTATAATCCGCAACAAAACGGAGTAACTGAAAAAGAGAATCATCATCTTTTAGATGTTAGAACTTTGCTAATTGAGTCATCCGTTCCTTCTAAGTTTTATGGAGAAGCACTCACCACAGCAACTTTCTTATAAATAGACTCCCTTCCCAAGTTTTGGATTTTGAGTCCCATATTTCAGACTTCATCATCACTATCCTACTTATACAAATCTTTACACTTTTGGGTGTGTCTATTTTATGCATCTTCCTCCAATGAGCAGAAATAAATTGTCTGCCCAATCTGTCTGTTATGCCTTCTTAGGTTATAGTGTCACACAAAAGAGTTATTTATGCTATGATCCGAACTCGAATCGTATTTATGTCTCAAGAACTGTCTCCATCACCAAAGCCTTTGTTTGAATTATTGCCTTCTTTTAATGACCCTTCTAGTGCTCATAGTACTCAAGTTGAAAGGTTCAAGCCAGGTATAGTATATCAAAGCAGACCTCCAGTGCTACCCCCTTCCGCACCTGTCGTGCCATCTGCTCCCTTATGTCGCTCATTTAGAGTCACTGGTCCACCTGATCGATATGGATTCCCATCATCTAAGACAGGTACCTCTATCTTTGCCTTCTCTGCCACTATATCTTCTATTACTATTCCTACTAGTTACTCACAGGCAGTCAAAGAGAAATGCTGGCAGCAGGCCATGCAGGAAGAACTATGTACCATTGAAGCTAATAAGACTTGGAAAGTAGTTGATTGTCCTGCTAGTCTGACTCCACTTGAATGTAAATGGGTCTATTCGATTAAGGTCAAATCTGATGGGAGTTTGGATAGGTACTAGGCCCGTTGGTAGCTCTTGGCAATAATCAAGAATATGGAATTAATTACGAGGAGACTTTTGCTCTAGTAGCAAAAATGACTACTATTCGCACAATTTTAGCTATTGCTGCTTCAAAAACTTGGAGTTTGCACCAAATGGATGTGAAATATGCCTTTCTTCATGGCAATCTCAAGGAAGATGTTTATATGCATCCTACGGCAGGTTTAATTTCTAACTCTACCTCTGCAGTGTGCAAATTGAGATGCTCCTTTTATGGTCTAAAGCAGGCCCCTCGTGCATGGTATGAGAAATTTACCTCCACCTTACTCAAGTTTGATTTTGTCAAAGCCAAGTATGATGTATCTTTGTTTCTTTGTTGAACTGAGCTTGGCATTGTCATTCTCTTAGTTTATGTCAACGACATAATCATCATGGGTACTAATTCAATTATAATTTCTCAACTAAAGCAACATTTACAAGACTCATTTTTCATGAAGGACTTGGGTTCTCTCACATACTTTCTTGGTATAGAAATTACTGCCGGCTTGCATGGTATCTTTTTGTCTCAGCATAAGTATGCTCAGGACTTGGTGATGGTTGCTGGTCTCCAAGACTCTACTCCTCTTGCTACTCCTATGAAAGTTAATCTCAAGCTGTGCAAAGATGAGGGTGACTTGTTATCAGACCTTGCAGCCTATCGTACTCTAGTTGGTAGTCTGGTCTATCTTACCATCACTAGACCTAATATCTCTTATGCGGTTCAACAGGTTAGTCAGTTCATGGCTTCTCCTAGGCACCTACATATGGCTTCAGTTCGAAGAATAATTTGCTATGTCCATGGCACAAATTCCCAAGGCCTTTTCTATCCTGCTGCTACCTCACTTGATCTTATGGCATATAATGATGCTAATTATGCCAGGTGTAGTGACACTAGGCGTTCTACTATAGGATGGTGTATGTTTCTTAGTCCAGCCCTTATTTCCTGGAAAAGCAAGAAATAAGATTGTGTTTCTAAGTCTTCTACTAAGTCCAAATATAGAGCTATATCCTAAGCTTGTACTGTGATACAGTGGCTTCGCAGTCTAGAGCTTGGTTTTGCTCAACATAGTCCTACTCCTCTTCATGCAGATAATACTAGTGCAATTCACATTTCTACCAATCCTATCTTCCATGAGCGCACTAAACATATCGAGGTTGATTGCCACTTCATCCATGAGGCCTTTGAGGCTCAGACTATTTCTCTTCCCCATGTGTCAAGCAATCTTCAAGTCGTAGATGTTTTCACTAAGGTTCTCACACAGCATAGACATAACTTTCTTGCCAACAAATTGATACTTGTAGATAACCCGCATCAATTTAAGAGGGAATGTCAATGGAAAGCCATAAATGGGATCAACAACTAAATTACTTTTGTAATTAAGCCATTAATTTAGGCTGTAAATATTCTTATAAATAGGTAGGAGATTTAGCTTACAATACATAGCTTCATAGGATCACTCTATGTAATTAACATGTACAGCTCTAGTTTCCTTGTGTAGATGGCATTGAAGAAAATAAAATATGCACAGAAATTTGTTTCCTTGTTTTTATTAATTGTTCAGAGGCTTCGAAATGACTCTAACACACAAGATTAGGATAAGTAATTATGAGGAGCAAAAATAAGCGCATGGAGATACAAGTGCAGGGCAGATGAAAAATAGATACAATCATAGGAAGGTGGACATGGCATTGAGGACAAGTAGATAGATACCAGATAGTAAAAGTTTAGACATGTGAAATGTGAACCACCAAATATGTGGAAATAACAATCATCTACTTATAAACTCAAGATTCCCACAGAGCAAAATTTGGCTATTTAAGCAAATCTAGTCCTTAGAATGTGTTCTCCTTCTAACCTACATCACTAGTTTGACTTCTCTTCTTCCTTTTTGCTCACTCTTCCTGACGACCCTTGCGCACATTTAATCTCTGCAGAATTTCTGATTATGCCTTTTTACTTTACATCCATATAGAACATTTTTGTTTCTATGCTTCCACATCTTTTAGTCATATGTACATAATCAACCTTTTTCCCCTATATGTCAAATTTAAAATAAATTACAAGATATAGCACCACAATAAAAGAACCAGTCAGCAGAGTACCCAAACGTGCCGAACATGTATATATTTGCAAGACATTTCAAGAAGGAACAAACCAACATCAATCATAAATATATCTACATATACTAAATGAAGATCGTCGACTATCAATTTTGAAGTATCACAAACAAAAGTAAATAGAGAAAGCAAATATGTAGAAACAAAACCTTTTCCACAGACCTTTCAGAATGATTGTATATTTGTAATAGCTCTTCAACAGATGATCTTGATCCCCTCGCAACATTAATCGCTCCCATAGCCATTATACCTTACAGTAAGAGATTATAATGTATTTGAAATTTCAGTAGTTCATATACAAATAAGATGTACAACAGATAAGACTTATCTAACCAAAGTACTAGATACAGACAATAATTCAGTCTACAAATGAAAGAATGAAATAAGTCATCAATTACAAAGAGTAGCATTCAGAAAGAGCTTATTTCAATTTGTTAGATGCAAGAATCTAAACTATAATCGGAAATCATTTTGTAAAAAGATGCAAAGAAGAGGCTGTCAAAATGTCTATGTTCTTTATCTAATATTATCAACGCATGGGACTGCTGATCAAAAACTTTACACTAAAAGCAACAACCATCTTTGGCCAAGTAAGGAGCCCCCAGACTCCAATAAATACAATCATCCGAAGCACGTCACACACACACTCCATAAGAAAGATGCCAGGTATCGCACAGCAAACAACAAAGGCTTCAGTATAATTTTGATAATGCTTTATAGATAATTGAAACTCTATGTACCTTGATCTGCTACAAGCCATCGACAAGAATTATCAGCAAAAAGAGCAACTTTCTCATTTGGCTTTACTCCAATAACTCTTAAGCCCTCAGAAAAATTTAAAATTTCCTGCTCCAACTGCAATTTTGATGAGGGAGAAGAATTTAATGAGAAAGATATTGGAATAACTTGTCTTCTATGACTATTAATAAATTCTTTTAAAAAAAATCATCATCACCAGGAAAAGAGATGTAAATTTTACAATTAATAATGGTTTTAGAATTGAACAAAATGAACTTGTTAGCAGCAGCCCAAAATTGATTTTCCAGTTAGAGACTAACCAACTTGTTTAATACTTCACAAACTAATCATCTTTGTCATAGATCAAGCAAACAAAAAAACTAAACAGTATAAATAAGACAAATTTCTTTTTTATTTGGTAAACATATAGAAAAATTTTGGCAACTTGTACTGGCATAATTGCTGGTAAGATCATCAAAGCCATTTACTACATAATTTATGCCTCTTGTGTCATGCAATGCAAAAGAATTCCTGAAGTAAGTTCAATGGAACTTTGCAGGGTGGTGCCTAAGGAATCCTAAGACCTTGATTTTTATTCAAGTTTGAATCTTCAATACACTATAATCTGTTTTCCTTCTGCTATTTTGGAAAGCAGTTCTCGGTTAAATTTCTGGTTGTTTTCAGTTCTATCCACCTTTCAAATAAATCCAAAACTAAGCTCAAACTACCAGATATCAGTCTGAAAAACCATCCTACATTAAACTGATAGCCAAAACCTTTTACCTTCCTTCATTTCCATTTTTTCCTTTCAGTCAATATTTGCCAATAAGTTAGTTTCCTTGTATTTGTTGCCACCAAATGTAGCTCCTTAGAAAGAATCCTAAATTCTAATACCTGAACCTCTTCCAAATCTAATTAGCTATCTCTGCAAGAGTCGCTATGAAATTATTTTTGATGTTCCCTTTCTTCCAAGTAGTCGATTTGGCAATTCATAACAACTTGATCCTTTCATATTCACCTTCAGCTTTCCTTCCTGGACTCAGCAGCTCTTTAGCAATGTATTACAGCAATTTCTTTCCTTAACAACAATAATGACTTCCAACAACGACATCACAAGTATAGTAATTTAAGTCAAGTAAATCACAAAGTGCTATGGGTCAGCTATATGAATTAGTTTCCTCCATTCCATCTGGTTTAGAGCTGCATCTTCAAAGAAAATCATTACAACTAAAACTAATACGTATGAACCTTGTTAGGTAATTCCCTTACAAAAATGATGCTATGACATCCCCATAGAGATGTCCTTATAAATCTCATTATGAATATGGAGATTATAGATACAAGAATTTCTTTTCCAAAATAAATAAACTAATCTACCCAAAGTATCATAGATATCAGCACAATGTACTTCTGGCTACACAGATCATTATACAGAGTATTCTCTCTCCAGAACTTCCCACTTTTTAAGCTTCACTAGTAACTGTTCTCTCCTTGGAGCTCTCTACTCTTCACTAATTTCTCTTGGCAACACACTCTCACCTATATGATTTTTTCCCTCCTAGCCTAGGAGGAGCCAATTTCTCTTTTAAATAAAACATAAAACTATCTTTTATAGAACTCAAACTTGCATTAAGTCAACAACCTTGTAGAAAGTTTCTATAAGGCAAAAGAAAAAATTTAAGATGCACCCTCTGTTAAGAGCCATCACCATCTCTCTCTTCCTAACAATCATAAAAGGAGGAACCACCACTAAATAAGGAGCCTAGCTCCTTAATATGCATTATATGGGAGTGTGCCAAAATTAAATGTGTGTATAAGTGAAGTGTACCAAAATTGAGCAACTGTGTGCTAGTGATGTGAGGTGAAGGAAGTGTGAGTGAGTATATTGTTATATTGAGTGTGAAATAGAGAGCGTAGGCGTGCACTAGTTCATAAAGAGTGCATGTATCTTGTACTAAATTTTCTTTAATATAAAAGAAGTTTTTTTGTATGCAGTTAAGTCCTCCATACATTCAACACCCTCATCGGCTCAAAAGGAATTGTTTTCACCTCGTAACTGTCCACTCTTCACTAACTTGATTGCATATCCTATGCTTATATCCATATAAATAGATGATTATATGTCATGACAACATTTTTAGAATTTCAATACATCCTCATTCAAGTTTTGCTAGAGTAGACATCCAAATTCTTGCATGCTTAAATGAATGCATAGAAATAGGCAATTTCAAACAGTATCATATCCATGTATGTGTCTATAAGACTACAAATTCCTTTTCTGATTATAAGAACCATAAGCTGTTGCAAAACCATGTAGCAGTAAAAGATCCTAAAATGAGTAAGAATTATATTTTGATAGAAAAAAGAAATCATTGGTTGATGTAGGATCGACCAACTTTAACTCAAAGAAGAATTAACTTCAATTCCTTGTAGAACTCAAATGCTATTGATACTTTAGTTCATACTAAGTCAGAATTAAGTTTACTTGTATAGTTTAAAGAAAAAAAAAAAAAAAAGAAGAAGAAGAAAAAAGCAAGTAAAGCACAATTCAGAAACATATAAAAACCTGATTATAAGTGAAATTGGTAGGTGGGTCATGATATGGATCCACCAATGCAACCCTATCACCATATTTCTCGGCTGAAGTTCTCCAAATATCAGGAACTGCTTTCCACTCATCAGGTACCAACTCCCCATTACTTTTAAGCAATGCCTTCTCCAAATAAGGTGAACACCTTTTCACTTTCTTTTCCTCCTCCTTCTCTATCTACAAATTCCAATTCAAAAGCATATTAATTTAAAAATCAAAGATACAATATATGCATTCTTCAAGCAATACAAATCAATACAGTTTTCAGAAAAAAAAAAACAAGAATTCAATCCAAATGGGCATGATTTTGCAAGAATTCAATGCAACTCTAGCACATGATCTGTTCGAACAAAGGCCTAAGGTAACTAAATAATCACCTTGGATTCACAATAAAATCGACATCGACTAATTGAAGAGAAGCCACTATGGGTTTTTCTAAATAAGATTCTTTTATTATAACAATTCTTAAAATGATCAAAACAAGGGATCGAGGTAAGGGTAGTTGCTGCTGATACCATTGCCATTCTGTTATGAAAAGATAATGGTGAAGAAAATGTGGTTAATGGATGAATGACCGTTATCATATATATAATAAATGACTCCATGCAGTGATGCTTCTCGGCGACATAGCAAGAAAGAAGAAGAGATGGTGATGGTGATGGTATGGTGATAGTGATAGTGATGGTGCTTGACTAAATTAATTATTAAGGGGCCAAAGGAACTGTTAATTAATTATATCTGCTAAAGTGTCAAATCAAACAATTGATATACATATTTATTGAGGGAAGAAGATAATCATCCTCATGCCAGCTTTGTGCGTGTCGTGATATGCTTAAGAGAGATTGGGCGGTGAAAGATTTATCACATTTACAGGGAAAGGAATGGAGAGAGCTCTGCAGATTTCCTTGCTAATGAAGCTCTCAAGCATGCTCCTGGGATTAACATGCTGCAGAATCCTCCTGCTGGATTTTATTCAATTTTGTGGTCTGATTTAATAGGTGTTTCAAGGCCAAGACGGGCTGTCTCTAGCGCTAATTAGTGGTGGTGGTGGCGTTTCGTTCCCGGGCTGCAAATTTTGTATTTAATTAAAAGTTTTTTAGGATTTTTATATACTTTTTTAAATAAATTATTTTTAAAAATTAATAAATTTTTAATCACTTTTATAGAGTTTATGATTTTATAAATAATATTTAAAAATTCTTTTATAAACATTGATAAATTTTTATTAATTTTTACAGATTATTATTTATTTAAGGTAAAATTTAAAAATATTTTTACATATTTTTTTAAATGAATTATTTTGAAAATATTTCTGAATTTTTAATAACTTTTATGATTTTATAAATGACTTTCTTAGACTTTATTTACGAATACTTTTATAAATATTGATAGACTTTTATTGAATTTTATATACTATTATTTATTTAGGGTAAAATTCAAAAAATATCATGTGATTTGGAGGATATAGGTATTTTTCATAATAAGTGTTTTATTTTTTAATATTTTTTAGATACATTTAATATTTTTCTTATTTTTTAGATTGTAAAGATTAATATAAATAAAAAAATTGATAAAATAAGTATTTTTAGTTAATTTAGCATTCCATCAGATATTTTATAATCATAATAAATTATTAAAATATATATTTTTTAATTTTAATTAAATTTAATAAATAATTTTTTAAATAAAATTTTAATATATTTATAAATTCTTTGATGCATTATTAGATGTCACATCACTTATAAAATTATAATTTAATAATAGTTCATTATTAAATACATGCAAAATTATATAAAAGATAATGAAAACATAAAGGTGTACTTAAAAAATGCTAAAAAATATAAAACACATGGTACTCTTTTGATAGAAAAAATATTTTCGTCCCTCAAGTGAAAAAGCGTCAAATCATAAGGTAGTCTTTTTTTAACTTTACCCATTTATCTATTATTTAATTAAATTATTTAAGAATGAATCTAGTCATTTTATTTTTATTTTTTTTCATTTTTTATGTTTACTTTAAACATTATTTTACATAATGTTATATGCAACTCCATAGGCAAGTAACAAATTTTATTTCATTATTGTATTAAATTCATATCATTTTCATATTTTTTATCTCACAACATGAATACTATTTTTCTTGTCAAGAGAATACTTATTTTAAAAAAAAATTATCATATTACAATTTATCTCCAATTAAACAACCAAATTTATGTCATATTCGTTATATTTTATTTATTACTTATTTGATAAATATTTAAAAAAATAATAATTATACTTACTAATTATTTGATAAATACTTAAACCGACAATTATGCTTACTAACAGAAAAAGTTATTCAAATAATTTTTCTAATAAAACCTAAAAGTCTATATATATGGTGTTTGCTCAAAACAATTCATTAAATGCTTCATTTAAAATTCATATTTTTTATGAGGGTCTTTTTAAAATTAAATTAAAAATTTTTAATTAATTTTTTTGTATGTATAAGTATAAGAAAATATTATAAGTAAATAATTTTTAACTTCTAAAGTTTCATCTAATTTCTTATATCTTTTAAAATTGAGAATATAATAAAGAGAAATGAAAAAGACGATGTAGGAGAATTTGAAAATAAGAAATATGAATTTTTAAAAGAAAATCTATTGAAAGCTTGAAAAAAAAGTGAAATAGAAATATTGAGAATTTTTATTCATAACAATGCATAAAAAAATCATTAAGAATATATAAAAGTTCATGTCCATAAAAGTCAATGAGTTTTTGAATACTAACTTACTTTTAAAGACTTTATACAAGTTGTAAATGAATATCTCCTAATTTTTATAGACTTTTTTAAAGTCTTTAAAAGTTTATATTGAATATCTCATAACTTAGACAGTGGTTTTCAAAGTTATTATTGAATACAGTTTGGTTTTTTAAACTACATCAAAGTCTTTAAAAGTCTTAACTAAATACACCATTCTTCAGGTGTATTTGATTAAAATTTTTAAAAGTATTTATAGACTTTTATAAATGAATTACTTTTAAAGAGTTTCCGAATTTTTAATAATTTTTACAGAGTTTATGATTTAATAAATGACTTTCACTTATAAACTTTTTAAAAGTCTTTAAAAGTCTATATTGAATACCTTGTGACTTATATAAAGTTTTTCAAAATTATTATTGAATACACACTAACTTTTAAACTCCATTAAAGTATTTAAAAGTTTTAATTGAATATATCCTCCTTGAAAATATTTTTATAGACATTGATAGGCTTTTATTGATTTTCACAGCTATTATTTATTTATTATTTAATTATTTAAAAATATTTATTCATTTGCTTTATTATTTTCTTCATTTTTTTGCAGTTACTATTTACTTTAAATATTATTCCACATAATATTATATGCAACTCTATATATAAGTGACGAACTTTATTTCATTGTTGTGTTAAATTCATATCATTTTAAAATCTTCTATCTTATAATATGAACATTATTTTTTTGTCAAGACAATAATTTTTTTAAAAAAGAAATTATCTTATTACGATTTATCTCCGACTAAACCACCAAATTTATGTCATACTCGTTATATTTTGTTTATTGTTTATTTGATAAATACTTAAACTAACAATAATCACGCTTACTAATTTATTGATATACCTATACCTATAACAATCATGTTTACCAACAACCAAAAAATTATCTTCCTAATAAAATCTAGAAGTCTATATATAGTGGAGTTATTTACTCAAATAATTCACTAAATGCTTCGTTTAAAAGTTAAATTTTTATGATGGTCCTTTTAAAATTAAATTAAAAATAAAAGTAAACATTATTAGTAAATAATTTTTAAATTATGATGTTTATCCAATTTTTTTATATCTTTTAAGAAGGAGAATATAGTAAAAAAAATGAAAATGATAATGCAAGAGAATTTGAAAAAAAGAAATATGAGTTTAAAAAAAAAAGCCTATTGAAATATTGAGAAAAAGTGAAAGACAAATGTTCAGAATTTTTATTCAGCAAAAGTATATAAAAGCCAATGTCTATAAAATCAATGACTTTTTTAATACTAAATTATTTTTAAAGACTTTAAAAAGGTTGTAATTGAATACCGCTTAATTTCTATAGACTTTTTTAAAGTCTTTAAAAGTTAATATTGAATACCTCATGACTTATATAAAGTCTTTTAAAGTTACTATTGAATACACCTTGACTTTTAAACTCCATAGAAGTCTTAATTGAACACACCCTTCTAAATTTTTTTACTCACTTGCATTGCAGATAAATATTAATTATTTATTTTATTGTCAAAAATAAAATAATATATATTTAAATTTATAATTATAAATATTTTTAGTATTAAAATAATAATAATAAATTTTTATAGTAAATTTCCTTTAAATGAATCTATTTATAATATATAAAATTTATACTAATTATTTGTATTGCTATTAATAAAAGAATTTAATATATTATCAAAAAATAATAAAATCCACGTATATTGTAAAAGCATGTTAATATAATTAATAATTATACAATAATAATATTAATATTTTGCTTTAATAAAGTATAATACAGCAAGCACTTTTCAACATAAATATTCTTTCTTTTAATTCTAATATTATATATAGATTTGGATATCTAAAATATATTTAAGTTGTTATCATTGTTTGTGATAAGTTTAATTAAATGAAAGCTTAAATAATTATTCTTTTCAAGAATTTTTAAAATTTAAAATTTTATCTAATTTATTATATAAGTTTTACAAAGCTTTTATGTTTAAATCATGTAAATTACTTTAAAATTAGTACTAATACTTATTGGTGAGTTAATAATTCATTATTTTCAGATAATATGCATTACTCGTGGCGCTGTTAAATAAATACATAAGTATTATATTTTTATTTTGGTTTAAGATCTAATTAAAGATTATTTTTTCATAATTTTCATATATAATTGAAATTCTATTTTAAAAAAATTTATATTCTTATTTTTAAATAGATATTTCATTAATAAATTTAATAAAATTATCTAAATTTTAACTAAAAGATGACTAATTATATAGATATTTCTAAATAATAAATAATTAGCAAATAATAAATTATTCTTAAAACTAATTAAATTCTTAATAGCAACAAAAGTTGAAATAAAAAGGTTCACAATAAATAATTCTTAATATTAATTCGCAATAATATTTATTAGTAAGAATTTTGAAAATGTCTTGAGAATTTAGCCAACGTTGTTAATTATTATTTATTTTTTTAAATGTGTTCTTTACAATTAATTGTTTAATGCCGCCTCTATCTACTAAAATAAAATTACTTATGCTTATCCAAGACTTTTAATAGAATGAATCAAATGAGTTCTCAATACAATTAAAAATTTTGTTATCTAGCCTTATATAAATATTAATTTAATAAATATCTCATTTATATTTTTATGCATGTAATATAAGTGACATCAACATATAAAGAATTTTTCTTCATCTTATTTATAAATTTTCTAGCTAAATATAATTTTAGTTTATTAAGCTATTTATTAGAATTGATATTAAAATTATAATATGTTCATATTAACTCTTTAGTGGTTAACAATTAATTAATTTGTTTAAATTTTTTAACATATTAATACTTTCTTATCTAATAATTTATTTTATCTATTCTTATTTTAGGTTTATGAGTTCTATCCTCATTGAAATTAGTTATAAAATAATTTGTATTTTGTGTTTGTATTTTATAATTATTCTGGATAATTGGATTTTATATTAGTACAGAAATTATGGTTAAAACTGATTATTTAACTTTATTTAAATAGCTAAACTTCTAGCTTTATTATACAAAATACTCTTAATCCAGAAAAAGTGTCATATTCTAAATCCCACTTTTTTATACCTTTTTTTCTTTTTTTTATTTAGATTTTTTTTTAAAAATTACTTTATGACCAATATTTAAAAATCTTAATAGAATTAGACTTTTAGAATCGAATATGTAATTAATGAATTATTAATATTATTTGTTAATTTAGGTAACTCAATTAACTAAATGATGAATAAAGTTCTTTTAGTAAATTTGTTTGTCCCCTCTTTTGCACTTATTTATATATATATGTTGTATTATGATTATGATAATAATATTATTTTGGCTAAAAGGGCAATTTGCAACCAAACTTGGACCTGATGCCCAATTAGTCCATATTTTTAAATTTTGATCCATTTGCATAGCTACTTGGTAAAATTACACAATTTTTTCATTTTGATTGCTCGCTGAGATACAAATGCTAAGTAAAGTACGTGAAACTACATTATTTAATTTTTTAATAAAGAAATTTAGTTAAAAAGAAATAAAATAGATTGATAAGATTTACAATAAACATGTTTCCTTAAGCTTATAAACTAATGTAGAAGATTTGTTTTGTTATTTATCTCCTAAACAATATATATCTCTTGTATTTATCTTTTACCATATATGTTCCTATTTGTTCCTATCTTTTATGAATATTTTTTTTTTCTAGTTTGTATTGTAATAGGAGTCTTGTAAAGGAGAGTTTATATAAATCTTTGTACTTGAGTAATTCAATAAGTGTGAATATTGAATCAAGTTTCTTCATGGTATCAGAGCAAATTGTGTATATTCTCCATTAAAAGAAACATGTCTTCTTCTCCATCCAAAATTCTCAACAAATCAACCATTATACAATCATCACAAATTATTCATGTTTCCTCTGAAAATTCTGGCTTTAAAGCTGGAATAACCCTTACCAAAACTAATTATGACATTTGGTCTCAAATTATGGAGATGCATATCGTTAGATGTGAGAAATTATATTATATAATAGGAGATTCTCCTCAACTCGAATCAACTAATTCTTCTTATTCCAAGTGGTATATGCTGAAAAATAAAAAGTTAAAAGCTAGTTACTCACATCAATCACACCAGAAATCATTTAATTTAATAATATCCAATAATATAATATATTAATTTTTGGTGAAATTAAATATATTTTTGGTGATATTAATCAAGTCAAATTTTATTTTATTTTAATTAGTATTGATAAGAATATTTACTCTTAAATTATAAGTAGATATAATTTATGTTACTAATGAAATTTGTGATTTTATTATGTATTAGTTTAGGGTTGAATTATTTAATATAACCTTAAGGGGGGTTGGTTCGGGGGGCCAAGCATATTTTTAACTTTGGAAAATTGCACAAAGGCCCCTGTGCACACCCCTCTCCTATTAAATATTTGATGAATATTATAAGTGTTTATAGTAGGTTATGGACTCGTTATTCGGAGGGTAAACATCTATATTTTAGGAGAGGTTCTATCGGATTTTTGGTAAACTTTTCAAATCGGTATCAATCAGAATTTTTAGGCAATCTAAATCTAGAAGTCTAGGCCTAGGATTAATTATGAAATATTTTATTAATTTAATTATTTTTGTGAATAGATGATATGGCGGTTCAGTCAGCTCCAACAGAAGCATAGATGGAGCTAGAGGAAACTCAGAAGAACTATGAGTTAAAGTCATATAATCTATTGCACGTGTCATATCCAAAATTAAATGCAAATTTTATTTGATTATATGTATTATGATTTTTATTAGCAGTATTAGTATTATTATATTTTATTTATGTTCTTTTTAATATTATTATTATTATTACTTATTTGTTATTATATTTATTATTATTATTATTACTATTATTATGTTCGTTATAATTCATGTTATTTAGTTTTAGTATTTATTGTTCGATCAAATAATATTATAAATGTTTATGTATCATGTTACTTTAATTTTGTTGATGCTAAATTTGAAACGTGTTTTAGGATGAGACAATAGTAGAGTAAGCCACCTGATAGGTTGCATCAAGATCGCGTGCACGCCGGTATAAATAAGAGACAGATAATAGAAAAATATTCGGTGATGTGTTCTGGTTGAGCATAGCTCTCTAGACTTATAAAATTTAACTTGCCGGAGGAAAGGTCCCTAGTTGAGCAGTGCTCTCTAGGCATCGGATGTATTGGTATTTAAATGACCAGATTGAATTTAAAAATCCTGATCGAGCTTTGCTCTATAGGCGCTAATCTTATTGGATTAAGAGAGCCGAAAAGCTGATAGAATTGGCAGTTTAGGGTTCTGTTGAGCTACTCGTCCCGTATATATTTTAATTAATTTTCTAAATTATGATATGATTTCTATGATATTCTATATTATTTAAATTATTATTTTATATAAATGATTGCTTTTAATTCAGACTATATGATTTTAACTCACTCTTAAAACTGATAATCTCAATTTATTAATTTTTTT
Organism: Ricinus communis; assembly: GCF_019578655.1. Taxonomy (NCBI): domain Eukaryota; kingdom Viridiplantae; phylum Streptophyta; class Magnoliopsida; order Malpighiales; family Euphorbiaceae; genus Ricinus; species Ricinus communis. Next base: position 19,533,962 of record NC_063256.1, on the reverse strand, counting down.
CAAGTGACAGCTAGGTCTTCCGCAATTCCTCTCATTGGGCAGCTCGACTCTTTTCTTCCTCGGGCTTAACGTAATTATTTTTCTTATATTCCTAACTATTTAAATTTCACTAGACTCCGCAATATTTACATTCAGACTTAATATTTCTATCTCGTATGATGAACAACTTAATAATATATTAATTTTATTACTAGTGATGAGCCGGTATAAATTCTAAGGTATTTGGTATATTGAATGGATTTATATTTTGATTAATTTATTTATCAGTCAGGCTTGCTACGGGTTTTGGTGGCCTCAAGCCGACCCATTTTCTAGTGCTAGTCACGGGCCCCCATATCGGGTCGTGACAAATAGTATAGTAATTTTTTGGCCTGATTATTGTGTTTTAAGGACATCAAGACAAACAAGATGATTGGTTGTGGTACTAGAAAAGGGAAGCTTTATTATCTTGATCTTGCACCATCTAGCTAAGTGTATTGACTGAGTTGAGTTCGAAGAATAGTAGTTCGGTATCCTCAAGTACAGAAAATATAATCTGGTTATGGCATAAGCGCCTTAGACATTCATCATTTGGATTTTGAAGTATTTGTTTCCTGTGTTGTTTTCAGAAACATCTACTTTAAACTTCAAATGTGAAACTTGTGAATTAGTAAAATCGAGTCTCTTCCTCGATAAGTTTAAATAATAGTTCAGTACCATTTATAATTATATACTCTGATGTTTGGGGACCTGCAAAGGTGCTGACCTTAAATGAAGCTTGATGGTTTGTTTCCTTTATTAATAATTATAGTCGTATGACATGGATATGCTTGATGAAAAGTAAGCAGGATGTTTGTTCATTATTTAAAAATTTTTACTTGATGGTGCAAACTCAATACAAAACTTCAATGTAAGTACTTTGGACAGATAATGGAGGCAAATTTATTAATTATGAACTCACACAGTTCCTCCAACAACATAGTGTAATCCCTCAAACCATATGTCTTTATTATCCCTAGCAAAATAAGGTTGCAGAAAGAAAAAATCGACATCTCTTGGAAATGGTTCGAGCTATACTATTTGAAGCCAATATGCATCTTCAATATTAGGGAGAAACTTTGTTCTCAGCCTCTTACCTCATAAATTGAATTCCATGTTATACTCTAGACTTTTATAACCTACTTGATATATTAAATAAAAGCCTTACCTCACCATCATTATTGAGCTTACCTCCTAAAGTCCTTGGTTGCACCGTCTTTGTTCACCTAACTCACCATACACGCTATAACCTCCAAACTTGTGCTATTCAGTGTACCTTTGTTGGATATGGTCTTCATCATAAATGATATAGGTATTATCACCCTACAACTCAATGAATGTATATCAGTATGGATGTCCAATTTTATGAACATCAAATATATTTTTCTATTATAAGTCAGGGGGAGAGAAATATTGATTTGCAGCCCGACCTTCAAACACAATCCGACCTTAAACATTTTACCGACCTTCAAACACAACCCGACCTTAAACATTTTTCTAATCCCGACCTTCCATAAATACAACTCGATCTTCCAACTAAAACTCCTGAAACTCCTGACCTAGCCTCATTCTAACAGAAACTATCGACCTATTTAAACAACCGAATAAGAACAACCTGAGCATTACTCTCCCAATCTTGGATCAACCAAGCATTTTAAACTTGATATTAGGGGTCAAGGTAATAGAACTACGCTTGAAGCACCACAATCAATGTTACCTTTACTTGATGATATCTCGAGCTGAACCTCATGTAACTCACAAACCCTCCATTAGAATACTCCCTAACCGAACTACCCGAGAAAAGCCTAAATCAAGTTATGAACCCATAATGAACTTTTGGATCTAAATATCTAACAAATAATTATGTGTCTTACCATAGGTTGTCAAAGACGTGTGAATCATTTGCAAATCAATTATCTTCTGTATATGTACCTAACAATATACAGGAAGCCATAAAAGACCTGAGATGAAGAGAAACAATGGATGAAGAAATGAAATCTCTTCAAAAGAATGAAACCTAGGAAGTTATAGATTTACCAAATGGAAGAAAACATGTTGGATGTAGGTGGATCTATACCATTAAATATAAGGTAGATGGAAATGTGGAGAGATACAAAGATTGGCTGGTTGTAAAAGGATATAGTGAACTGTATGGGATAGATTATGCAGAGACTATTACTCCTATGGCCAAGATAAACACTGTCAGAATTCTTTTATCCTTTGTTGTAAATTTCAATTGGTCTCTACATTAATTTGATGTAAATAATGTCTTTCTTCATAGCTGTCTCCATGAGAAAGTGTATATAGAACTACCTCAAGGATGTAGCCTTCAGGTTGAAGGAAGTAAGTAAGTTTATAAGCTAAAGAAGTATTTGTATGAATTGAAACAATCTCCAAGAGCTTGGTTTTGAAGGTTTACAAGTTTAATGAAGGCCTTTGGTTATAAATAGAGTAGTTCTGATAATACTTTCTTTATAAAACATAAGGAAGAGAAAAAAAATATTCTTATCATATATATTGATGATATGATTGTAACAAGAGATGATGTTGATGAAAAGATAGCCTTACAAAACTATCTTTCTAAAGAGTTTAAAATGAAAGACCTTGGCAATCTCAAGTATTTCTTAGGGATTGAGGTACTATGATCTAAGCAAGGTATTCTCTTATCTCAACGAAAGTACACTTTCGACTTGCTTAAGGAAGTTGGTATACTAATATGTAAACTAGTTAATACTCCTACTAGTGAACATACTAAGCTAGGCATATTTCCCGATCAAGTTCCTACTAATAAAGAAAGATATCAGAGGCTTGTAGGTCGGTTAATGCATCTGGCATATACTAGACTGGATTTAGCATATTCTTTAACTATAGTAAGTAATACATGCACTCTCCGAGTGAAAATCATATGAAAGCTATTCTTCGTATCTTATAGTATTTGAAATCCTCCCCAAGCGAAGGCATTATGTTCACCAAAGTGACAACTTTGTCTGTTGAAGGTTATACTAATGCAGATTGAGCTGGTTCTATTGATGATAGGCAATCAACAATAGGTTACTTAACATTTATTGAAGGAAATATTGTTACATGTGTTGTAGCTTACTCAAGTGCAGAAGCTGAGTATAGAGGGATGGCTAAAGGTGTTTGTGAGTTGTTTTGAATCAAGAATTTACTACATGAACTCTATATTCCATATATTAGTCCTATGAAACTATATTGTGATAATAAACTGCATGTGATATAGCTCATAATCTAGTTCAACATTATCAGACAAAACATATGGAGATAGATAGACACTTTATTAAGTAATAATTAGAAGCTAAGATAATTGAAGTCCTCATGTTTGATCTGAAGATTAGCTTGCCGATATCCTTATTAAAGCAGTATTAAGTAAATTTTTTTACCAAGTATTAAACAAGTTGAGCATGCAGAATCCCTATGCACCAACTTGATGGGGTGTGTAGAAGATTTTTTTTGTTATTTATCTCCTAAACAGTATATATCTCTTATATTTATCTCTTACCATATATGTTCCTATCTTTTAGGAATATTTACTTGCTTCCTAGTTTGTAGTATAATAGGAGTCTTGTAAAGGAGAGTCTATATAAGTTTTTGTACTAGAGCAATTCAATAAGTGTGAATATTAAATCAAGTTTCTTTAACTAAACCCAGCTAACCACTTTCTTTCTTTAGGCAAAAAAATCATATCCCTATTACAATAGAAAAATTGAGCAAAACTTGGATTTTTATATAAAAAAAATTATGAAATCTGTATGATGAATTACTCAAGAGAGGGCATTGTAAGCTGAGATGCAAGTAACCTAGTTGTATTCTGAGCTAAGACTTCTACAATCAGGTGAGCAACTATGACTCAAACTGTATCTTTGTCTTTTTGAAAACTTAAATTTTCTAGTCTTATAATATGAGAAAGAACAAGTGGTCTTTTGTGTGGTTGCAACTTGGGTGTTATTGGGTTTTCTAATATTCTAATTTGTTTATGTTTAGTGTGTATTTAGAAAAATGATTCTCTTTTAATTATTGATTTCGGATAATTGATTGTCTTTCAATTGGCCATATGCAGTATGTCTATCTTAGTAACTGTTAGAATACATCATGCGAAAAATTTGCAAGGGACCCTACCTTAAGGTATAGTAATGTAGAGGTAGAAGTGTTCCTAAAAAGTGGCATTGATTTGCTGCACTATCATAGGATTGTGGACATGTTTAGTCTCTTAAGATATGGGAATAATCCTAGATTATTTTTATTATCCTTTGGAACCAAGAAGGGGGGAGTTGAATATGTGACCTTAAATTGTAAAAATATTTAAAGTATGAAAAACACAAGAATCTTAACAAAAGATTACGGGGTTTGAAAGAGAGTTAGAGTTAGAGAGATTAACATAAAAGTTTATAGTAGTTTGAGAACAATCCTTCCTACATCTAATCCTCAATATCACACTTGAACATTCCACTATAATTAACTTGATTACAACCTTTAGATTTTAGCAAGCTCACCCAACAACTTAGTGTTTTCAAAAGGCTAACACTAAACTTATTTTTTTAGTGAACTAATCCCTTACTGATTCTCTTAATCCTTAAGTATTAATGAGTTACTTAACAATCGATTCCTTATGTTTTCAATACATAGGCTCACACAATAACCCTTTTATTTAGTTGAATAAAGAGATTCAACTTAATACACTATACAAAAAAGAAAAGAATTTAAGTGTAGAAAGTCAAGAAATAAATTTGTAAAAGTTTGGGCACTAATAGATTCACATTCATATGTCTAATGTCTTTATAAGGGGTATTTATATTCATAACAACCCTTAAAGAGACACTACAAATAGCTATAGCTCATTTAATGCAACCCTTAATGATTTGGCAAAAGTTATTTTCTACCTAAAAAGTGCCCTCACGCTTTCTAAAAGAGTCATTGGGATTCTAATGACTCCAGACATGTGGCACCATAGAAGTGGTTGTCTTTATAATGATCATTGATTCAACATTAATTATAAAAACTGCATTCGCGCCATGGGAGTACCCTTGCACTTACCTTATGCACTCTCAGAAGCGCCCTCATGCTTCTCCTTGCATAATCTTCTGCCATTTCAGAGTTTTTGCCTTGAATTAGACGGCCCTCGCGCTTCTGGCAATAAGGACTTATTGACTGTCAGGTGGCTTCAAGTTCTTAGTTACCTGACAGAGGTTCCTTTATATGAGTATAGTTAACTCTACCATATGAAAAGCATCTTGCGCTTTACAGGTCTTTTTACTTGAAAGTTTAAGGCACTTTTGCCTAACATTTGAACCCTTAATATACTGTCATATAGACACTCAAATATAAAGTTAGCAACACTCAAGTTGGGTGTTAAGATCAAAATAGAGATAAATTGGCCCTTAGGTCAATAATTCTGGTTGAAACTTGGGGATTTATAGATCAGGCTTTACTGCATTTTTATGATGACAGTACCATGCTTATGATGTTGAATACTTATAAGGTAGATGGGAGTGTGATTGACTTGTATTGTGAATATGGTATTGATATGCCTATAATTTTGGATGATGTTCCTATGCTTGAAGGTACAAGGATAGGGTCTAATGTGAATGAATTTGAATGTGAACATGGTACTAATATGCCTATAATATTGGATGATGTATCTATGCTTGAAGGTGCAATGATAGGGCTAATGTGAATGAATTTGAAGTTGAAGGTGATGAAAAAGCTGGTGTGGGAGGTGAAAAAGAAATTGAGGAGATTAGGAATTCAACACTATAAGATTCAATATACAAGCCTTTTCCATCTCAACCTACTTTGCACCCTATAAGACTCAACATACAAGCCTTCTCTTTCCTAACACCTCTTTGTGCATTAACCTCATTCAATCTGTCAACCTCACCCATAAAGCCTCGAATTACCTTTTTAGCGCTCTCTAGAAAATTAACATCATACTAAACAAAGTGATCACAGTTTGGTATTTGAAATCACATTAAGACCTATTATTTCTTAAATGAATAAACTAAAGTTCATATAAATCAAAATCATATCACATAATATTAAACAGAAATTATCTTGTTATAGTACTTTGAGCACCCATTAAACCTCTTGCTAGGATTCTTAATTGTTTATAATGTCCTCCTTAGCACTTTTTTAGCACATCTACACATTATAAAAATTAGTTCACATTGTCTTGAACAAAGGAGAACTCATTTTTTCTTTGCCTACATGATGTGTTGGAGGAATTTGCACTTGATCACAACATTTCTTTGAGAAATTTGCACTCACAACTTCAGGTTAAGAAGCTAAGGTTTCTAATTTGGGGATTTTGTAGAACTAGAGAATAATTAGAGAATGAGGGAGATAAAAGGTAACCCTTCTGTCTTTTTATTTTTTATATTTAAAGAAATTTATTTCTATTTATTATATCGGCTTTTATTGTTATTAAGCATTTGAGTCTCACGCTAGCAACCAAGATGAAAACTGTGTAATGTAACAAATTTTTTCAAGTAGTTGTGCAAATAGACCAAAATTTAAAAATTTGGGCTAATTAGACATCAGGTCCAAGTTCACGAGGCAAATTTCCCTTTTAGCCTTGTTTTTTTTATAGAGTTTTAAAAAAGAAACATAATAGGATGAACAACTCTTTTTGGTGGTTATGAAAGCTAATGGGGGTAGGCATATTAATTGGTTTAATAGGAAGAGAATGTGTGCTTCAAAGAATAAGGGGGTATGGATTTTTGGGACTTCATAGTTTTAATGTGGCTTTATTGGTAAAACAAGGGTAGAATATGATTGTAAATTCAAATTCATTGGTGAGTAGGCTTCTCAAATCTAAATATTTTTCCAAATCTAGGAAATAATCCTAGCTTTATTTGGAGAAGTATATAGAGTGCAAACCATGTTCTTCAATTGAGTTTTTATTGAGGATACTGCTGTGTACATACCAAAACCAAAGCAAGTTAGCAATATTCAACAGTCAAAGATTGTTAGTAAGGACCAACAGTCTTTAACTGTTAGACAAGGCCTTAGCTACTTTAATCATCATAGGCCGAAAATGAAGGAAAAGGAGCAACCCCTATCCCCTAGGGAAGAAGGGTCACTTCCACCTTTCCCTAGCTAGAAAAGAACGTTGAAATGTAACAGAGATAGCAATAGGACCGTTGCAATTTCAATTGTGTATATAATATGACTCTTAATCCTCATGTAATCTCAGAGTACATATGTATAGCATCATAGATCAATAAATCCAATATCTTACAAACTTTCACATGGTATCAGAGCAGGTTTAATCTTGTCTTCCCTTACCAAATCAAACTAACACAGAAGCAATTTCAACTGCCATGTCTCACACAGATATCACAAAATTGACCAACATTGTGCTAAAAGGCAATCAAAATTACTTTGAATGGTTGAGATCAGCCTATATTAGCCAAAGTGGTAGAAAAAAATTGGGATTCATCACAGGGACTCGTAGCAGACCTCAACCAACCAACCAATCCAAGACAACCATCAAATGAAGAATTGGAGGCAATTGAGGAGTGGCAAACGACAGACCATTTGGTCATGTCGCTGCTCACTAACACAATGGAGCCTCAGATAGCATGTTTGTGCATGCTATTGGAATCCTCGCAGGCAATATGGAGTAAAGTTAAAGACCTTTACGGCCATGAGCAGAACTATGCTCACATTTTCAATCTAAAATAGGAATTAGCCAAAATAAAGCAAGGAACACAGTCAAGCACAAGCTACGTAACATAAATCCTTACCAAATGGGAGGAATAACAAAGCTACCTTCCCCCTACGAATGATCCAGAAGAATTAAGGAAAAGAGCTCAACAAGACCTCGTTTACACGTACCTCGGCGGGTTGGACACAAGTTATGAGGCCCTTCGGTCCCAAATGCTTCTATCAAGCCAACTCTCCCCAATAGATGCCGTCATAGCCACCATCCAACAGGTGGAGACCAGACGAGCAACTATGGCTGGATCGAGCGGCGTTGACAGCTCAGAAAACAGAGCAAACCTCGCTAATCCTTCACTGCTTCGAGAGACCAGTCGAGCGAGAGGAGCACCCGCAAGCGTTGAGAGGTGCGACCACTGCGAAAGGCAGGGGCATGCTTCGGAACACTGCTGGCACCTCCATCCCAGCCTTCGGCCAAGTCTCGGCAGAAGTAAGAAAGGAAGGAACGGGAGAAGAGAAGAGAAGAAGAGGTTTGGCGACCACTGTGGGAGAATCGGGTTTGGCGGCCTTGGGGTCATGAACCCTAAAAATAGCGAAGAAATAGGGGAATCAGGTTGTGAAGTAACAGGTTGATGTATTTTAACCTACACCGACCCGACTCGATCGACCCAACCTGGCTCCTTTGAACCGACATGATCCGGCCACTTGTATTTACACTCTGGAACAAAATGGGGTCTCTGAATGCAAAAATCGTCATCTTCTTGAAGTCACTCGAACTTGCTTTTTCAAAATCATGTTCCCTAGATTTTTTGGTCTGAGACCCTCCTTACCGTTGCGTACCTCATCAACCGATTACCTAGCCCTAGACTCAGAAATCGCAGTTTGCTAGAAATCCTTAAAGGTCGAAAATTAGACTTAGGACACATTCGCATTTTTAGGTGTATTGCTTTTGTCCACATTAGGCGTCATCATAAACTTAACAGCAGTTCTGTTAAAACTGTTTTCTTCGGGTACTCCTCTGAAAAGAAAGGGTATAAATGTTATGACCCTTCCAGCCACAAGTTCTATATCTCCCGCGATGTGTCATTTGATGAATGTTCCCCCTACTTCACTTCTACTCTCAATCGTGGACCCTCTACTATATTATTTCCAGATGACTCTCCTTTTTTTGACAGCACACTCCAAGACACTGTATCTGATCATGAGCACATCTATAAGGATACCACCGAGGCATCTCCTTCAGGGGGAGACCCTACACCCCAAGCAGACCTCACAACTGAGGCAACTCCTTTAGGGGGAGAGAATGTGCCACAAGGAGAAGCAATTGCCTTACGACGATCCTCTCGGCTAATCAGACCTCCTACCAGGCTAAGGGACGATGTGTCCCACAAGGTGTCGTATCCAATCCAACACTTCATTAATTATACTTCTGTATCAAATCAGTACAAGGCATACCTAAAAAATCTCACCACACACACTGAGCCCTCTTCCTTCTATGAAGCTAACACTAATCCCAATTGGTGTAAAGCCACGAAGGAAGAGCTACAGGCCTTAGAAAAAAATGACACCTGGGACATTATCACCTTGCCTCAAAATAAGAAACCTATGGGGTGTAAATGGGGGTATAAGATTAAGTATAAATGTGATGGCACTATTGAAAGATACAAGGCTAGGTTAGTTGCCAAGGGATTTACTCAGACCTATGGGGTAGACTATCAGGAAACCTTTGCTCCTGTAGCAAAAATGAGTACGGTTCGCATATTATTATCTGTTGCTATTAATTCAGTTTGGCACTTGTCCCAAATGGACGTAAAGAATGCCTTTCTCCAAGGGTATTTAGATGAAGAAGTCTATATGACTCTTCCTCTAAGACACAAGGATTCTTCAAACCATTCCCTGGTATGTAAGTTGAAAAAGGCTAACTATGGATTAAAGCAATCCCCAAGAGTGTGGTATGCCAAGCTAAGTCATTTCTTGTTAAAAATCAATTTTCATAAATGTGCTTCGAATTCGTCTATGTTTGCCAAACACACACACACATCCACTATTATTATTCTTGTTTATGTTGACGAGATAATCATAACTGGTAATAGTAATGAAGAAATTGAAGAAGTAAAGCTAAAACTTAAAGGAGAATTTGATATCAAAGATCTAGGTCAGTTATCATACTTTATGGGGATAGAAATTGCAAAATCTCATAAAGGCTTATTTCTGTCCTAAAGGAAATATACTCTTGACCTATTAAAAGAAACAGAAAAATTAGGAGTAAAACCGGCAAATACTCCAATGGAGACTAAAACCAAACTAAATTTGGAAGAGGGGGAACCTATAGATAACATAGGAAGCTATCAGCGTCTAGTAGGAAAGATGATATATTTAACCATCACTAGACCTGATATCTCATATGCTGTAAGTATGGTAAGCCAGTTTATGCATGCTCCTCGCTCTTGTCACTTAGACGCCATCGATAGAATCCTTAGATACCTTAAGGGTTCTCCAGGTCAAGGTATTTGGATGAAAAATAATAATAATGCTAACACTATTACAGGTTTCTTTGATGCAGATTGGGCAGGAAGTTGTGATAGAAAGTCAACTTCAGGATATTGCACATTCGTAGGGGGAAACCTAGTGACTTGGAAGAGCAAAAAACAATCAGTAACCGCAAGGTCCAGTGCCGAAACCGAGTACCGTGCCATGGCATCGACAGCTAGCGAGCTTATTTAGATTAAGCAAGTGCTGATTGACATAGGGATAAAATGCAAAGGTCCGATGGAAATGTACTGTGATAACCAAACTGCCAGACACATCGCATCGAACCCTGTCTTTCACGAAAGGACCAAACATATTGAAGTTGACTATCACTTCATAAGGGAGAAAGTCCAAACAGGAGAAATTGCAACTCCATTCGTCAGAAGCCACAAATAGTTGGCAGATATCTTCACAAAGGCCCTAGACAAAGCAAGTCACTAAAGGCTCCTCAGCAAGATGGGTTCTATCAATTTATTTGAACCCACCTTGAGGAGGAGTGTTGAGGATACTGCTGTGTACATACCAAAACCAAAGCAAGTTAGCAATATTCAACAGTCAAAGACTGTTAGTAAGGACCACCAGTCTTTGACTGTTAGACAAGACCTCAGCTACTCTAATCATCATAGGCCGAAAATGAGGGAAAAGGAGCAACCCCTCTCCCCTAGGGAAGAAGGGTCACTTCCACCTTTCCTTAACTAGAAAAGAACATTGAAATGTAACAGAGATAGCAATAGGACCATTGCAATTTCAATTGTGTATATAACAGGACTCTTTGATCCTCATGTAATCTCAGAATACATATGTATAGCATCACAGGTCAATAAATCCAATATCTTACAAACTTTTACAGTTTTCAATGGAGAGTTGGTGTTCATGTGGATTTGAAAATATGTTGGTTAATGATCTTTTTATTTTTATACTAAGTAGAAAGGAATGTGACATTGAGCAAATACTGGAATTGTTGTCTGTTGATGATGCAAATGCTATTTTATCTATATCTTTAACTGATAGAGCTCTTGATGATATTATTGTTTGCCACTATGAAAACGGGGCTCTTGCTCTCTCAAAATTGGATACCATGTTTTAACTTCGGTGGAGTTTGACAATTATAGTCCAGTAGTTCATAGAGATATTTGGCACACGTTATGGAAGTTGCATGTTTCACCTTGTGTACAAAGTTTCATCTGGAGGGCTGTGTCCAATTGTCTTCCAACACGTGAAAGACTCTTTTTGAAAGGGCTAACGGTTCGTAAATTGTTATGTCGAGAGTTTGGTGAAAATTGTGTTTTTGGACTGCAAATTTGCTAGGGACTATTTTCAATGTGCTAATATTGCTATTGCGGGTTTAGAAGCTTCCTTGGTTGATCAAAGGTGTAGCACCCTTTGCCTAGTAAATGAGTCAGATTTATATATGTAAGCTTTGTATGGTATTGTGGGGAATACTGTCACAGCCGTATAATAATAATAATAATAATAATAATAATAATAATAATAATAATAATAATAAGGACTAGTGGTGATAATGATGCTTTCTAACTAGAAGTTTTAAAAATTTAATATGTGATTCAAGTAAAATAAATTAATTTTTAAATTTGGATGAATTATTTGAGATTATTATTGAGTCTTAAATTTAAAGGGAATTTTTAATGTTTAATAAAAATAAAAAGATTTATTAAACTATATTTAATTAGTTTGATTAAATAACATATTAGATAAGTGATATATATATAAAGGGTAAATTATTTTTTTGTAAATCACACTCAATTTTATCTCAATATGAACATATAAATTAAATATTATATAAAAAAAATACTTTTTTGAAGAATTTATTAAGGGAATAGTAAATTTTAATTGGCAAAAGGGGTATTGGACTTAACTGAAAATGGTTAATAAATTGGTTAATTGAATTAATTATGTAATACCCGTACTATAATAATAATAATAAATTTTGATGATGATGATGATCTCAAAACTAGAAGTTTTAAAATATTAAATGTATATGATTAGAGTAAAGAATTTTATCTTTAAATTGGATGAATTATGAGAGATTATTGATGAGACCTTATTCTAAAAAGGATTTGTAAGTGTTAGATAAAAATTTAAGGAAATTATTAAACCATTTTTAACAAGTTTAATTAATGAAAACTTTGCTAAGCGAATTTTATAAAGTGTGATTTACTTCTTATAAATGTTGCCTCTATATTTTTTTAGTATATGTATAGGTTTAATTAAATTTGCCTAATTTGAGATTATAAAAATAATTATTTTGAAGAAATTATTTGGAGGAAAAGGTAAATTTTAATTATCAAGATGGTATTGTATTTAATTGAAAGTAGTAAACAAATTGATTAATTAAGTTAATTTAGTGTTAGGACTAAACTGAAATTTATATTTTAGAAAGGAGCTAAAAATAGAGTTGAATTAATATGGGGTTTATTTGTATTTTTGTAAATAATGGTCTCAGTAGTAGCATTATAGTAACATTATTATTAAAAGCAAGAGTAAATAAGTAGTTATATCTCATAATTTTGGTTTTACCCAAAAGTAGTAATTAAGAGCTTAATTGAAAGAATAATATTAAGCTTGAGGTTTTAGCGGATATTTCCAAGGGCTATGGTTATTCAGAGAAAAATTGAGGGACTAAAAGTGGTTATAGGACAAAAGAAAGCAAGAAGAAGAAGAAGAAGAAAAAGAAGGGGGGAGAGTATGGTTGCCATTAATGACAGATGGAGGAGGAGCTAGTGTGAGAGGCAGGGAACTGGCAGGAGGTGCAGATGACGTCGATAAGCATGGCAGCAGCACCGATAACAGTGAACAACGACGTCATGCAATAAAAAATAGTAAGAAATGGCAACAACTCTTCAACGCCATTCATGGAGTTTCCACAACCATTGGCGGCATTCTTAGGCTCAAAGTGATCAGCAGCTCCTGGGCTTTTATTTTTTCCTATCACCCTTTTGAGGCTGTCGAAATATCGAGATCCAGCGATATGAGCTCATGTAAAGCAGTTCGGTTTTTCTCATTTTTTTGCCAATGTCATTGTGTCTCTAATGATCCGAGGACATATTCGGGATATACACATCTTAAGCTTTTTGATGCTAGCGATTCTGCTTTAATCGGACGCCGTTGTAAAATCAACAGTTGAAAACTGTCTATGATGTATCGAGATGGTCGGGAGCTGGATCGAAGAAACAAAAGCTCTATTCATTCTCTATGCATTATTTTGAGTCCGTAGCACGCTCAAATTGTCAATCAGACTCTAGTGGCTAGAGGTGAGTCGACTGATTTATCAAGTTGTCTGGGTAAATTCTTTAGCTTGTTGATTTTAAAATTGTTAATTAAAAATCTTATTGGTATTAATAAAAGAAAAATGATTTAACGTATAAGTGTAAGTAGCTTTGAAAAATAAAAATATGTGCTATTGAAATTGAGTAAAATTGAGCAATGTGATAATCTTATAAGACCTCTTCTAAGTTGCTTTATAAATATTAATAATGTGAAGCTAAATAATTAGAATAAATAATTTAGTAGACCTTAAATCGATAATCAAAACTTCTAGTATTTATTTAAATATTTGTGATGGAGATTTTAACTAAGTCATTTAGCTTATAATTAAAATTGATTTTTGTTATTAGATAATAAATTATAAATAACAGAAGAATATTGTATTTAGTTAGACTAAATAAAGGTAGTAAAATTTATATATTAAGTGATTAGAAAAAATAAGCAGAATCAAAATCAACTGAATGATAAATAATATGGTTGGAATAAAATAACTAGTGTGGGTAAGATGCTTGATTTGTGTGGTAAATCAACTATTAAATTTTAAATACTCAAGATTAATTATAATAGTCAGTAAATAAATATTAATATTAAAAAAATAAATTAATAGGAGTAATAATCATTATTAATATAGTTATTGATCGGTACAAAGGGAAATGATTATAATGAGAATTCATGTGTTAGGAAAATAATTAGACATGGTAAAAATATTTATCGGGCAGATATGATGATAAAATTGTTTAATTAGAAGGAGAGGTTGAGTTTAAGAAGATCTTTGGAGGTATTAAATGGAAAATATTGGAATGTGCGTGTGTTTTTTCTTGTAAGTATGAGGCTCGTCTTTTACGGGAGAAATTAGTTCATTTAATAGGATAAGTGCTGCCGAATTTTTGATAGAATTAATTAATTAGAATACAAAGAGAATAAATAAGATTATGTTAAAGTAAGATTAGAATTTAAAAAGTAGAATTAGATTTTAGGTATCCAATAGTAGATGTTGGTTGAGGATTATTAGAAACAGAATTCATATACGCTCGGATAGCAATCTGAAGGAAATTAGCAGAGAACTTTAGTGAAGGTATAGTCGGTTGAGTCTTGCATACCAGGTGAGTGGATAAATCTATCACGACCCCACCCGTGGGCCCGTGACCGGCACTAGGGAATGGGTAGGCGTAAGGCCACCGAAACCCGTAGTAAGCCTGACACTCACTGACTTAAACAAATCTCATCTCAAATTAATATTATTAAAGCCACAATTTATCTTAATAGTTACACTTTACAAAATTACTTCGGTCTACCAGAAAAACTAGGCGAGAACCGAAGCTCAGAAAATTTACAACTGATACATTTACTATTACTACTGCGGAGAATCTAAGATTTACCAATTTACATACCAAATCAAATGCATCACCCGATGATGAAGGAGTCGGATTCTTGAATAAGAGTCGCGGAGAACTAACGATCACGAATCCGAAAAAATATAAATGGAGACCGGTCACCGAGTGAGTTAAAATCAAATAATCCGGGAACTATTGCATTCTTCTCAGAAAACATAGATTGTTCAAATCAGTATATCAAATCATGCACATAAATACCAATCATACTATAATCATACCCTATTACTTTCTTCACAGAAAATATTGATCATTCGAATCAATATATCAACCATGCACGTAAATACAATCCATATTATAATCATACCATAATAAATAAATAAATGAATAAATAAAAAATATATTTTTACTTTTACGGGACAAGTGGCTCAGTAGAACCCTAACCCCAAATTCTAACAGCCATTTTGGCTCTCTTAATCCAATAAGACTGGCGCCCCAAGAGCAATGCTCGACCAGGGACCTTACCTCCAGTCTAGTCACTTAAGTATCCAAATAAGCCGGCGCCCCGAGAGCAATGCTCGACCAGGGACCTTACCTCCGGCAATTTACACAAATCAGCCCAGAGAGCCATGCTCGACCAGGGCAAACCCATGAAAATCTTATTATATGTCCATGATCATTACCGGTGCGCACGCGGTCCTGATGTAACCCATCAGGCGGCATGTTCTACAAGCCACGTTTCCCAAGACACAATCATCCATTTAATAAATATCATTGTATAATGAAGTCATTCAACCATATCAAATTAATAATTAACAATTAAGAGTAAAACATCAGGCAGCTCAGGTGGAAAACTGATAATATTTGGAATTATTATAACATTACTATAATAATACTCATATTATCGTCAATAATTAATAATCCAGTAAAATTAATTACGTTGAGATATTAGTAACCATGTTAAACATAAACTTCCAAAATAGCATATTAAAATCAGACTTAGCAATAGTGCAATGATTAAATGACTTTAACTCACAGGTTTGGCGACCTCCTAGCTCTGCTCCGGTGCCTCGGTAGGAGTGAGCCGAACGAACTGACAATCTAGTCACGGAAAACAATTTATCAAAACGATGAAACAATTACAATAGATCCTAGGTCTAGATTCCTAGGGCTGATTGTCTAAGAATCTCGACTCAGGAGAATTCTACCGAAAATCCGGTAGAACCTCCCTTACAACACGAACATTACCCCCCGTAAAAACGGGTCCAGGACCTGCCAGAAAAATACTCCAAATATCCAACAATTTAAACAACGGGAGTCGGGTCCCCAAACTTCACTATTTCCCGACTCCGCCACACAGCACAAAATATGAGGCAGGCAAACTGACAGACAATTATTTTTGACTCACAAATATTATCAAATACTCAATATAATCCAATAGACACAATTAAACCAAGAATTTCTAAAATTAACGGGCCAAAGAAAATTACCGAGACGCTTGGTCGACTCGCCTCCAGCCGCCGGAGTCCGATCGACGATCTGAACACACCATCGGACTCACAACGACGCACTGACGATGATCCCTGCTTCCGATTTTTTTATCTGACACCTGATCATCCGGAGAGATTTGCGGACGATCTCGACCGTCGATTCACAAATGAAGCCCGATCGCCACGAAACCGGTGCCTTTTCGAAGCTTGAGCTGAGGAGAGTCGGGATACGTCCTCCGATCTTCCATAGCTCGCCGGAGCTCGCCGGAAAAACCCAAAAACTTCGGCTGCCTCCATTTTCTCTCTCCACTGGATCTTCCGTTTCCGGCCACCACTGTCGACACTGCCGCCGCCAAAACAAAGCCGAGGCCGAGAGGAGTCGATCGGCACCAAGATCGGCCGACCACCGACGCCGGAACGCCTGACGGCAAGGAAGCTTCGGCCATCTTCCTCCTCGCGAGGCTGCTGCCGCCCGTGGCTGCCTCTGACCGGCCAGCGCCCGGACGACGGCCCCTACTCCTTCCTCCAGCCTCCTCTCTCCCCTGACATCTCTCTTCCTCTCTTCTTCTTCCTCGACTTCCATTCCTTTCAATATCGACATTAGGCCCCCGAACTTTTCCTTATTACAACTTGGTCCCTCAACTTTCTTAATTACTTACAATTTCATCCCGCAGAATTCCAATTTGACCCCCAAACTTCTTTTTAGCCTTTCAATTAAGCCCCTAACTATTTAATTTGGGCCAAATCCGAATTATTGAAAATACATAATTACATAAATACCCCTGAACGACATATTTATTTACAAAAATACCAAGCTCACAAATTTCCATTAAAACCCCATAAAAATAACATTATACTTTCAATCCTTATTCCAAAATATAATTTTACTTATATAAATATGCATTTGGGAAAATTTTGAATAACCAAAATATAATCATTTCTCAAATAATTTATTTAATTAACTCCTTAAAAATCAAACTAATTGGATATGAAAAAATAATTCATTTATTTATCTAACATTAACATTCAAAATTTGTATTTAAATCATTCAAATTAAACCGAATAAAAATAAAGTTGAAATTAACTTAAATAAAAACTAATTATTACATATATAAAAATTCGGGGTATTACAAAATCTATAATGTCGTATTTTTTAGTAATATATTATTTATATTTATATTCTCATGAATTGTAGAAATGTTTATATAGGAAGTTAGTTATTTTAAATACATTTTAAAATCTTATTATTTTCTATAAAAATTAGAAACGAAGAATGATATTTTTAGTTTTATTGTATATATGATTATAATTTTTCATAGTCGAATAAATGAGTGTATTTTATATGCAATTATAATTTTTCACAGCTGGATAAATGAGTATACAATCATTTATGTAACCTATGAGATCACACATTGGACGTCAGATGTCATCAAATTATATTGTCTTTAGGACAACGCTTAGTATACACATTGCCTTTGGAGCATATGCTAGGTGGTACCTTTTAGGGACCAAAGGGATAGAATGATTGACTTACTTATCGATGGGTAGAGTGCTAACTTTCTATTCTAAGTGCGTAAAAGAGTTCGGTTCCTTATTATCTGCACGTGTATGACTAGGATTTATGCTTTGGACTACTGGGTAAGGTGTCTTTATGCCAAAAGTTATTAAGGATTAGTAGGGTATATCTACGAGTGTATATTGAGTTTACTGAATTATTTATTGCATTTGTTATTATTTCTTGATAAGATATCAGGATTTAATTTCAGAATTGATATTGCTCAAATTGGTTTCAAGCTTATGCAATAGTTGATTTCATATTAGAAAAGAATTTGCAGTTCACATATATATACTGAAGTGATTCTTTAATTTTATAAATCTAATTTGTCCAGCTGGAATGGTTTTGATCAAAAATTTATGTTCAAAATAATAACAATATTTTTTCTAGCTGAAAAGTGTTCAAGAATAGCATAGTTTTGTATAAATTTTATTTAAATCTCTGTTTGTTCCCTTTGTTATTTGTTTACCCTCTCATTGAATTTTACTCACCCTTATTTTTTCCACCAGTATTTGCAAGATGTCTAAGAGTCGGTTCAGGATTGAAGTAGTAGTAGTTAGAGCTTCGAGTTACCAGACTCTATTGTTCGGGATAGTGAAGATGGAAAAATCATATAATTAGACCCAATTGGCCAGGGTCATTTTAAATTAAGTGCTAAGATTAATTTGGTATTATCTATAAAAAAGGGGCTAATATTAGTTGACTTAATATGGAATTTAAGTGGGAAATACACTTATTGCTATTTTTGTAAATAATGGTATCGATAGGGGTATTATGATAATATTATAATTAAAAGCAAGGTTAAATAAGTAACTTTATATTTTAATAATTCCAATTAGGCCAAAAAGTGACAACAAAAGGGCTTAATTGGAAGAATAATATTAAGTTTGAGGGTTTATTAAGAACTTATAGGGAGTAATGGTTATCAAAATAAAATAAAAGGATAAAAGTGGATATAGGGCAAAAAAAAAAAGAAAGAAGAACAACAACAACAAGAACAAGAACAGGAAGAAGGAGAAGAAAAAGCTTGGGGGCTACCATCAATAGCAAACAGAGGAGGAGAGCGAGTGAGAGACGGTGAGGGTGGCTAAAGGAAGAAGAGACGACAGCGAGCACGATAGCAGCACCACTGGAGATGATCAACGATAATAAAAGGCAGAAACTGGCAAGAAAGGAAAGCAACTTGGTGCCATTCAGGGGTGACTCTAGCAACCATTAGCGACAATTTTGGTCCAAAATGACTAGCAGCTTGTGGGCTTTCATTTCTGCCTCTTAGCACCCCTTAAGGCTATCAAAATATCGAGATACGACAAGAGGAGCACATGTAAGAAAGTTTGTTTTCCACTTTTCTGGCCAATGCCATCGTGCTTCAGATGATCAGAGGTCACATTCGGGACCTACGCATCGTAAGCTTTCTATTGACACCCATTTAGTAGCGATCGGACTCCATTAGAAAATTGTAGGTTAAAACTGGTTGTGGTGATTTGGGTTGATAAGTTGTTAGATCGGAGAATCAGATGTTTGATTCATTCTTTACACATCGTTTGAAGTTAGTAGACGCGTTCATATTGTCGATCGAAATTCGGCGGTCGAAGACGAGCCAACTAATGTAGCACGCCTCTAGTAATTCTTTAGCCTATTGATTTTGAAATAGTTAATTAAGAACATATTGGTATTAATTGGAGAAAAATGATTTAATGTATGTATGTATCTTTGAGAAAGTAAAATATTTTTATTAAATTGAGTGAAATTAAGTAGTGTGATAATCTTATAAAGGCTTTATTATTAGTTTCTCTATAAATATTAAAAAGGTGAAGCTAATTAATTAGAATATATGATTTAGAGGAACATAAAGGGACTAGCAGATATTTCAGTAATTAATTAAATATTTATAATTGAGATTTTAACTAAGTGATTACTCTATAATTAAACTTTGATTGTGTTATTAGTAAATAAATGATAATTTAGAGAACAATATTATATTTTTTTAGAATAAATAAATTAAAAGTTTATATTTAAGTGATTAGAAAAAAATAAGTAGAATTAATATTAGCTATATGTTAAATAATATTGTTGGCATGAAATAATTAGTTAAGATATATGCTTGATCTGTGAGGTAGACTAGTTATTATTTTTAAATATTCAAAGTTAATTATAATATCCAGTAATGTTGAAAATTAAATAAATAAATATAAGTAATAATTATTAATAATCTAATTATTGATATGTTTAGTGGAAAGTAATTATAATGAAAATTCATGTTCTCTGAAATATCTAGATAGGATATAAATAATTTTTGGACAGATGCGATTGACAAATTCTTTGATCAAAGAGAGTTTGAATTTAATAGTTGGAGGTCTCATACGAAAAAATATTGTGGGATATCTTCTTGGAGCTTGTGAACCGGTTTTACGGGAGAATTAGTTTGTTTTATAGGAAAGATGTTGCGAATTTTCGGTTAATTAATCATAATAGGAAGAGAATTAATAGGGTTATGTTAAAATAGGATTATAACTAAAGAGTTAGAATAAGATTTTAGATATTCAATAATAGACGTTGGTTAAGGATTATTAGAAATAGGATTTAAGATTATTTCTAAGTATATTTATGCATGAATTTTAAGATTGTGCGCTTAAATAACAGTCTGGAAAAAATTAGCAGACAATTAAGTAAAAATATAGTCGGTTGGATTCTCCATGCTAGGTGAGTAGATAAAACTATAACATCATATTTTTTAATAATATTATAATATATATATATATTTTTTAATAATCTTATATATATATATATATACTCTTATAAATTGTTGAAATGTTTCTATTAAGAATTAGTTATTTTAAATGCATTTGAACCTCAATTAAGTTTTCTATAGAACTTGAAAACATATAAGGGTATTTTTTATTTTACTTTATATGTATTTATGATTTTACATGACTAAATAAATGAGTGTCATTTATGTGACTTATAAGATCACATTTTGGACGTCAAGTGTAAACAAGACATACTATTTTTAGAACGGCATTTAGTAAACACGTCATCTTTAGGGCATATGCTATGTGATGCCTTTTAGGGTTTATTGTTTGCGCGTATATAACTAGAATTTGTGATTTGGACTATTAGGTAAGACATCTTTGTGCCCAAAGTTGCTAAGGATCAGTAGCGTACATCTATGACTATATATTAGTTCTATTGGATTATTTATTCCATTTATTATTGTTTTTTTGATATGATATTAGACGATATTTTTCTAATTAATTCGAGATTCTGTAATTAGCTGACTTCAAATGAAAAAACAAATTATAATTTCAGATACATACTGCGATGATTTTTTATTTAATTAGTTTTTAAAAATTTCATTTGTCTAACTATAATTATTTAATTAAATATTTATATTTAGAATTTTAGTAATATTTCTCTTGCAGAAAAATATTTAAGAATAGTATAATAATATATAAATTTTATTTAAATTCTTGTATATTCTCTTTTATTATTTATTTATTCTCTGATTGGATCTTACTTACTATTTTTTTACTCACCAGTATTATATATGATGTTTAAGAGTTAGATTGCAATAAAAGTCATAACAGATAGTGCTTTGTATTGTTAGACTCAATAAAGTAATAATTTTAATGAACGAGAAAAGTTAAAAAAAAAAATTTAAATTATAAAATGAAACTAATAAATATACATATTTTTAATTCTATATTACTATTCTCTAAATCTAAATTACAAAATACTATTCACTATTCAAATATCTACGTTTTATTCTCATTATGCACATTAAGGGAGGAGCCGTATGAGATGAAAATCTCACGTACGATTCTGGAATGGATCAATTAAGCCCTCTCGGGTACTTGCTTAAGAATAAGAAAGAGGTAAATGCGATGAAATAAGATTTGATCTTCCTATTTTATGGGGATTGTCCGAAAAAAATAAAATTAGAAAATTAAATATTCGAGCATGGGCGTTACAAATATGGCATGGGAGAAATGAAGTGCTTTGGGATGCTAAAATACATATTGCAAATTCAATGCATTTTGACTTGCATGAATTTTTGGAATGGTTGGCATTATTCTCGGCAAGTGGCTTGAGTGAGTGGTACTAATACTTTGGTGAGATGAACAATAACAGAATAGGGGTACGCCAAAATAAATGTAGATGCTGCAATTAATATGGCAAATTATTCGGTCGGTTTTGGTTGGGTTGGGAGGGATTATTTGGGAGAGTTTATTAGGTGCGGTGTGGCTCAAGTTAATGGGTGGTAGTCTTCTCATATTTTGGAAGTTTTGGGTGTTAGTTTTTTAATCTCAATTACGTTGACTTACATATTTAATAACTATTATATTAATAGTTATTTTGTTAATAAATTATTTAAAGTGATTCATTTATGTAGAGTCTATAGACTTTTGATTTAGATGTAAATTAAATAGGTGGACACATTTTCTAACCTATAAACTTAGAGATCCTATTAAGTTAGTATATAAAGATTCTTAAGTTATGGTTTTTAATACGTCAAGTTATACAATGAATTTCTATTTTCTACCAATCAGAAACAGAGGATAAGAAACCTTAAAGAATTCAAAAATTTGACTGAGAAAAGCCATAAATATCAATTCAAGCACTCGTTTATCGTTAATAATTATGACATAATAGCTTTAGATTTTTAGATTTGATTTGATATCTATGATTTATATGTATTTTTATAGATAATTCATTAATTATTATTTTAGATAATAAAGTCTAATAAGTGGTATCAGAGTGCCTATCATGTTAAATTATTAGAATTTAAATTAATTTTTTTTTCATATAATTGTATTTAATTTGTGTTACGGGGCCTTATATGTTTATCAATTTTTAAAGTTTTTGTTGGGACAACAATCTTCATTCTATCTAAATTCTTAATGTATGTATGAGATTTACATGTGTTTAGGTTGTATAACAGTATCATTATAATGTTTGAATTTTGTGAAATATGTAAAGTTATAGTTTTATATACTAGCTATTATCAAAATTTCAAAATATATTAATTGAAACATGTTACCAAAGTAGCCACTGTTGTGTAAAATTAATTTTGTTTGAAATATAAATATTTTGTATATTTATTATTTATGCGAATATTTATCAATCTAAAGAAGGGTTAATATTTGGACAATCAATTAAAATAATTGTGATGATAAGTATTAATGATTATATAATTCTTACCCATGTGAATAATAGCCACTCCAAAGAAAGGCTGATGTTTGATAATATTTATTATTAATATTTAATTATTGCATTGAGCATACCATTTACAATTGATATTTTTGTACAAACACTAAATATCAAGTTTGTGCTAGGTATTTTGTTTAGTCACTTTTATAATATGTTTGTTAATTGTGTGATGTCTCTTGTTCTCTATTTAGTTTCAGCAAATAATGTTTCTACTCAAATTAGTATCATTCCTATGCTAAACGGTACAAAATTTTAAAATCTAGAAAGAGAATATGAAAATAGTTCTCAATTATATAAATTTAGATTTTGCACTAAAGACGAAGCGTCCACCTTTATCTGAAAATGCTTCAAATGAAGTTAAAGTTAAAAAATAGGATCGCTCTAACTGCAGGAGTGTAATGGTCATGAAACGTTCCAAATCAAAAGCTTTTTGGGGCTTTATTTTTAGGAGCAAAAATGCTAAGCAATCTCTTGTGGTAATACAATAATATTTTGCCAAGAATGAAAAATCAAAAACAAGAAATTAATTTGACTGCTTTGATTTCTAAGAGTTACAAAGGAAAAGAGAACATAATAAGAGTACATTATAAAAATTTCTAACCTTGTTGGAAAATTAAAGCATTAAAGTTAGAGATAAATGAAGATCTTCTCATACATTTATTTCTTATTTCTCTTCGTCAGTCAATTTAAGATGAGTTTCTTAAAAGAATAAATTGACTCTTAATAAATTCATTTCACAATATGTGTAAGAAGAAAAAATAATTCAAGAAGATAAGACTGAAAGTGCTAATTTAGCATCAATCTCTCAAAATAATAAAAAAAGAAGAGCTAAGGATACTGCAACTAGAACACCTTCATAGGAAAAGACGAAAAAGCAAAGTGATAAATTCACTTCAGAAAAAGAACGACATATGAAGAAAGAGTATTCTAAGTACGTTGCTTGGCTTACAAAGAAGGATATGTTTCTCGCTTTAGTTTTCTTCCGAAGCTAATTTGACTTTTGTACCTATAAACACTTGGTAGTTAGATTCTAGTGCTACTACTCACGTAAGTATATTTATGCAGGATTGCTTTTAGAGTCAATTGATGCTGAAAGGTTGATCCATATAGCCAATGACAATAAAGTTCATGTAAAAGTTATAGGGTATTTTAGATTATTTCTAGATACTAATTATTATTTGGATTTAATTGAAACTTTTGTTGCTCCATTATTTAAACAAAATTTAGTTTTTATTTCCTTTTTGAATTTTTTTGAATACTTTTATGGTTTTAAAAATAATAAAGTTAATATCTCTCTAGATTTAAATTTTATTATTGCTGGTATTTTAGTTGATCGTCTTTATATATTAAAAATTATTTTTCTCTGTAATACTTCTATTTTGTTACGATTTTTAACTATATTTTTATTTTTTGTTCAAAGAAAACCTCGTACTAAAAATTATCAAATAATAAAATTATAAAATATTTTTTTATATATAGAAATAGACAGTTGAGATGGTTGTCGTGAGCTTTAGCATCAAATTGATTGATGTTACTATAGCTTATTTGCATATGTATGGTTTGAATTTTCTTCTAACACTGGTTGGTTATGAATTTCTTTTGCTCTATGAAAATATAAAATTTCTTAAAATAATTAGGAAATTAAAAGATATTGTATATTATATATAAATATATTATATAAGAATATTAATATTAAAATTAATATTTTATTAAAATATAATAAGATATTTAATAAATCAAACATATATAAATTGACATTATTAAATAAAATTTAAATAAGTAATTTTTTATGAAAAATTAAAAAGGAACAAAATAAAAATATATAGTTATTCTAAATCTTTTATTATATCACTATTAATATGATATATAAAAGGAGCGATATTCATTATATATTATTATTAATACATAGAGGAAAAATAATTTGCGTATGTAAATAAAATTTTAAATGTAAAAAAAAATTAAGAACTAGAAGTATTAATATAATAAAACTGAAATCATCTCTATATAAAAAGTTAAATAAATAGGAAAAGATTGAAAAAATCATAATAATAAATTCAATTAAATAGAGAAAATTCTTTTAAAAAAGTTTTTCAAGATTTTAAAAAATAAATTAAAAAAAAGTTAGTGGTGTCTAGAAGGTAATAATTATAAAAACATAACCTATAGTCTATTTTGAATCTAGCTTCTTGTTATAGCTATGGAGGACAATACTAATGATGCCTTTTAAGCTCATTATTGTCTTTTTGCATGAAGCAATACATGGGATTAAGGATGAGCAACCGTCCATTCAATTTATTCTCACCAAATACTGAATAATCGAAATTATTTTAATTTTATTAACTGATTTCAAACTGAACTACAGATTTAAATTTTTTAGTTTTTATTTTTATTTTTATAATAATTTGAACTATGAATATTTATATATAAAAAATAATTTAGTTCAACTGTTAGGTTAAAGTTTTAGATTGAAACCATCACTAATAAATTCAAAGCCAATAATATATAATCACTAAGAATTAATAAATTAATATATACACAGAAGCATACATGAATCCATAATGATTAATTATTCTCTAGAGGCATGTAGTTAGCTTTTCACATCAACATGTATTTAGTAGAGAGCCCTTTAAAATTCTCTGTAATTTCAAATTGATGATAAGATGCCAATTTAAAATAAAATTCTAGACATGAGATCACAACCACTATACATATATATAGAAAGAACAAAATTCTAATGTTATTTTAAGGTATTTCTATTTTAGCCCATCATAAAAATAGAAATTACATTTAGGTCTCTGCACATTAAAAACCCACATCCTATCAAACACATTAGAGCTCAAACTACCTAAACTTTATTAGATCACTTTTAATTGGGATCAACCTTATATGACAACCTGCAATACATAATCATTAACATATAAGCCCAATGTTGGATTAAAGATCCAATAATCCCCCATTTGAGCTATATGTATATCCTTATAATTATGCATTGCCAAAATAATTATACGAGCTTAACTTTTGATGTCATATCTGAAATGTATCTATAATCAATTATGTCCTTCAACTATACTAATATAGGATCAAGGGGGCCTTTGTTACATCTTTCGTAACTCGACCTATCAATGGTCATATATGCTGACACAATTGAATGACATGGGTCATAATGTGGATGTGAAGCATGAAAATTTCATGTAATGTGATCTTAGCATGTCTATTTTCAACTGGTGCATCTTTAAACCTTAGTGAGATTAAACTATACTAAAATTAGAGAGTGAATAAACTAGAACTTTATTTCCGTAGAAAGATAACCTCAAAATACCATAACTAAAATAATTGTGTGTCTATAATATATAAGCATCTAAAATTACAAACTTCCACTAAAGTTAAATATCATCAAATGACATGACACCTATACCAATAGTGTGCTCATGAAACATCTTGGGTGGCAATTCTTTAGTAAGTGGATCCGCAGTCATGGAGTTTGTTCTTTTGTGCTCTATAGACAACTATCCACTCTGAACTCTTTCTTTAATAACTAGGAATTTAATGTCTATATGTTTTGACTTTGTCGAGCTCTTGTTGTTGTTGAAAAACAGAATTGCTGATTTATTATCACAAAATAACTTCAGTAGTCTATCCATATTGTTTACTATGCACAGCCCTATAATAAAACTTCACAGCCATATCCTATGAATGGACGCCTCATAACATGCTATGAACTTTATTGCCATATTAGAAGAGGTTATAAGAGACTATTTAATACTCTTTCAGGAGATAGCACCTCCAGTTAGCAGATATATAGATTCCGAAATGGATTTTATACTGTCTTGGAATCCAATAAAATCGGAGTCAGTAGATCCAATATTCTCAATGTTATCCGATCTTTGATATGTGAGCATGAAGTCTTTTGTTCTTTATAAGTTCTGCAAGACCCATTTGGCTGCTTTTCAATGTTTGATTCTTGAATTGCTTAAGTATCTGCCTAACATCCCAATAATGTATGCAGTATCAGTTGCATACAAACCTAAGCATATATTAGACTCCCTATTGTTGAAGCATAGGGGATCTTATACATTTTCTTATTACAGGGCACTTACCTAGCCAACACTTAGATCTAGCTACTTTATTCCTCGCTCATGCTATTGAATCGAGGCAATGCCCTCCCTCTTACTATTAAGCTACTAAGATGAGCTGCGCGACACACTTTTTATATCTTGCTATCTTGCTTTTTGTCTTCTAAAAAAAACTTGAGTCGTAACAACTATTCTGTTCTAACCAAGTAGATAAAGACGATTAGCCGAACTTACTTCCTAGTTAGGGTAAGGCACAATCATAAGCAAAGTAAGTTGAAATAGAACTGACATCAGCAGCAAAGGAACTAAGTACAAATAAGGGCACTATTCTCAATTCAAGAATCTAAGGAGGAATAATAAGAGAAAACAGAAATGGGAAATGCTAACTTTGCTAACTCCTCTTTTGCCCAAGATTAGGGGCCGGTTTGGACTCTTCTCGATCTGCCTTAATCCAATGACTGAGGCGCGATACACTTTCTATATATGGACTGGACCATGCATGGAGCACGGACTTGAAAAGGATTTAGTCCACTCTGGGCTACCTTTTTTCGACTTTCTATTCAACGATTCCTCTATAGCTAGAACCTACACTTAAAAACAGAGCTACTTAGTACTGTGCTTATAGTATTAGCATTATCTCGATTCGTCTCTCTCTAGTCATAGAATCCTGAGAATAGAGAACTAAGATTAGTCGACCCCGCGCCTTATTAAAGAATGAATTCGAGCTAGCAGGTTAGGAAGTTAGCATATTTTAAGTTGTCAGCCTTCTTCTCTGGCTAGCTCGCTAGAGAGGGGAGCATTAAAATTGTTTAGCTCCTCGAGCCCATTAGCTCGGGTAATCTATCTCTTTTAATAAAAAAAATTAAGAAGATTTCAATTTAATTGAAAATTTTATTTCATTTTAAAAGTTTCATTTAAAAGGAAAATATAGATATTTGAATAGTGAATAATATTTTGTAATTTAGATTTAGAGTAATAGTAATTTAGAATTAAAGATATGTATATTTATTAGTTTCATTTTACAATTTAAATTTTTTTCTGACTTTTCTCGTTCATTAAAATTATTACTTTAATTATGACATTAAAAAATGAGGTTAATAAATCTTATGATAAATAAAAGAAAGAAAAAGAGAGATCCATATACGGAAGTATATGCTTTAGGCCAACATATATGTATGTCCATTCACAAAGCATAAAGAATAATTGATTAGATTTATAAACGTTCTTGTGAAGAAACACTTATGATACTCAAGTTCATGCCTTATCGAGCATGTTACCTTATTTTTAAAATAATTTATTCTGCAGCAGCAAACGCTCGCAACAATATAGGTTTCAACGAAGCCAATTTAATCACTAGTAAAGCCAAAATCAATGAAGGTGCTACTATGAAAAAAATTAAAATCTCAAGCTCGAGAGCGGGATTATCTGATAAAAAGATCAACTTGTCATATAACTATTGTATTAAAAAATATATCTTTATATGAAGAATATAACATATGCTTAAAAAACCGGAGGTGGATAAAAAAAACTAAATCCACAGATGTAACATTTCATGATATGTATAGTAAATAGTGGAGGATTATGGGATAAAAAATAAATCCACTTGGTTTCCAACTTAGTACAATCTAAAGTCATTTTTCTCTTTGGTTTTCTCAACCAAAAAATTACTCTGAGGGTCTACAAGAAGATCAAATAATAAGAAAATATATCAAGAATTATGTAAAAAAAATATAAAAACATCTTTTGGTGTTGAAGGAATTGCATTTATAGAGATTCAAAAAAGAATTGATGTGATTCAAGTAATATTATACATGAGATTTATAAAATTATTAATAGAAAGTAAACCTAAACAGATCGAGGAATTAAAAATAAATGTACAAAAAGAATTAAATTGTGTGAACCAAAAACTCAATATTGTTATTACAAGAATTTCAAACCCTTATGGGAACCCTAATATTCTTGCAGAGTTTATAGTCAGACAATTAAAGGATAGAGTTTCATTTCACAAAGCAATAAAAATAGCTATTGAATCAACTAAACAGGTGGATACAAAAGGAACTCAAGTACAAATTGCAGGGTGTCTTGACGGAAAAGAAATTGCACGCGTCGAATGTGTTAGAGGGAGTAAGGTTC
The DNA here is from genome assembly GCF_019578655.1 of Ricinus communis. Lineage (NCBI taxonomy): Eukaryota > Viridiplantae > Streptophyta > Magnoliopsida > Malpighiales > Euphorbiaceae > Ricinus > Ricinus communis. The sequence goes on along the minus strand of NC_063256.1, from coordinate 19,504,660 downwards.
CTCTACATTATTATATATATATATATATATATATATATATATATATATATATATATTTTATCATAATATTTGTTATATATATTTATTATTATATATTTTATTATAATATATAACATATAATTATAATATTTATTATAAATTAGAATCTAATATAGTATAATTAAATTAGAATTAAAATCATTATAAATTAGAATCTAATCTATATAATTAAATTAGAATTAAAATCATTCTTAGGGCATTGAGACTAAACTTGTCTTCTTTAGCTATAAGGGTATCACTTAGTTTACAATCTTGCATGTCATATCTTTTGAGAACCTTTTCAATATAGCTCTTTTGTGATAATCCAAGAACACCTTGAGAGCAATCCCGATGTATTTTTTTGCCTAACATAAAAGTGGCATCACCAAAATCTTTCATCTCAATATTCTCGGCTAGAATTCTCTTAGTTTTGTGCAAAAACACCTATATCATTGCTAGCAAGCAAGATGTCATCAACATATAAAACCATAAGAATGTATTTACTCCCACAGAACTTATGGTATATGCAATCATTAACCAAATTCATCTCAAAATCGAACGAGAAGATCACTTGATGAAACTTGAAATATTATTATCGAGATGCTTGTTTGAGCCCATAGATGGATTTCTTAAGTTTGCCAACCATATTCTTTCGATCTCCAGACACAAAGTTTTCTGGCTGCATTATATAAATTATCTCATCAATGTTACCATTGAGAAACACCATCTTCAATTGATCTGATGTAACTCAAGATTGAATTGTGCCACTAATGCCATTCTAATCCTAAATGAGCCTTTCGAAAATACTAGAGAGGAAGTCTTTTTATAGTCTATGCCTTCTTTCGAAGAAAAGCTCTTTGCAACTAGGCAAGCCTTATATCTCTCCATGTTGCCCCTTGAATCCCTCTTAGTCTTAAATATTTATTTTCAACCAATGGGTTTCACTCCTTCTAGCAACGAGACAAGATCCCACACATCATTGTTCTTCATGGACTTTATTGCTTCATTCATGGCATCGTTCCATTTTTGAGAGTTAGAACTTTCCATGGCTTAACGAAAAGTTGACCGGATCATCTTCCACTACTCTTATATCTACCTCATATGTTCTTAGAGAAATACAATGTAGTCATCTAGCACTACACTTCTCTCTCCAGTGGATCTCCTTAATGGCATAAGTTCTTGAGGTGATTTAGTTTATTCTTCTGGAATAGTTTCTTGAAATGGAGGTTCTCCAACTTTATCTTGATCTGTTGTGTCTTGAACAAAGTCAGGAATAGGATCCTGATCAATGCTAATAACACTTGTAGGAACATCAATTCCTCTTTAAAGACAAAGTCCTTAACTGGATCTCATTGCTTAAGTGCTTTCAACTTCGAAGTAAGATGAGACATCTTTATGATGTACTCTCTGATATTGCCTTTACCCTAATACCTTATTGAAATTGGACTTGTCAAAAGCGTACTAATTTCAACCTTTTAGTTCTTGACAAATTTCTTTCCATTGTCCGCAAGAAAATCCTTAGTTGTTTTTATCTGTTCAGATATGTGTCCCTGAATACTTTTGGAATGACATTCTTCATGATCATCATACACATGCAATTTATTTTCTCCTATCTTTCAACATCCCTCTTTTGATTAGAGGTACTATTATCAGTAAGAGTTGCAAGAGGATCAATCTTTAACGCAAGGTCGAGATCCATCATTCCAAGAACTATCATAGATTTTCTTTCCATGACCTAAAATTAGTACCATTCAACATAGGAATAGAGTTGATATTGGTAGTGATAGTAGCAGGATTACTCATAGCTGAATTGAGAACAACAAACAAAACAAGCTCATATAAGTCTCAAAACAATAATAAATTCAAATAAGGTAATATTAATGAGAGCTTGCTTGGTGTTCATTATTCATTGGGAACTTGAGTAAGGAGTAGCTCTTTTTTTTGGTTTTTATCGATTTTGAAATTTGAAAGCAAGAACCCTTTTCTTTCTATTTGGTATAACTACTTGAGCCGGATGAGAGGAAACTTTCACGTTCGATTTTGAAGGGGGGAGACCTATAGTATAGGAGTATAGGATCCTATCCCAATTTTTCTTTTGCTAGGCCCATAGCTAAAAAACCTACTTTTTTATGATTACGATGTTCATTCGAATACGAAATTCAATCCTGGAAATACAGTATTCCAATATTATTGGAATTCCACTAATATTTTGTCTTTAGATAAAAATATTTACTTATGAATGATATCTTGGTGTAGTAATAAAATATTGATAATAAAGAACATATCAAACAATAAATTTTTTGGACCGATTTATTATTTACATGTAAAACCAAATAACCATCACACATTATTACCACGGGTGCACCAAATAATTACATCAAACATTGAATTTTATTTGGACCGATCAATATTCACATAAGTTACATGCACACAACCGATTATATTTAAAATAAAATTAATTTTAAGAGATGTCACTTTGGTGATGTATTGTTTCAATTAATTCATCTTAATATATTTAAATTTAAAATTGCATCAAATTTGACAGTCAAAATCAACTAAAAAATCAATGGTTAAAATAGTTGACCGGATCAATCCGAACCCTACTCAATTACCTACAAACCCAAAGCGGAATCTATATATCAACAAGTATTATAGTCATTCATCATAAATAAATTATGATATATATAATGCATACTGTAGCATAAATAAATAAATAAACAAAAAGAAAACAAAACATGTCAATAAATGTACTGAATTATTACTTCAGCAAAAATCCATATATATATATAGAATTTGTTAAGGCTACTGTATTTCTTTTCTTTTTGTTTTTTTGTATCGAAAAGAAAATAAACATATTTACTATTAAAATGGATACTGCAATACCCTAAATAGAAAATTAAATCCTTTTCTTTAAATAACTGTCACTAATTATGACATATAAAAGCTATAAAAATAAACAAAAGACTACATTTAATTCATAACACCAACAATGGCCACTATTGCCGAATAGTTACTGCCATTCACTGAAAAAATAGCTCAAAGTTTTCCTTTTGTTTTTTCGTACAATAATGACCATGAAATCATCAAATGGTTAATGAAATAAAAAAAAAATAAAAAATTGTATGCATGCCCTGCACCCACGCCAACAATAATAATAAAAAAAAAAACAATTTTTTCTTTTTTTCTTAAATTCGGCACTAAAGAGAATAGAAATCAGTTCCCCTTTTTTATCATTAATCAAATTAATGAAAAAAAAAACCAAAAAAACCAAAAAATTATTGTTGAATCCAATTATATACATGAATATATTTCCAAAATTGTTCTCAAATCGAAATAAAGTTAAAATAAAAATAATAGATTCAAGAATACCAAAATAATTATATATTTAAATCTAATTTAATTCTTAATTATCAACATGAAGGTGGCTCTAATACCACTTGTTAGGTTAAAATTTTAGGGGAAAACCATCACTAATAATCTCACAGCTAATCACTAAGAATTAATAAATTAATATATATACAGAAGCGTATCTGAATCTATAGCGATTAATTGCTCTCTAGAGACGTGTGGTTAGCTTTCCAGATCAACACGTATTTAGCATAGAGCCCTTTATTATTCTCTGTATTTTCTAACTGATGATAATATACTAGTTTAGAATAAAATTATATGTGTGATATAGGGATCATAACCGCTATATATATAGAGAAAATAAAATCCTAATATTATTTTAAGTTATTTTTATTTTAATCCATCATAAAAATAGAAGTACCTTTAAGTCTCTACATATTAAAGGCATGTATCTTATAAGACAAAGTAGCGCTCAAATTACCTAAACATTATTAGATCACTTTTAACTGGGCTCAACTTTATATGACAACCTGCAAATATAATTATGATATATAAGCCTGATGTTAAAAATATTTTTAAAGTTAAATAAATAATTTATTCTTTATACAAAAAAATAAATAATATTTTAGATATTTATAAATATTTCAATCACTAAAATTCTTTAAGTGAAACGAGAAGCGATCTAAAATATTATTTAATTTATCTATTATTAAATTGAATCCTAAAATTTAAAAATAATCCCACCAAACCAATTGGTTTGGTTTAATTTTTATTGGGTTCAGTTTTTGACATAAAAAGCTCGTTCTATTCACATGGCTTAATTTTGACCAGCAACTCAATTTGGTTAAAATTATATTAAATTAGTCAAATTATAATTAAATTAACAATTTTTACAAAATTGACTAAAATAGTACACTTTCACAAAGATTTAATTGATTTGGTTTAATTTTTATTGGGTTCAGTTTTTGACATAAAAAGCTCGTCCTATTCACATAGCTTAATTTTGACCAGCAACTCAATTTGGTTAAAATTATATTAAATTAGTCAAATTATAATTAAATTAACAATTTTTACAAAATTGACTAAAATAGTACACTTTCACAAAGATTTAGATTTTTTAAGCTATTTGGCCAATTGGGAAATAAACCCTACAATTAGGGAATACATTAGTGGTTGCTTGGTAGACAAACTCCTTAATTGGCTAAAAATTTGAGTCAAAAGAAGAAGAAAGGCCATACTAGCACCTACTCATCTATCTATCTATGCACCCACTTTCACCAGCAATGCGAGCCTACCCTCTCCTCCAAGGCCCACCAATTATTCTTCATCAAGACAGTGACTCTTACCTAATCAAGAACCTGGACTCAAATCCTGCACTGCACCAGCATTCCTTTTAAGGGAAACTGAAATCACCTAAACAAAATATGCTTCAGAGTATTTGGTTCAAAATCTTCTTGGGGATGAAAATCGATATCCTCACTTCTTAAGCTTCAATTACTGCCATGATCATAAAAAGAAGAAATAGTCCATATATTCGGCCCTATGTACTTTTATTTTTTTTGGTTACGAAAATAAGATTACACGAACTTAATTTTATAAAAAAATAAAAATACAAAGATTTAATATAGAAAACTTAAAAATTATTTCTACATATTATCAGCACTTTTAAATTTCACAAATTAAAAATACAAGGATTCAATATCGATAAATAAAAATGCAATGCAAAAATTCGATCTGAAACGTATTAAAAGTACGGGGGCCAAATATGGATTATTTCTAAAAAAAGTATAATCTCTGTATTCACATGATAAACCACCGGATCGTATACAGTTCTGGTTTTCTTTCGTTTTTCTTTTAAGTAATCCGTGCCTTCCATTAGTAGAGAATTAGTAGAGAATAAGTAGAAGTTGAGACCATGTTCCAGCCATTTTTTGACAGAACATCATCTTATAATCAACACTCTTTAACACCTTGTCCATTGGTAACTTCAAAATCATCTGTACTGTGTTAGTGTGACACCAATGCCAGCAAAGTCTACAGAAACAAAACGTTTTCAACTTCAGGCCCATCAATAAAGGAAACAGCAGATACTAGATGCATGTTTGCAGAAACTCAATTTCAATTGCCAAATTGATTCCCTGCTAATCTAGATTTCTAAATTTCATTGATGAACAGGGATAAAAGAGTCAACAATATGTGCCAAAAAAGCTCTATAATTTACAATGTTTGGCAGTCTTGGTCATCCAAGGGCCCCTGTGTTATATGTCCAAATCATCATCTGGATCCTCGTCAGAATCTGGCTTCTCATCATCTGAGTCACGAAAATATATTATCTCACCCACACTGGAGGCCTCATTTCTCTGCAAATTCCCAATGGAAGCAAGTGTCTCCCCATTTTTGTCCTCTGTGAGAGATTTTCGACCATCATAAATTTGTATGGGGTTTCCATTTCCTGTAAGAAAGACAAGCAAGGTTTGAGCTATATGTGTAGGCTAAACTGCAGTGACAAAAATGTGTTTGCAAAGTTTAAGATTAAGCATATCCATTAGCAACTGTAAAGAAAACATCTTTTGTTAAGTCTCATTTTTCACACCTTGGTGCTCAAAAGGCAGTACAACCTTAGCCCTTTCCACCTGCTCCTTTTCTGACAGTTGTAGGCTAAACTGCACCTGTTGAAAGCACCAATTTCATTAAAATAAGTGTATTTGTGCAAGTTCTCTGCTTCATAAGTTAGGTATTACCTTATGTGTATTCATACATTTGGAAGCATGTTTTATTAGTCTAAAAGAATTAGGGAATGCAAAACAAACTACAACTGACCTTGGGGCAAAGACCTTGATTGATTATTGCATCTTCAGAGGAAATAGATGTAAAATTCATTCCTGACTGTTCAATTTCGAACTCTTCACACTAACAGCAGAATCAGAAGAAAAAAAAAAAATTGTTAAAGCAATTGGTCACTTCGCAATTCAGTAAAATGTGTATATAGAGGATAGAGGGCAAGTGGGGAGAGTAATCACCATCACACTAACACGCCCATTTCGGCGCTTGAATCTAACATTAAGCTTTCCTTTTCCAAAATTCTGTTGCAACTGTGAGAGGTTTTCCAAATTCCATCTCTGTCCATTACCAGATCGATTTAGTGGTTCTATACTTGCCACCATAGAGGACATATATTCCAGCATAGATGTCACTCTGACTTCATGAAGGTCTGAATGTAGCAACCAGTAGATGCTAGATATTTGATCTGAAACCAAACTAGAAAATGAAAACTGCAGCATATTAAAGTTGAATTCAATGATACATTCATTGAACTCATTGGTTACTCTGCTATAAGGATGCAGCAACAAGAATTAGTCAAAAGAGAAAAACAGTTCAACAGAGGACAACAATTAGAGAAGAGAAAAGTTTGGTATACCGTGGCTACGAAGGTTGCTTAAAAGTCCTGCAACTTTTGACATAGATGCATCTCTTAACATCTCATTTACCTGGTTAACATTGTGAAGAATCCATTAGAAAGATTACATCTGTTGGGGTTAAGAAAAGGAGAATCTTCACGTACAAAGGTTTGAAGAACATATAATTAAAACATCCAAACAGCTGAACATCACAAAAATAAATAAATTCTGCAGCATTATTACTTCATATATATATATATATTATTTTTTTACTTCCAAAGCAATAATAATATTGCTAATTATAACTGTTATTATTTTAAAGTCAGAAAAATTTAATCACTCAATAAGTCCATCAAATCACTTTAAGTCTAAATTTACTCCAAAATCACACAAGTCTCTTCTTCCTCTTCTTCTTTTTTCTCTTTTTCTTACTTATGACAGAAAAATCTATACAGGTTTTCTGAAAGAACTTATGCAAAGTCAAGGAATGATCATGAACTATTCTAAGTTCAAATATCTGAATATACCGTATATCATCATTGAAAGAACAGAAAGAGGAAAACAAACTTAACTAGATATTTTGCACAAGAAGAAATGCAAATATAACTATACAAAAGGTATGAGAAGAAAAGGCAAAAATGACTATTAAAAAAAGGTTAGATGCCTGATTAAATGCACTAAGCACCCAAATTCAATTACAATATCAAACAAAAAGTTAAAAAGGCTCTAATAGATACTGAAAAAATAAAACACCCAATCTAGCATTACATTATACCTCTTGCCAAGTATCTTGATATACAATTTAATTATATTGCTTTGCATGTCTTAAAATTTGAGATCATATGCAAACTAACAGAAAATTTAACATCTCTTTAAGTCTTCATTGAACTACCTCTGGGAAGAAAGAAAATGATGAAAATTGTTTTTGTTTGCATGATATTATATACTTTATACTGACGAGATGTTTAGAGCACTGAAAAAATTAAAGCCTCATTTCGATCTAAAAATATACCCAACATAATTTCTGTACATTTAATCGCCTTCACTAAATTATGCTATGTCCCAGAAAAGCTAAATATATCCTCAATTTGTAAAATTTGCTTCTGAATATCAGACAACGAATTCAAAAGCTTCACATGTAATTTGAGCAAGTAAACTATGGCCTGCTTATAGATGCATTCTTTGACATCTTCTGCTACAACTTAATCCAAGAGGAATGAGTACACAAAGGAAGCAAAAACATCCATCTACTTTAGCACATGAGAACATATTGATGAATCTCTCACTATAAATTAGGAACAATAAATATGTATTCAAAGCAATTGCTGCCTTTTATTTTTCTGAAAAATGCTTGTCCTCATAGGTTCTGTTGGCAACATACTGGCACAGAGAGGAAGCTTCCTAGCATTGTATTCCAAAAAAAATGAGATGAGAATCTATCCATGAGCTGTACATGTTAAAACTCAAAACTCACGTTCCTAAGGTATTTTCACTACATGAGGGAAGTTTTCATGACACCTGAAAGTCTTCCTACAGAAAATTGATGCTACAATCTATACATATTCAAATTTGAATGCGAATGCGACTATGTAGCCAAAGCAACCATTTACAAAAATACACATCTTCTTGGATTGCTAACTTGCTTGAACTTCATTTAAACCTCGAGGTGAAGGTAATAGCCTAGTTTAGATACTATGAAAATATCAATTGTAAAAATGCTATGATTCAATATTTACATTCATGGGTTAAAGAAATACCGAGTCTATAGCGACCGAGAAACGAGCTTTGCCTTGTCCAACCAATCCTGCAAGCCCAACCACCACGCACCAGTTACATAAAGGACAATACAAAAAAGTATGTGTTATATCAAATACTTCAAACCAATGTTAACATATATTTGACTTAGAAAATGAGCTACAAACTTTCATATAAAAATTTACCTTTTCCCAGTTCAAGAATCAAAGTGTATAAGCTGTCTAGATCCTTCACATCCTTACAAAGGTGAGCCACGCTAGAAGCTTCATGAGAAATATCCATTCTACTTCCAGGCTCCACAAGCTTATCCTTCCACCCAAGAGGATCCGTATAACAATCCAAAATATAAATCCTATATAAATAGTCAAGTTCATGGTTCATAAGTCTCCAAAGATGAATTTATAGTAGAGAAAGCCCTCCCAATAACATTTAGACATTCTGCGATTAAACACACAGAGAAACATGCAAAAGCAAATATCTCCAACTTAGTTAGGCCACTTACTGCTATCCATAAATTAGATTCAGTAAAGAAAGCATTTGTTTATGTTAAAAACAAGCATTTTACTTCAATAAGTCAACAAGAAAAATCTACAATTATATTGCAGTAAGCTCCCATAGAAGAAGAAACATAAAGACACTATGAGATACAGATTTTTGAAAGGGGGTCAATCTGAGTCACAGCAGGCAACATGAGAATACAAGACATTCATAATTTTCCGTATTATCTTTCCTCACTTGAAAGCAGGCAGAAGGTTGAAATATCTACCTGACTTAACTTCAAAACTTACCATTTGTGAGAGGAAGCAACATCAATTTTTCGTCTCTTCAACAAATCTACATAAAATGACGGACTCCGTGTATATGCAAGAACCACAATACCCCTGTATCAAGAATGAGAAGAGCCAACATTAGACCGTGTTGTTTAAGGGGAAGAGGAATTCCAAACAATTTGAAGCTGGACTGACTGGAACTGCGATTTCTGAGCCAAAATGAAGGAGGAGAGTCGGGAGAGCACATGAGCAAACATGTCAAACCCAAATGGTGAAGCAGAAGTATCTTTGATAGTGAGAGCTGGTGCATGCTCCCCTTCTAGAGCTCCATCTCTGAGGGTTCTGCAAATTGATTCTGCCATTTTGCTAGATTTTGGGAACTTGGAAGTCTCTAAAATTGGAAGAAGAATCCTAATTTAGGGCTCTAACAAGATTTAGGGATTCGCAATGAGGTTTTCCACTGTAACAAAAATGCCTTTTGTTTGCTATGCTTCTTACTGTGCAATTTCTACAACTAAAACTCAAAAGTTAATTTGGTTTACTAATCAATCTTTCTAAAGCTTCAATACCAGCCTTGCAACTTCAAATGTCCATTCAGGAAATCCTAAGAACAAAACAACAAATAGGAAGAGTCAACATTAAGTTCCTAAGTACTGAATTGACAACTGATAATTTGAAAAACTGGAGATATAAGATCTAAAAGCCATGATCTCCAACAGAATCAAAGCCTCAAAACAAATAACATGAAACAATTGCACTGCTACAGTAGTTCCTCAAATCCTTGCCATAGTACAGCAGATATTTCTAAAAGAAGAAAATGCCTCTAATTCCACTCTCATCAAGTAGAGAAACATAGAATATAAAATTCCATCCTTCAGGCCACAATTCACAATCAGTCCATCATATAATCTAAATAAAAGAAGAATCAGCAGACTTAAAAACAACCTACTTAATTTTTTTCTTTTTCATTCAATTCTGATACCAACCCATTATCCTAAATAACATATAATAAGGAAAAAAAAAAAAGAAGAAAAAGAAACCTCAAATGTTAAGCTCCATTCGGAGATTGAAGCGTTATTATTCTCTAGTTAACAACTAAAAGCAACAAACTCCATGTTTAAATGTAAACGTACTCAACTAAAAAACAGACACAAAGTCCATTAAGACGTACACAAATACATAATTATAACAGCTCGAATTGAAACACATCTACGCAAATAAAATAAAAGGAAGTAAGCAAGAACAAACCTTAATAAGAAAAATTAAGAAAGCTGCTTGTTTTGAGGTTTATGCTAACTGGCTTTCTGTTCCATAGAAGATGGTATCAAAGAGATGGGCCTGTAATTAGGCGTTATGAATTTAGGCCTTCGAATGGTTTTCTCAGAGATCTTTCCACCCAATAGATTTTTTTAAGAAAAAAACTTTTCAGTAAGATCTTCTGTTTCAAAATTACTGTAATTTAAAAACTTGATTTTCAAAAAGAAAAAATAAAATAAAATAAATATATATATATATATATATTTTCTTCGCAACAATCTATATATAATATTAATTTTTAAAATTTAAAATTTTTTAACATGTATATTTAATTTTTGACATAATTTTTTTTTATTTTGACGGTATATTTATTTTAACACATAAAATTTAAATTTATGTATAACTATTTTTTTACTCGTCATAGCATGATTATTATTATTTTCAATTATAAAATTAAGTTTATCGATCTAATTTAATATATATATTTAATATTAATTTATAATATTTTCTATTACTATTAAATATTTATAATTTTTACTACAATAATAAACATATTATTTTTAAAATATTGATATATTAATTCTAATATTATATAAATTAATACTACTAATATAATTGATATTACTATTTTCTTGAAATTAAAAATTAATTTGTTAATAAATATAATATATAAAAATATTATTTTCTATAATTAAAATTATTATCTAATTAAAAAATTAAAATTAAATTTTTAGTTAATATAATATTAAAATTTATGAATACACTATTTCTTAGAATAATTATATTATCTAATTAGAAAACTAATCATTATCTAATTAGAAAATTAATTTATTATTAATATGTTATTTCTTAAGATTAAAATGAATGTTTAATTAGAAATATAATTAATAAATTAATAGAAAAACTATAAAATTACACATAAGCTTGAATTTTATGTGTCAAAATAAAAATTCTATGTGTAAAAAATCAAGCATAGATGTCAAAAAAATTTAGGTTACATATATATATATATATATATATATATATATATATATATATATATATATATATATTGTAGTTTTTCTATTAATTTATTAATTAATAAGTTATATTTCTAATTAAACACTCATTCTAATTCTAAAAAATAACATATTAATAATAAATTAGTCTCCTAATTAGATAATAACTAATCGTTTATTTATGTGTTGCACGGCCGTTATTATTATTTTGATTATAAAATCAAGTTGATATATACAATCTAATAAATTTTTCTGTATTTAATATTGCTTTGTAGAATTTTAAAAAATAATAACAAACTAACTATTTTTAAACGTTCTTATTCTTTAAAATTTTAAAATTTTGTTAATGCAATATATAAAAATTATTTATTAATTAATTGTAATATTATAAATTAACATATTAGGATAATTAATATTATTATTTTTAGACTTAAAAATATGTTATATAATTAAAAATTTAATATTATTATTAAATATAATATTAGTAATATAATTTAAGATGTAATTTCTTATATTAGAGTTATTATCTAATTACAAAACTAATTTATTACTTAATATAATATTAAAATATAATTACTATACTGTCTTTTAGAATAGATTTAATATTATTATCCTGATTAGAAAACTATTTATTAGTTAATATAATATTAGAATATAATTAATGTCCTACTATTTCTTAGAATAGAATTAGTATTATTATTTGATTATAAAATTATTTATTAGTTAATATAATATTAAAATATAATTAATATTCTATCTCTTACGATTAGAGTCGGTGTTTAATTAGAAATGTATTTTATTAATCAATAAATTAATATAAGAAACTATAAAATTATATATAAACTTGAATCCAATGTATCAAAAGTAGTACACATATCAAAATAAAAATCCTATGCGTCAAAAATTAAGCACATATGTAAAAAAAAATATTAGGATTCAGAAATTAATATATATAAAATAATTTTCTAATTAGACTATATATTAAAAATTTTAATTTCATTTTTATATAAAATTATATTTATATCTACATAATTTAATTTTAATAGTATTGTAAACGTTCATATTGATTTTAATTCATATAAATATTTTATTTATATAAAATGACTTCCATCTAAAAGATGGGTATTGAGCTAGTATATATATAAAAGTAGTGTTTTTCCTTTCTTATTTGGTAACTTATGTGAATTTTAATAATAATTTTCTAAATTGTGAGAATTTTAGTTGTTTTAGAAAATAAAAGAGCATTATAATAAACATTCTATAACATTACTTTCTATATTCCATGAGCCAAGTATATAAGTTTTAAAAATATATTCTTAATTCTTAAAATAGTATATCTATATATCTTTAAGAGAGTATTGTCTTACACATTTATTGTCATAGATATTCTATTTAGCACATATATTTTGCTTGACATAAAATATTAGTATACATCTTAGCTCTTCTTTAGGAGTCAGTTATAAAGTCTTTCAATATACAAATAATCAATTATAATTTTAATGATTTTTTTATTAGTACCATAATATACCATAACTTTTTTGAGGAAAAAAGAACAACTCCTCATCTCTGCTTTTTAAACAGATAAGTTCTTAATATCAACGAAAGTTTTTTTCTTTCAAAAATTCTTCATATGATTGCTCTCTCCTCTTAAATTTTTAAATATATACCATTTGTTCCCATTTTGTTTTGATTATTTTTTTTATTTTCCATTTCTCCAAGTTATTAGTAAATAATTATCTATTCTCACTTTAAAAATGAAGTCATTAGATAACGACTTAAAAAAAATTAATTACTGGTGTAATAAGCAGATGTGAAGATTAATTAAAAAATGTATCTTGTTTATATTCAGTTTTAATCTTTATTTTCCAATTACTGGTATATGACTACAATGCAACCTTTTATTTTCTAAACGGAGCAATGTTGCGTCAAGATAGCATATGAGTCCTGACTTTTTTTCTTGCAAAAGAAGTAATCTTTTTATTTCATTCTTAATCATTTCTTATTTTTTTTATATCTATGTATATATAAAAGTAATATTTTATTCTATCTCCACACTTAAATTTTTTTTATGAATTTTAACGCATTTCTTTGAATTGTAGTAAGTTCTTAGTTTAAACTTTTATGAAAGAACAATTTTTATTTTTTTCTTTCTTCTTTAAAACTATATTAATTTCTAATTAATATTAATATAACTATTCTCATCTCCTCTATTAATTATATATGTTATAAACAATTTTTTATATTCCGCTAATCTTATATCTCATAATCTTTCTTGGGCTAATTTTATGTCTGATGATGTTTCTTTTGATACTAAAAAAGTCATCATTTATCACCGTAACTATTCTAATATAAATTTTATAGTTTCCATCTTCATCTTCATTTTCAATTTTATTTTTATTTTTATCTTCAAAATTAAAGAGTATGTGATAAAGGAGAATGCAAGATATATATATATATATATATATATATATATATATATATATATATATATATATATATATGTATATATATATATGTATATATATATATATATATATATATATATATGAAAGCAAGGCGTTCTCTCTCCTCACTTGAGATCTTTTATAATTTTTAAGGCATTTATTTGGATTGCGGTAAGTTTTTTAGTTTTAACTTTTATGAAAGAACTATTTTTATTTATGTTCTTTCATCTTCAAAACCATATTAATTTTCAATTAACATTAATATAACTATATTCATCTCCTCTATTAGTTATATATATTATTAATAATCTTTGATTTTCATATTGTATTAATTTTGTGTCTTATGATCTCCTTTTTGATAATTGAAAAGTCATTATTTATTACCACAACCATTTTAATATAAATAATCATTTGTCATTCATATATTCCATATTTTTCATCTCCGTCTTTGTTTCAATTTTGTCTTTATCTCCATCTTTAAATAAGATTAACGAGAATGTAAGAAATATAAATTTTGGAATATCATTACAATAATTTGTAACTTTATTTTTAAAAACTCTCGAAAGGTATGCTTAAGAAAATTATTTTAATTCATTTAAGAAGTTTTATGATTACGTACTATTTAGGTTAGTATTTTTTATTTTTTTTGCTTGATTATATTAAAAATTTAATTTAATACCTTAATTTATAAATTCATATATCAATATGAATATCTTTTATGTATCATAGAAACTAATAGTTGTATGGCTAAACAATCTCATTATTAACTATTTAGTTATTTTAAGATTGATTTCTTAATTTTTATATTTTTTAGGACCGATCTCTTATTATTTTATGTTATTTTAAATTTAATTCTTTATATATGTAATGTTTACGATTAAAATTAATAATAGTTCATATGCACCGAAACAAGATAAAAATTACTGTCATTTTGTATGTTTTATAATCCTACCATTTTTCAATTCTCTATTCTACTATATTTTTATATTTTTATATTTTCTTAATTGAAAATCATCTTTAATTACAATAACAATTTTAATTAAGTGAAAAATATATTGATCCTTATGTAAGTTGTTATATAATAATCCACTCTATGGGCGGGCACAAAAACTAATGATAATATATATTAGGTATAATTTTTTGTAAAATGGGATATATTATTATCAATTTAAAAATTTTATTTTAAAAATATGATAATATATATTAGGTATAATCTTTTTTTGTAAAATGGGATATAATATTATTAATTTTGTATGTTTTGTTAAATTTTTGTAATATTGATATCAATTTCTTAAGTTTCGATAGCTATACGTATATTCTTTTGTATAAGTTTATATTTTATATATGCTTTATTAATTTGATATGTATTTTCAAAATCTATATGATATTCAGTTATTTCATGTATATTTTATATATATTCAATTAGGGTTGAGCATAGACTTGGAGATTCTAAACTGTACGAAAAGTATCCAAAACTAATAATATTCGTTAACCATTTAATTTTATCTGAATCTGGTCGTACCAAAATTTTCTTTTGGTATAGTTCTGGATCTTATTAGTTTTTCATGTCGTGAATCATACTGAACCATCTTGTATCATCCCAAATCGATTAACAAAACTAGAACTAATGTAAAATATTTTTTATTTATTTATGTATATAATTATTTTTATAATTAATAAGTTCAAACTTAAAACCAAATATAAAATTCTTATGTCAGAATCCATTTTTCGGATCTAGATATTGAGGGACTTATGAAAAATCCCATGATGAAAGTTACTACTTTTTCAGGTCTCGGGAGACGAAGGACAAGTGCATCCAAGGTTAGGGTGTAGGTTAATCCAACTAAAATCACCTTTTTGAAATCGATTTAGAGTTAATTGTTAAGAAAAATAAAGTTTAAGGATCAAAAGATGGATTTTACAAGTTCGAAGACTAAATTGTAAAATTTTCATAAACTTCCCCTATTTAGAGTCAATCGGCTCATCAGAGAGTCAATCGGCTCTACACAGTATCGATTTGTATTTTCTTAGTTCGATGTCATTTTTTTTACACTTTTACGTCTAGATTCTAGAATGTATTTAACAATAACTGATGTATTTTTAATAATATGTATTTGAATTTTAAAGATTTTGATTTATTGGATATGGTAAATAATTATCAATTCTTTAAAAGGAGTTTTAAATAAAATTGAAGTCTATTTGTTCCTCTAAGGTTTTCTTAAAAATATATCCCTATAAATAGAAAAGAATGACCTAGGGTTTAGGGGCTAACAACAAGGATATTGATTTGAAGGCTGTGATTGAAAACCTTATGTTGATTTTAAAACAAAAGGTTTTTTTTTTTTATAACTAAGTAGCAAGGGTCACTAAAAAAGAATTCAAAATTTAGAAACTTTTATGAAACGGCAAAAGCTTTTTCAATATCTCATCAAGCACTAAATTCCCAATCGATCTTCGATTCAACTACGTCATTATCTCCTGAGACTCGTAGAATAATCAACTACGGTAACAACTTGAGAGTTTTCCAACATCCATCATCATTAACATCACTTTCCCATTAATTTGATTTTCTTGTGTCTTTTACATTTTTAGAAACATGATTAAGATTTCTTTTTGTCATTTTACATATTTGATGTGATTAGAGTTGGATTTCTTATGAATTAATATGTTGCTGATTTTATTGGGTTTGAATATGATAATAAGAATATTAGAGTTTTGAATCTGATAATATGTATACCTTTGAATTTTAAATCTGTAGGTCAAATGAAATATGATTAGTTTATTAAGGTTATATAATTAAGATATGAAATCTGTTATGTTTGTCCATTTTATGTTTAGACTTTTAGGGTTTGCATGACTTTTTAGGGTTTTTGGATTAATTTGATGTTATTTGTATTTTTCATCTTGTTTCTTTTGTGTTCTAATTAATTTTTTACCTTTCGTGCATGTGAAATTGGCTCTGGACATGAGAATTGCAAAAAAATTGTAGAAACTAGCCTAGAGAAGCCCTAAAACCGATCGGCTCAGTGCAGAGCCAATTGGCTCTTCGTTGAGCTGATCGGCTTTACTCATTTCAAACCTGATCTTTTGGGTTTTTATGCGTTTTTGATGTATTTTTAGCGATTTTTTGCATTATAACTTAGTTTTAGGATTTTACTTTACAATTTTTAGTTGTGGGCCGGTTGTAATAACTATATTTACTTTCTGCACTTTATGTTTATTTATTTTGGTTTAATTTATGACAAATAACTATAACATGACTGCTTAATTAAAATGGGACACATATACTTTGGGTTAAAATCGAACCTTACATGAAAGTGTAGTCTATTAGGTTAGTCAATATTAATTGAGCTTAAGTTCTAAAATCAATGTAGACTTAATGG
Source organism: Ricinus communis (assembly GCF_019578655.1). Classification (NCBI taxonomy): domain Eukaryota; kingdom Viridiplantae; phylum Streptophyta; class Magnoliopsida; order Malpighiales; family Euphorbiaceae; genus Ricinus; species Ricinus communis. The sequence continues at coordinate 19,487,289 of NC_063256.1, read as the reverse complement.
GCTTTACCATATTTTAGTTAGGTTAGTTGGGTCGTTTTAGATTTAGGTTCACACAGTTGGGCCTTGTCATAATAAGTAGTCCATCTAGGATTAAATACTTGGCAAAACATGACTTATAATTGGGCTAGACTAAGAAGGCCTTGTACATAGTCAATTAGTAAGTTAGATTAATAATCTTAATATGGGCTGGGCTTAATAAAAATAGGCTAGACCTAAGTAAACTATATGTGTTATTTGGTGTACTTGTATATGATCTGTTGTGTCTATAGGGAATGATTTGTTAAATAATAAGATTAAAGACTAAGATAAATAAATAAGAAAGTTGGCTTCCGGATCCATGTCTAGATTTATGGCGTAAGCTTCCTTATGGAATTTGAGAAATACCACTTATTAGTAAAGGTGTCCCGATGAATTATCCGGGTGGTGACTCCCATCTCTACGCTAGTCTCAATAACTAGTTAGCATGTTCCCGATTAGGTTGAAGAGCCTTGCAATACTGTAGTTGCTAAAGACACTTGGGTGCATGCTAGAAATTGCCGCCCACAATGGCGACTCCGCTGGGAATAAGAGAAGCTGATTCCAGTGTATGTTTATCTTTAATTTTATTCTTTAACAGATTATTCTTACATCACTACACCATTATCACACACTATGTGCTTTGGTCCCTATAGCCTCGATAGCGTTGGTTAGTGGTTCTTTGGTTCCACTCGAACTCTAGCATTGCAACGCTAGCTAATCATCACTTACAAGTAATGAGTGAATTTCTTTTGTCGTATGGACACTTGAGTGGGAAGATGAGCCAAGGGAGACCACTTTTTACTTGTGGGGCCTTTATCTTTACCCAAGTCTCAGCTTATTGTAATGACCATAGAAATCTCTCTTAGGAACCAAGTATTAAAGGCCTTGATCTAAAATATATGGAATCAGGCCCTAAATCCAACATATGCAGACTTTTATACTTATACTGAGAAATATTATCTTGTTTGTTTTAAATCTGCTTTAAGAGCTTATGGTATGTACGTCGGGCCTACTATCCCTTATTGATAGAAAGCCTAGAGCCACAATCCTAGGGAAGAAAAAAAAAAGATCACCATGGACAGTGTGCAAGAGTAATAAGGTTGAAAGGATGAATTGTATATTGTTGTGTGTGCTAACCCTTTTCTTTTTCTGTCTTTGTGTATTGCATGTGCATCATGCATCTCACACATCGCATGCATCACATTATCCCCTATCTTTTAGCCATATAGATTCTCCTGTGGGTTGGAAAAGGCAAAATAGTGGAAAGCTGGAAAGGATACCTATTTCTTCAAGAATCCGGGCTATGTTAAAACATCTTGAAAGCCCAAGATATCAAGCTACTGAAACTACATTTGAAATAGCCAACAAAAGAGCTAACGAGCAAGGAGTTGAGATCCTTAAGAATGCCGTCATCAATGATTTGAGGGGTGTGATTCGTGAAGAGCTCCAACAACTCTTGGCTGGGATGGCTGCAAACTAAGCTCCACCTGCTACTCCTATTGCACCAACTGATCCCCCTATTATATTGATCCGACTATAGTTGCTGCCGTAACTACTGTTGCCACTGCAGTTGCCACTACTGCCGCTACTAATGCCAATGTTCAAGATCCAACTAGGAGGGGAGTGGCCTAAAATTTTTAGGGCTTTGATGAATTTATGCTAGACCAGGCTAAGAGGGAGACCGCCTATGCTACCAATAAAGTTGTAAGTGGCTTAAGTGCTAGGCTTGACAAAATGCAAGGCATGTTGGAAATTAAAGGTGTCACGACCCGATCTGTGGATCCGTGACCGGCACTAGGGAATGGGTAGACTTAAGGCCACCAAATCCCGTAGTAAGCCTTACTAATCGATTTTTAAATAAAATGCTTATAACAATATAATATTAATCATGTCTGGCCTATTATACACAAATCTAACTGGTCATTGATAACATTTCACATCCATTATAGACAAGGATAATCATAACAAATAAAAAATACAATAAGCCTGATGAAGAAAGAAGTTGAGCTGTCAAAATGCAAGAGGGCGAAGAACTCTAGCTGTCACCTGAAATATAAAATTGAGAAAGTCAATCTCGAGAATGAGTTAAAATCATATAACCCTACAACTATTGCAGTCTCCTCAATAAAATAATATTCATTAACTCAATATATCGTGCCATGGTGTATCAAAATACGAGGCATGCCATAATTTATAAAGAAAATATATTTAAAGACTTATGGGATGAGTGGCTCAATAGAACACTAACCCAAAATGCTAGTAGCCTTTCGGCTCTCTTATTCCAATAGGTCTGGCGCCTAGACAACGAAGCTCAACTAGGATCCTTACATCCAGCTTGGACTCTTGTTCCCCAATTAAGCCAGCGCCCAAAGAGCATTGTTCGACCAGGGACCTTTCTCCGGCAGTCAAGCTTTCACAGCCCAGAGAGTTATACTCGACCATGGCAAAATCCAAAAAGAATATCCTTTGTTACCTGTCTCTGATTATTATCGGAGCGCATGCGGTCCTGATGTAACCCATCAGATGACATGTTCTACAGTCACCTCATCCCAAAGTCACAATCATAATATATATATATATATATATATATATACATATATATATATATATATATATATACATAATAAATGTATATATATATATACATAATATATGTACATATTATATGTATATATAGATATTATATGTATATATATATATATATGTATACATATATGTATACATATAATATTTATATATACATATTATATCTATATATATATATATATGTATTATAAATAAACTATTCATAGGCAACATAATTTATTTGATTACATCCTGAGAAATAAAGTTTAGTGATATCAGGTAAAGCAAACATGCAAAATATCTGTAGAGCTAATAATAATAGTATTAAAATAAAATTATTTAAATATCATAAATAACGAGATAAATTAACTAATAATAATATTAATATTATTCGTAATGATTATCAATTAAATAAAGTTTACTTATAATAACGATAATGATAATCATCCATAAATATTAATCATTAAATATCGCATGAAATCTAGACATGCCAATGTACAGCGATTATATGACTTTAACTCACAGTTCTGTCGCGCTCCGCAGTCTGCTCCTACGCCTCGGGTGGAGTTGGCGGGATAGATGGATTATCTATTCACGAAAACACTTAGTTAATGGACATTCGTAAATTTTCCTAGGCCTGGACCTCTAGATTAGACTGCCTAAAATTATTTTAGACTCAAGAATTCTGCCGAAAAATTGGCAGGACCTCCTTTAAATACGAACATTTACCCCCCGTACAGCGGGTCCAGAACCTGTTGAAACACTTCAAATAGTCTGTGATTAATTAACAGGAGTCGGGCCACTAAAACTGCATTATTTTTTCCGACTTCGCAACACACTATAAATCACAATTAATTTCAAATTATCCACAATTAATAATTAATAGCAACAATATTTTTCTAAGATTACAACATAATTTTTGAAGTCCAAATAAAATTATATCGAGCAGAAATTTTAAAATTTCGCGCATCCGAAAAACACCGGAAACTGGTTCTGCCAACGATGTCAGAATTTAAATCCGGAAGTGCCTACGTGAAGTTCAAGTTGCGGGAAGTCCGAAAACACAAGAGTTTCGGCCGGAAATTCACCGGAAGGCACCGGATCAGGGCTGGAAAGGAGCTGCTCCGGTGAAGCTTGACTGAGGCTGCCGGCGAGGATTTCACGGCTAGGAAGCTCGGCCCAGGGGTTTCCGGTGGTGGGGAGCTCGAATCCGGCGTCGGATGGCCGAATGGGCATCGACAAGAGGGCAAAACAGCAACGGCAGCTCGTTTTCCTTGGTCAACATCGCTGCGGGAGAAAAGAGAAGGGGAGGGACCATGCAGCAATAGGAGGAAGGGAGAGGGAGGAAGAGGGCAGTCAGAAGGGAGAGAAGGGGAGGAAGAGGGAGGAAAGGGAAGGAAAGGAAAAAGAAAGGAGGGGGGAGGAGGAAAGAAAAAGGGAGGAAAAATATTTATTATTATTATTATTTATTTTTGGGTATTACATTCTATCGCCTTTAAAAGAAAATTCGATCTCGAATTTTAAAAGAAACACGACTTATCTCATGATTGGAACAAATGAGGGTAAAGACACCTCATTTCCTGCTCGGTCTCCCAGGTATACTCTTCTGACGAATGGTTCCACCACAATACTTTTAGCATCAAAATAACCTTGGAACGCAGTTGACGAACTTGAGTATCCACGATTTTGACTGGCTGCTCCTCGTAAGTCAGATCTTCACTTACTTCCATATATTGAGGCTGCAACACATGTAAAGGGTCCAAAATGCACTTCCTTAATATTGATATGTGAAATACCGGATGCACGTGCGAGAAATTTAGCGGCAAGTCCAGCTTGTATGCCACCTCTCCAATTCTGTCTATAATCTCAAAGGGTCCCACAAATCAAGAGGCCAATTTTCCCTTCTTGCCAAACCGCATCACACTACGTATACGAGACACCTTCAAGAACACATATTTCCCAATACTGGACTCCACGTGCTTCCGCTTTGGATCCGCATAACTTTTCTGCCTACTGAAAGCTGTCTTGAGACCCTCGCGGATAATATGAATCTTTTCTAAAGTGATCTGAACCAACTCTGGTCCTGCTAACTTCCGTTTGCCAACCTCTTCCTAACACAGATGAGATCTGCACTTCTGGCCGTACAAAGCCTCATCAGGTGCCATCTCAATGCTCGCATGGTAGCTATTGTTATACGCGAATTCAATCAACGGTAGGTACCAATCCTAATGACCACCAAAATCTATCACGCACATCTGAAGCATATCCTCTAAGGTCTGAATATTCCTCTCCGACTGTCCGTACGTCTGGGGGTGAAAAGCTGTACTAAAATCCAATTTGGTACCAAGCTCTTCTTATAGCATTTTTTAAAACCTCGAAGTGAACTGCGGTCCTCTATCTGACACTATGGAAATAGGACTGCCATGAAGACTGACAATTCTCTCAAAATACACTCGTGCATACTTAGCCATAGAATAAGTAGTCTTCACCGAAAGAAAATGCGCTGACTTAGTCAATCGGTCCACAATCACCCAAATAGAATCATAACTGGCTGAAGTTTTAGGTAAACCCGAACCAAAATCCATAGTAATCCTTTTCCATTTCCACTATGGTAGGGGAAGCAGTTACAATAACCCTGACAGCTTATGATGCTCTAATTTGACCTTCTGACACGTCAGACACTTGGAGACAAACTCTGCCATATCCCTCTTCATTCCATTCCACCAATAATTTCCTTTCAAATCATGATACATCTTGGTAGAGCCCGGATGCACGTTGTAAGCTGTACAGTGAGCCTCTTCTAAAATATCCTTTATGAGATTATCCACATCGGGAACACATAGCCTAGTGCCCATCCTGAGAGTACCATCATCATCTATAATAAAATCAATAGCTCGACCCTTCTGCACTTCTTCCAAGATTTTCCGTAACTGTGGGTCTTGATTCTGAGCTAACATGATTCTGTCAACGAGTACAGACCTAATCCTGAAATGTGTTAACAATGCTCCCGATTCCATTACCTCCATCTGTAGCCCTTGGTCGTACAGTTCGTGCAACTCTCTAGTCAGGGGTCTATTCACTGCACTGATATGAGCAAGACTATCTACCAACTTCCTACTCAAAGCATCTGCCACAACATTCGTTTTACCTGGATGGTAGAGAATATTACAATTATAATCTTTCAGGAGCTCCAACCATCTCCTCTGTCTCATATTCAATTCCTTCTATTGAAAAATATACTTCAAGCTTTTATGCTCCGTATAAATCTCGCATGTCTCACCATTGAGGTAGTGCTTCGAGATCTTTAAGGCAAAGACTGCTGCTGCCATCTCCAAATCATGAGTAGGGTAATTCTGTTCATGCTTCTTCAATTGCCTAGATGTATAAGCCACTACCTTACCATGCTGCATCAGGACGCAACCCAAACCTACTCTGGAAGCGTTGCAATACACTATGAATCCATCAGTCCTAGAGGGTAAGGTCAACATTGGAGTTGAAGTCAAATAGTCTTTCAACTTCTGGAAACTTCTTTCACATGCATCAGTCCACTAGAACCTGCCGTTCTTCTAAGTCAGCCTAGTCAATGGTGCTGCTACCCTCGAAAAGTCCTGCACTAATCGATGGTAGTAGCCTGCCAATCCTAGAAAGTTACGCACCTCAGTCACAGTGGTTAGTCTCTGCCAGTTAGTCACCACCTCCACTTTCTTGGGGTCCACTTGGATAACCTCTCTAGAATCAATGTGTCCTAGAAAAGCAACGCTTTCTATCCAAAACTCGCACTTGGAGAACTTAGCGTATAACTGATGTTCCTTCAACGTCTGAAGTACCATCCTTAGATGCCACGCGTGCTCCTCTTTACTTTTGGAGTACACCAAGATATCATCAATGAATACAATGACAAAACAATCCAGAAACTGCTTGAACACTCGATTCATCAGATCCATGAAAGCCGTATAAGCATTAGTGAGCCTAAATGACATTACCAAGAACTCATAATGCCCATAATGCATCCTTAACGTCATCTTCTTAACGTCATCTTCGACACGTCTTCCTCATGGATCCTTAACTGGTGATACCCCAATCACAAATCAATCTTGGAGAAGTATGTGGCTCCTTGAAGCTGATCGAATAGATCATCGATATAAGGAAGTGGATACCGGTTATGAATCGTCGCTTTATTTAGGTATTGGTAATCAATGCAGAGGCGCAAAGTACTATCCTTCTTCTTCATAAACAGAATAGAAGCATCCCATGAAGACGTACTGGGTTTGATAAAACCCTTATCCAGGAGGTCCTGCAACTGCTCCTTTTAACTCCTTTAACTCGGCTAATGTTATTCGGTAGGGCGACAAGGAAGTAGGTGTTGTACCCGATACCACGTCGATGCAGAACTTTATCTCCCTATTGGGCAGTCATCCTAGTAGCTCTTCTGGAAATACATCAGGAAACTCGCAAACCACCTAAACGTCCTCAACACCACCTTTTCTTGCCGAAGTATCCTTGACTAAAGCTAGATATCCCTGACATCCACGATAAAGTATTCGCCTAGCTGTAATAGCTGGCACGAGATTCGATGGAATAGGTACCTGCTCGCCTTTAAAATGGAACTCTTGAGTCTCTGGGGATTCAAAACGTTACTTGTTTCTCCCAACAGTCTAACATGGAAAAATGCATAGCCAATCAATCCATTTCTAAAATTACATCAAAATCCATTACATCCAACATAATTAAGTTAGCAACCAAATCTCGACCCTCAACTGACACCGAACATGATGGAAACACAACATTAGTCTATAAAGCATCACTTAATGGCGTAGTGACTGACATCGGAACTTGAAGTCTAACGGGCTGGACATCCAATCTTAAAAAAAACTAGGCGATACAAAAGAATGGATAGCCCTAGGGTCTAATAAAACTCTAGCTTCAGAATAGCAGACATGATTAATACTTAACACCATAGCATTTGAGGCTCGCGCATCTTGATAAGTAAGGGTGAACACTCTCACTTGCCTACGGCCTGACTGCTGAGAGCCTGAAGCTTGACTTTGAACTCTGTTTCCAGATTGGCCTCCCATAGATCTACCTCCAATACCACGCCCCTGTTGGCCAATAAACTGAGATTCACCTTAAAAATATCTCGGAGCTAATGGAAAAGCTGGTCAGGTCGCACTGGCGGACGAGCCTTGAGGAAAAGCTGGTTGACTAAAGTAGCGAGGGCATGCTCGAGCCATATGACCCATCTCGCCACACTTGAAACAGGTTCTGCTGGAAGCTAGGCACGGTCCCTGATGTCCGCACATCTGACAGATGTTGGCTCCAGAACTAGAGTTGTTGTAGCCTGAACTTTGCCCACTACCACTAAAGCCCTGTCCTGGTCTGAATCCTCTACTACCTTTTCGGTTGTGTCTACCCTTTCTGTGGGCATAGTAGCCTCTCTGCCTGACCTGCTGGTCGAAACCTCTGGAGTAGCCTCCACTGCCGTAGTATGGCACAATTGGCTGCGCACTAGACTGACCCTCAATTCTGGTCTTTTTTTCCTGCCATCATCAGTCCCTTGGCCAAATCCTCGCAGGGTCATCTTCATCTGTTTGGCCATGTCAGTCACTTGTAGGAAGCTGCTCCTCTTAAACTGAACCAAGGAGACAAACTCTGGACCCAGTCCTGAAACATACTTACTGTTCTTCTGCTCTTCGGTCCCTACAGCATAGAGCACATACCACCTACTCAGCTGTACAAACTGTTTGGTGTATTCTACCACTGATATGTCTCCCTTAATCAGCGTTTCAAATCTCTCTTTGTACTCTTGCCTCACGCTAAAAGGGATGAAGTACTCCTCAAACCTGTCTTTAAATTGTCTCCACGACAATCCATCCAAAAAGGGGCAGATATAGTCTTTAAACCACTGAGATGCTATCCCCTTCAACAAAAATTCGGTCATCTCGATGGTCCTCCTGTCATAACAGTGCAAGTCGGATGCCCTTTTCTCGACCTCGTCCAAGAAGTCCAAAGGGTCCCCAGATATCCCACCAAACTCCACGGGTCTCAACTTAGTGTACTCAAACATGGGAACCTCATTCGGATTCCTGATACCGGACCCATTACCGCGGCTTCCTAAACCTTGGGCAGCCTGCTGCTGCTAGAAGACTAATAACTGCTCTAAGGCCCTCTACATCCTAGTCATATCGGCTACAAACGCCTCCACTGGGACTCTACCAGCACCGTGTGCCTCCTGAGTCTCGCCCTGATCTGGTTGGGCTGCTACTCGAGGCCTATCTCGCCTCCTAGTATCATGGGCTGGGGCCGATAGGGCCGTTTGAGCAGAAAACTCATCTTGGCTTTCTTAGGCCGATGTTGCTGCTGCAGTCGCTCAAGTTCTCGGCATGGCAAGGGCTGAAAATAAACAGCAAGACGTCAAACCCAATAGACTCTCTAACGTATAACACATATATTAGAATCAATGAAACACACAAGGACAGACTCGATTCCTAACTCAATAGTAGTTAAGGAAGCTAACCTAGGTCGAAGGAAAACTAAACCTAGGCTCTGATACCAACTTTGTCATGACCCGATCTGTGGGCCCGTGACCGGTACTTGGGAATGGGTAGGTTTAAGGCCACCAAATCCTGTAGTAAGCCTTACTAATCGATAATTTAATAAAATGCTTATAACAATACAATATTAATCATGTCTGACCTGTCATACACAAATCTAACTAGTCATTGATAACATTTCACGTCCATTATAGACCAGGATAATCATAACAAATAAAAAATACTATTGCGGAATATCTAGAATATAAAATAACTAAAAATATGAAAGTATAGATTATTTACAATAAGCCCGATGAAGAAAGAACTCTAACTGTCACTTGAAAAATAAAATTGAGACTGTCAATCTCGAGAATGAGTTAAAATCACATAATCCTGTAACTATTGCAGTATCCTCAATAAAATAATATTAATTAACTTAGTATATCATGCTATGGTGTATCAACATACGAGTCATGCCATAATTTAGAAAGAAAATACATTTAAAGACTTATGGGATGAGTGGCTCAACAGAACCTTAACCCAAAATGCTAGTAGCCTTTCGGCTCTCTTCTTCCAATAGGTCTGGCGCCCAGAGAGTGAAGCTCAACCAGGGTCCTTACATCCAGCTTGGACTCTTGTTCCCCAATTAAGCCGGCGCCCAAAGAGCATTGCTCGACCAAGGACCTTTCTCCGGCAGTCAAGCTTTCATAGCCTAGAAAGTTATACTCGACCAAGGCAAAATCCAAAAAGATTATCCTTGGTTACCTGTCTCTGATTATTATGATTTCGAGGAGCTAGTTTTGATAGGTGAAGATAAGTTGTCTACGAAGTTCATATTGCCCGAGATGAACAAATTCAATGGGATTGGTGATCTAAAAGTTCATCTGAAATAAAATGTAACAATTATATGAACTACTCAACTGAGTAGAACCCAAATTGCCAAGCTATTTGTGCTGTCTCTTAAAGGACCCACTGTAAATTGGTACCATTGTTTGAAAACATCTACCAAAGCTGAATGACATGATTTATGTAACTCTTTTGTCGAGCAATATGATTATAATACTCATTTGGAAGTGTTAATTAGGGATCTCAAGTCCACAAGCAAAAGCCAAGTTCGTATGGTGGTTCGAAATATTCTTCTATGATGGGTTGAAAGGTTACAGATGATGAACCCAAAAAATTTCATGGATTTGTACAACGATGGGCTATAGGTTGAAGAAATAAAAAATGACAAAAGAAAGATGTGAGAACCGGTGGAAGGGCGAATTACCAAGCTGAAGAGAGCATGACCCTAGATGTGAACGTTGTGCAACAACCGAGGAAGTTTTTCAACTTCAAGTAACCTCTCTCTAAAATCTTCGAAAGGTTATTCAAAATAGCATATGCTCCGATCCGCTACCCTTAAGAACCCACCTAACCTAATGCACCTAGTTATAAACCCAACACCTATTACAAATTCCACCAAACACTCGGCCACCATATCGACAACTGTATCTGGCTGAAGCATGAAATTCAAGACCTTATCAATGTTGAAACCGACCTTGACCAACCTAACACTAGAAGAAATCCCTTACCAAACTACAACAACACACCACCCCCAAACCAAGTGTCCATGATCAACTCTGACTTCAACGAAGAGGAGGTCATGAACTCTTTTGAAGACACACCCCAAACAAAACCAGAACCAAGCCATACATAAAGAATCTTCACCAAGCTGAAAGCGCCACTATTTATGGTGTCTCGACATTTAAAATAGAGCGGAAAACTCAAGTCCCAATTGCCAAAGGATACCCCTAAACCTTACAATGGCTAGTATTATGAATATCACTATGCTTTCAGGCATGGGACGGACTAGTGGATCTGTCTCAGACTTGAGATTTGGGACCTGATTAACTGTAGGGAATGGCAAGTTCAACAACTCCTACGGTATGAGTGTGAAGACCTGTTAGAGCAGCCTTCGAGCAAATTTGATTTCAAGGACCAATATTCGAGGCCTCTTTCAGCCAACATTCAAACTAAGGATATTGCGCTAAGTGGTTGGAGGTCAGACAATGATCAAGTATCTTATGAACCTTGTCTCCTAGAGGTCCGAAAATAAGGGAAATAGAAGTCGATCATGGCAATCGATATATGGTATAACTTTAAGGATGAGTGTGAAGTCCAAGACACCGAGGCTAAGGACATCTAGGCAGACAATGACTCTGATAAGGAAACCGAGCTAGTGTGTTAGGGTAAGGAAGCTAGAGTACAAGAACCGAAGCAAGATGAGCAAGCATTTGAAGACAAGGATACCATATTATTATAGCAGTGAAAGAAGGAGAAAAAGACAATCGATATTTAGGAGCTACTGATGCACTCATCGGATCATAGAAAGGCTTAATCCATGCCTTGTCTAGTATAAGTATAAGCACAACAGCTACCCCCAAGAAAATAATCAAAATGCTAACTGACAAGATCATTGGGATGAGGTTCCCATGTTTGAGTAATGGTGGATGATGGGTCAACCATCAATGTCTGTCCTTCTCGCATACTCCCTAAGCTATTGATAACTGCAAAAGATCTGAAACCATCATATATGGTTATAAGGGCTTATGATGAAATAAAAAGAGATGTGGAAGGAACGCTTTCAGTGCTGATGAAGACGAGTCTTATCGAATTTTGGATGGAATTCACTATCCTCAACATATCAATAACTTTTGCACTGTTATTGGGAAGGCCATGGTTCCATGCCCTAGGAGGAGTTCCTTCCATTGTGCATCAGAAGGTAAAGTTCCCTCATGAAGGCGAGATCGTCACTATTAACACTGAAGGTAGTAAGGTTGTCTAGGCTATCTAAGAAGTTGTCAAGAAGCTGGATGCCCCTACTGGATTCCAAGTTGCTGTTCTCTATGAGGATTACATGGATCTTAAAGTAGTTAGCATGTTTAAGAAGATGAGCTTCATGCTTGGAATGGAGCTGGGAAAAATTAGCAAGGTATCACAGAGCTGCCAAACTTTAAAGGACAGAAGACTCGACATGGATTAGGTTATTCCGAGGAATAAGATGAAGGCAAACCAAAGGATAAGACTCTAAAAGACGCAATCATCCAGGAGTACAAGCCCTACTTTAGGGAGACTAAACCTATCACTATAATTAGAACTGAGGTAGTTTGAGATTTTTAAGAACTTGGGGTCATCGATAGGATGGTCGAGCTGAGTATGAAGGAAGTCTGAGAGAAGGTCACCATTAAGATAAAGAAGCTGAAGCTAGAAGATTCCATCGCCCTAGAGGAGAAGATGAGTCAAAAGGAGCTAGTTGTTTTCATAGAAGATAATATTGTTCATATCTTTTATGATGATGTAATAACGTTCGATATTTATAAGGATGGTGTTTCTTTCTTTTCTAAGATCAATGATATGAACATTTTGCTTACTTGTGCAATTTTTTTCTTGATGGTAGTATGCATTTTGATAATTATAACATATGTATATTTGACATTAATTTCATTCAAATTGATTCATTTAATTTAGGCGCAGTTGCAGATCCACTGAACGTTTTCATAGCTCATGATATAACTCTTGAGGAGATGAGAGAATTTGAGAAAATAATAGAAAAATAAAAAAATATTTATTTGGTCATATGATGACATGCCAGGTGTAGATAGGAAAATAGCAGAGCACCATGTCTCGACTTATTCGCACATCAAGTCGGTCAAACAAAAGATGAAAAGATTAAGGCCGAAATGGGCAGAGAAAATACAAGAAGAGGTTAAGGTAGTGAATGCTCTTTAATAAGTACGTTCCCACATTCTTTAGTCCAAAAGGCATAATCTTATAGCAGTATCTTTCTTACTTGATAATAAATGACATCTTCAGCTTGTCCACTACTGCTATTATGATATAACTGTATCCGAAGAACCCATCTATAGGAGTACATCACATTCGAGGCAACACTGTCGACTATTACATCTATGTGAAGAAGAGGAAAATCATCCTTAGGGGATGCTTTATTTTAGTCCCGGTAATCTAAGCACATCTGAACCTTACCATCCTTCTTTGGGACTGGGACAATGGTTGCCAACCATTCGGGGTAATCAACCACATCAAGAAAATTGGCTTTTACTTATTGATGGTTGCTATCTATGCAGTTACAATCTAAGGCAGTGTACCTATCGATGCAGTCTAGCACTAATGGCGAGTATCAAGGTCGTATTCCTAGGGAAAGTAAAAGCCCAGAGTTACTCCTTTATTCTCTGTTATATTAGCCTAAAATGAATGATGAATAATTCCTAAATTAACTAATAGCTACTCTAATTGTTTTCTAACTACGGCTATTAGGGAAGGATTAATTCAAGTTAAGGAATAACCCCTTAGGAATTCTTGTCTCTAGGGAATGAAAACTAAAGATAGAATTGATTGCTTGAATTCAATTTCCGTGGAAAAATCTCTACGCAATTAATGCCTTTCTCAAGGACACTAACATCTTAACTTAGATTAATTAGGTTGGAATCTCTTCCTAACCCTAATTATCCAAATTAGCATTATGTACCATTTAACACTATTAAGAGCTGTTAATTCTCAATCCGGTAGAACGAACACCCTATCTCTAGGCGAATTCAATTCTATATTGCAAAGGACAATCCAAACCTAAACGTCTTTCTCAAGAACATTCAAATTCTAATAATCATTCAACAAGATATGAAGAACAAATCAATAACCACTTCCATTGCAAATCAATATTGAAAATCAATACATACAATTCAAAAGTTAAGTACAAAAATCCCTAGATAAAGAACCCCAATAGGTTAACAAAATTAGCTAATCATGTTCATTATCAAAACCCACAAGGATTCAATTACAAAAAATGAGTAAAGGTAGAGAAACCCGAATACACCCTTGGATGAGAGTACACAGCTCCAATTCCTCTTGCCCAATCTTAAGTCGATTATTGTTCCTCTTGCTCGAATTGACACCAATCAACGAACCTCGCCTAATCTTCAATCTTTAAAGGGAATCCAATTGAAACCTTGGTCCAAGTCTCATTTTTCCTTGGTTCCAACTCAAAAAAACCCTTAGAGAGAGAGAGAGAAATGAGTTTGGGACGTCCTAACCCTACTTTTTTTATTTCCCTCTTTTCTTTCTTTTAATTAATTCGTCCAGCTGCCGCGAACATGGCCATGTTGATGCCTATGTTGGGAACACGACCTAGTGCTGATGCCTGTGTTGGGAACATGGCCTGGTGTTGATGCCTGTGTTGGGAACATGGCCTGGTGTTGATGCCTATGTTGGGAACACGACCTCGTATTGATGCCCGTGTTGCTCTTTGTGGTCGTGCTCCTTAACGCATCTTTTTTTTGTTGTCAAATGCACCCAACACGGCCGTTTTGGTGCCCGTGTTGGGAACATAGCTAGTGTAAAAACCAACACGGCCGTGTTCAGCTTCCTTATGCGCAAACTCGACCTGTTTCGGCAACTTTGACGTCCAATTCTTCCCTTTATCACTCTTTGGCTTCTTTTGGATCTAATGCATACAAACAGATGCATAGGGTGAGTGTTGGGACCAATTCACATCCAAATGTACATAAAATCAGCTTTAAAAACCCCATTTAGATGTGTATATTTTACGCACATCACTTATGTTGATGACATGATGGTAAAGTCCAAAACAAGGGAAGGGTACTTTAAGGCTCTTGATAAGTTTTTAGGACGAGTGGAAAGGTATAACTTGAAACTCAACCTGAAGAAGAGTGTATTCAGATTTACATTAGAGAAGCTATTAAAGCACATAGTGAGTCAGCAAGGCATAGAGATTGATATAGACAAGGTCAAGACTATTCAAGAGATGCTAGTGCCAAAGACGAAGAAAGAAGTCAGAGGTTTCCTAGGACGCTTACAATACTCACAATGGTTTATGATCCTATCTTCAAGCTTTTGAGGAAACATTAACTTGTTGTGTGGGATGAACACTGCCAGAAGGCCTTTGATAGAATCAAAGAGTATCTGATGAAGCCGCCAGTACTAAAGCTGCCAAAGGATGGCAAGCCACTAATCCTATACTTAGCCTTGGAAGAGAAAGCCATAGGGGTAATAGTAGCACAGTGTAGACCCAATGACATGGAGCATGCAATCTATTATCTCAATAAGAAGTTGCTACCCTATAAGTCAAAGTATAACCTCATGGAAAAGACATGTCTATCCATGATATGGGCTATAAGAAAGTTGAGGCATTATTTTCAGTCTTATAGAACGCAAGCAATTTCAAAAATAGATCTCTTGAAGTATCTAGTTGAAGCTCCATCTCTTACAAGAAAGCTGGCTAGATGGTTAGTACTCCTGACAGAGTTTTACATCGAGGACATTACTAAAAAGGTGGTCAGGAGTAGGGCAGTAGCAGAGTTTTTAGCTCAAAATGCGATTGAAGGAGATGAACCTTGAAATTTGGAGTTTTCTGATGAAAATCTAGGGGCAATCGGGATCTAAGAGTGGAAGATGTACTTCAATTAAGCTGTGAACACAAATGGTGCACGGTCAAGAGTAATTCTTATCATGCCAGGAGGAGAAATATTGCCAATGGGTAAGAGATTAGACTTTAGAGTGACTATTAACATGATGGAGTGCGAAAGCATGTTTATTTGGATTAGAAGCTATCATGGTAGTATGAGCTAAGTAGTTGATGGTCTACAAGCACTCTATACCGGTAATCCAACAAGCCTTCGAAGAATGAGAAGTAAAAGAAGAAAGGTTGAAGTCGTATGTCAACTATCTCAGGACATTAGTACGTAATTTCTCCAAATGTTTCTTTATACACTTATCTCGAGATGAGAATCAGATGGCAGATGTGTTGGCTACCCTATCGTCTATGTGGGTTAATCCCTTGCAACTTTCGATTAAACCTTTGGTGATTGTGAAGTCTGGTGTGCCTTTTTATCAAAAGGATCAGGTAATGCAAGTTCAGATTGGACTGGAAGAGAAGTCTTGGTTTTATGATATGAAAAGGTTAATAGAAAATATAGAATATCCAGAGGAAGTGACTGCCAAGGAAAGATACGCACAATGGATTCAAGCCAGGAATTATATCAGCCACGAGAGAGCCCTGTATAAAAGAATGGTGTTGGTTGTACAGCTCCGATGTGTGACTAAGACAAAAGCTTAAATAGTAATGAAAGAAATGCACAAAGGAGTATACAGGCCTCATATGAGTGGTATACTGTTAACCAAGAAAATCATGCATATTGGTTAAAAATGGAAAAGAATTATATAACACTGGTGAGGAAATGTCGTGAATGCCAGATGTACAGTGACTTGAGTCACATACCTCCGACCGAGCTACACAACTTAACGTCTCATTGGCCCTTTGCAGCTTGACGGTCGATATTATTGGAGAAATAAAAACTCCCTCGAATGGTTACAAGTTCATAATTGTGGCAATTGACTACTTCTCTAAGTGGGTCGAAGTCGAGTAGTTCACTATCGTGGATGCAAGGCAGAGGAACTTAATATGTAGATACAAGGTCTCACATCATGTCGTGATAGATAATAGGGTGCAGTTCATGGGTGAGACAGTAGACCTGCTAGTAGAATACAAGGTCGAGCATCACAAGTCTTCCTCATATAGATCTCAGGCGAATAGAGCGGTGGAAGCAGGCAACAAGAACCTAAAGAAAATACTCTCGAAAATGGTTTGGAATCATAAGGACTAGTCATTTCAGTTATGATTTACATTTTAGGAATATTGAATAATTGAGTGAACATCAATTGGGCAAACACCATACTCTATAGTTTACGGGACTGAAGCGGTTTTACCGATTGAGTTGGAATTGAAGTCTCAAAGAGTTGTATTAGAAGCTGAAATATCGGAGTATCAATAGGTCGAGCAAAGGTACTAATAGTTGGCTCTAGTCGATGAAAAAAGGGTGAAAACCTTATATCACATGCAGTTTGTCACGACCCCACCCGTGGGCCCGTGACCGGCACTAGGGAATGGGTAGGCTTAAGGCCACCGAAACCCGTAGTAAGCCTGACACTCACTGATTTAAACAAATCTCATCTCAAATTAATATTATTAAAACCACAAATTATCTTAATAGCTACATTCTACATAAATACTTCGGTCTGCCAGAAAAACTAGGCGAGACCTGAAGCTCAGAAAATTTACAACTGATACATTTACTATTACTACTGCGGAGGATCTAAGATTTACCAATTTACATACCAAATCAAATACATCACCCGATGATGAAGGAGTCGGGTTACTGAATAAGAGTCGCAAGAGAACTAACAGTCACGAATCTGAAAAACAATAAAAATGAGACTGTCAGTCTCAAGAGTGAGTTAAAATCATATATCTAAAACAGTTTCAAATATCTCAATGTCACCTTATTTAATTTTAAAATAATTAATAAATCACGCGAACCATACGTGTCATGTTAAAACATATGTGTCATGCCATGCTTAAACAAAATTTATTCCATATGCAACGGGACGGAGTACTTCAGTAGAACTCTAATCCCAACTCTAAAATCTCGATTATTTCAACACTTATGTCTCAACTAACCTCAACTCTAACATCTCAAACCTCTCATTCCAACAGGACTGGCGCCCAGAGAGCAAAGCTCGACCAGGGACCTTACCTCCAGTCCGGTCACTTAACTCTCAGCCTTAGCCTTTTGGCTCTCTTATCCAATAAGACTGGCGCCCAGAGAGCTTAGCTCGACCAGGGACCTTACCTCCAGTCTGGTCACTTAAATTTCCAAATAAGCCAGAGAGCAATGCTCGACCAGGGACCTTTACTCCGGCAACCACACTCTACTAAGCCCAGAGAGCGATGCTCGACCAGGGCAGGTCCTAATCTTTCTTTCTCAAAATTTTTACCTCTTTACCCTTTTCCTATCTCTCTCATATTATATTGGAACACTCATCCAACTCCTATGTTCTACTGCCGTCCCATCCTGAGTCATCATGCAATATTAAAATTGGTGATAAAGGAAAAATATATTTAAATAGTAATTAAAAGCATCATGAAAATAATGATAATAATTAAATGAAAAATTAAAATTTCAAATGAATAATCACAGTAGCAAATCAAATTTTATGCATGACACGTGCATAAGCGATATATGACTTTAACTCACAGAATTAGGCGACCTCCTAGCTCTGCTCCGGTGCCTCAGTTGGAGCGAGCCGAACAGACAGATCATCTAATCACGAAAAACAATTTATCAATATGCTGAGACAATCCATCATTAATCCTAGGTCTAGACTCCTAGGACTGACTGTCTAAGAATCTCGACTCGGGAGAATTCTACCGAAAATCCGGCAGAACCTCCCCTACAACACGAACATTACCCCCCGTAAAAACGGGTCCAGGACCTGCCAGAAAAACACTCCAAATATCCAACAATATAAACAACAGGAGTCGGGTCCCCAAACTTCACTATTTCCCGACTCCGCCACACAGCACAAAATACGACTATGGCAGGCCAACTGACAGACAAATATTTATGACTCACAAATATCATCAAATACTCAATATAAACCATTAGACACAATTAAACCAAGAATTTCTAAAATTAACGGGCCAAAGAAAATTACCGAGACGCTCGATCGCTCGGTCGACTCGCCTCCGGCCGCCGGAGTCCGATCGACGATCCGAACACACCATCGGACTCATAACGACGCGCTAATGACGATTTTCCGATTTGACACCCGATCATCCGGAGAGATTTGCGGACGATCTCGACCGTGGATTCGCAAACGAAGCCCGATCGCCACGAAACCAGTGCCATCGCGAAGCTTGAGCTGAGGAGAGTCGGGATACATCCTCCGATCGTCCATCCTCCGCCGGATCTCGCCGGAAAAACCCAAAAACGCCGGCTGCCACCATTTTCTCTCTCCACCGAATCTTCCGCCACCATCGCCAAAAGAGAGCCCTTGCCGAGAGGGAGCCGATCGCCACTGACTCGCCAACACAGGAAGCAGCGGCCTCGGGCCGCTCCCACGCGATTCTGCCAGACGCTTATCGTTCTCCGCCGACGCCGCTGGCCTCCGACGGCCACCGACCCTTCCTCCTCTTCTTCTTCGGCCATCACCCTCTCTCTCTCTCTCCCGATCTACTTTCTCTCTCCCCGATTTCTTTCCCTTCAATATCGACATTAGGCCCCCCAAACTTTTCCTTATTGCAATTTGGTCCCTCAACTTTCTTAATTACTTACAATTTCATCCTGCAGAATTCCAATTTAACCCCCAAACTTCTTTTTAGCCTTTCAATTAAGCCCCTAACTATTTAATTTGGGCCAAATCCGAATTATTGAAAATACACAATTACAAAAATACCCCTGACCGACATATTTATTTACGAAAATACCAAACTCACAAATTTCCATTAAAACCCCATAAAAATAACATTATACTTTCAATCCTTATTCCAAAATAAATTTCCAATTTAGTCCTAACACACAATTAAATTAAATAATCAATTTCCAACTTAAAATTTAATACTACTAATCAATTATAATACCAATTTTTCCAAAATTCTTTTATAAAAACATCCTTTATAATTTCTTCTAAAATTTTCCAATATATAATTTTACTTATATAAATATGCATTTGGAAAAATTTGAATAGCCAAAATATAATCATTTCTCAAATAATTTACTTGAATAATTTCTTAAAATTTTAAACTAATTGGGTATAGAAAATAACTCATTTATTTATCTAACATGAACATTCAAAATTTGTATTTAAATCATTCCAATTAAACCGAATAAAAATAAAGCTAAAATTAACTTAAATAAAAACTCATTATTAAATATATAAAAAAATTCCGGGTGTTACACAGTTGTATCAGAAAAGGATAGCTAAGGCATTTAAAAAAGAAAGTGAAACCAGGAAAGAGCAAAGCTGGTGATCTAGTATTGAAGCATACAAAACCTATTACATTCGACCCAAAAGGAAAGTTCAGGCTGAATTAGGAAGGCTTGTACTTGGTAAAGAAGATCCTACTTAAAGGTGCTACTAAAATCTGAAACCTAAAACGAAATGAGTTCACTGAACCAATCAATTTAGATCGTCTTAAGAAATACTATGTATAAAAATAAATAATATAAAAAATAGACTGCTGATCGAAAGACCTGAAAAGGTTGATCACGCAAAAATCATGATAAAAAGAGATAAAATAATTAGCTAGAAAATCCAAAAAGACTGGCTGATGACAAGAGTTATATCTTGAGAAATCAAAATGTATCTATTTGAGCTTTTACTAAATGGATAAATTTTTAGAATTATTAACATATATATGCTTGTTTACCATTCTACACACTAATTGAAAGAAAAAAAATAAGCTACAAGTCTTAAGCAAAATAAATGAGATTTAAAAAAAGAAGCATATTTTCTATCTTCTTCTCCTCTTCACATTTGTGTCTCTAAATAAAACAGCTAGTTCTCGAGTCCTCTTGAATCGTGCAAAACCAGAAGAAGTAGAAATCTGAAGCTGGACCCAAGCCTTGAAGTTATCTTTAATGGCCCTCGGAGTCAAGGTTTCATTCTATGTCTTAGCGGGGCCAAAGTCTCTCGATCTTATCTAAGAAATCTTGTCTAAGTAGGAAGCCTTAGAATTCAGGTGAAAACTCTAAGATCCGTTGCTTCTGCCTATACTGGCGATGAAGTCTCGAATGTGTGTAAAAGGTGGATGCCCATAGTCCGGGTAAGGATACGCAATCACCATACACCATGAGTGTGATATGCTTAATTCTCCACTATGGGCAAGTCTAACGAATGAGTGTGCCTTGGATGCCTTTCATCCAACAAATCCAGCCATCATATCCTTATGGATAACAACAAATCGACTTTGCACATGCTTCGACTCATACTTATCGATGTTCCTCGAGATGGTCAATATCTGAAACTTCTCGCGCATCCAAATATGAAAAAAGAGATAGAAAAAGAAAAATAAAGAAAATAAAGTCTGCTAATTTGAAAATCTGAAAGGGTAGTTTAGGCAAAAGTTAAAATAAAAGTATGCTAAGTTGAAAATTCGAAAGGGCGACTTAGGCAAAAATAATAATAAAATAGTAAAGAAAGGAATTTGGTTGTGTACCTATAAAAGAATGAGGTTGCCACCAAACGATTGATGGATTTTGTACTTGTCTAACCCGATGATGGTTTCAGCCAAGATGGCTGGAATTAGATAAGCTTTATGTTCCACTTGATCAATAATGCCAGTAAGATGTCTCCCCCTCCCTGAGGAGAAATCAGCAAAAAATGGGAATAAAGGTAAATGCCCAACATCTAAATCCAAGAAGGTGTGCCCTTTTCCTTCTTCTCACAGCAAGAGATCAGTGAAGTAATGGTAATGTATTCACTAATAGAAAGGGAAAGTACCTCAGCTGGGGGCATATGTCGAACAATTCCACCAGTTTGCCAGGAAAAGGCTCATTGAGTTTTGGCAGGGAAACAAGATGAGTAGAATCCATGGGGCCTCTAAGAATAGCAGAGAATTCTTCAATTATGGGGCATAACTCTTGTCTATTGAATCTAAAGACATGGTCCCTTAGACACCAAAAGTTGACAGCAGAATAGAGAATTCCAAAATCAAGTTTGGTGTGTTGCATGGCTTTGAAAGATGAAAGATGGAATTTTTCAAGTTTAATCCAATCATCACCTGTTAGGATTTTGAGGAGATTTTGCAGGCTTTTGGCACTCTTTTGAGACATATTTTTGGCATTTTAAAGTAAAAAATCGCATGTGAAGAAGTGAGGAGATGCATGGGTATACATAGGCCTCGAATTAATGTCCAATTCGAATTTTGCAAACTGCAGAGCCGATCAGTATACTCCATAGCCAATCGGCTATATGGCCTTCAAGTGCAAATTTTAGCCAATTTTGTCGGTTTTTTAGGTGTTTTTCTGATTTTCATCGCATATAAGTGCAATAATAGAGGGAAGTACAGGAGAAATGAGAGCGATTTGAAGGCCAAAATGAAGGATTTTATATACCCTCAAAAATTCAAAAGTTTTACAATAGATGAAAGAGTCAAAAGTATAAGCAATGGCAAAAAAAGGGGGAAAGTACAAGCAATAGCAAAAATCAAAATCCAAAATTCTCTCTCGAATTCCCCATCCCATCGTCCGAGTCAATTTCCATCCCCTAAATCTACAAGGTTGATAGTTGGAGTGTCTGAGTGTCGATTCGACGTTGTTGAGTGTCAATCTAATACTGTTGGTCGTCCACTTGTCCCTATAAGCTCTCGTGGTCTTTCTGATGAAAACTCGAAAAAAAATTAGTTAGTACATTTCATACATACATACATTGCATATATTTTACATTGCATAAATCATTTCCTTACCCGCCAAACCTTGCCAAGAATGAAGAACTGCCTCCTCGCGGCACCGACCAATTGATGGACGTACTCAAACTGGTCTCTATGGACCTATATGGTTATTTGCATAATATGTCACCAACTTCTTAGGAAATGGAGATGTGCAAACATGAAGGAGAATGTTATTTACATGTGTGCAAGTGCTTGGAGTGAATTCTGAAGGGAGACAATACTCCATGGCAAGCTAGTGATCTATAACGTCGTGAGAGCTCCAGTATGAGACCATCGGATTTAGAAGAAATGTGACGCTCCTTGAAACCACATCAGACATGGCTATAGGAGATGCCTCAAAGGCAGTACCAATAGAGGAGCCCATGATGTAGGAAGGCTTGGAACCGTCGGGCAGAACGCCCCTCGGTCGGCTCACGAGTAGCAAGGGCTTGGTGGAGGAACTGTAAATAAAATGGTTAGAAAAGAGAAATATATTAAAAATGGAGAATTCCAAGTAAGTTCAGAAAGGATACTTGAGCCATGACATCATCGTCTAAAGGCATAGCCCCAACAATTGAGTGATGAAAGAAGTGTAATCATATTTGGTATATTATTAATATCCATTACATTAAAATTAGTATATTAAACTCCATCTCTAAAAGGATGATTTGTTATTTTCTTACAATATAATAACGGCCGAAATAAAAATATGATAAAAGATCATGGAATAAATACATTTATATAATATACAAAAGCAAAATTTAAAAAATTGCTACTTTTACAATTGTAGATTACAGAAAAGAAAAAAAAACTAATTTTTATAAAAAAACTAAAAAATATTACTTCTTTTAGTAATCTTACATGATAAATTATAGTTAAATATTCTCTTTATTTCAACTTTCAAGTATATTTATTAAATTAGACTAATTATAATAAATGCAAGCAAGTTTCTATGGTTCATCTTTTTAAACCAAAATGTTTAAAACCCATAGACATCAAGACCATGCTTGGCAGTGCACTTTATCATTATCAATAGTCATTAATCTTCCACCGTTATGAAAATAAGTAGAGAATGTGTCATTGCATAAAAGTAAAAGAAACCACCATTATTAGCTACACTTGTCACATTTTGTCATGTTATTCAACTCAAATCTTTTACTATATTCCTAAACAAAACAACTATAAAAGATTAGCAAACATAAATCAAACCTTAAACAAACTCTAATGATATATTCATCTCATGAAAATCCAAAAGAGATTAGGAGGGATCATTTTATTATTAAAGTAAGTAAATGTCTTACTTGTTTGCCATATTCACAATAAAACTTTCACTTGAGACACTATTAATTTTGATTTGCATAGCAGCTTGTCATTATCTATTTATGCTTTTAGAACTCTAGAACTTTAATGTGCAATTTCATAAGATAAAAGTTCAATTTAAATTTATCAATTTCCAATTTCCAATTTTGAGGGATCCTTGAGTGCCCAATCTGCCTAATTTTATGGATTACATCTCCTAGGCCCATGGACTTTGAAGGGTATTGGGCATTTGGTTTTTTTTTTCTCCTCATAATTTATGGAACATGGATAACCTTCAAAATATATGTTTTTGGTAAGAATGAAGTATTAGCTATGCGATCTATACTTATTGGTATTATTTATATGTTTGATAAGTATGTGTGGCATTTTCATCCTCTTGAGCAGGCAACTGTAAAGGGTATTATATAAGTTTAGAATAATGACTCCTGTGGTGTTTGAAGTTTTTAAAGTTTGACAAATTAGTGTGTGTACTTTTTTTTCCTAATAAATTAGTTGTGTGACCTATAAATCACGAACTATTTAGTGTTTTTAGCAGGTAAATATTAATATGGAAAAAATATAGATGCCATACAATTACTGATTTATAACAAAAATTAATGACTCAGCATGCAAGTGAGTTCCATGTACTTCTATTAAGCATGAAATTACAAAAGATAACATTTATTCTATTTTCTTCAATTAACCTTAAAAACAAAAGAAATTTCTAATATACAAATCATAAAAATTAACTGAATTTTTAAATTACATAAGATCAATTCAGTTATTTTATTTTTAATTTTAACCTAATAAAACTCATCTAATCACAAGGACAGAAGAAGAAGACAAAAATAAAAAACTACTTACAAATTATATCTTCCCACTAAACAAAAACAACTTACAAATTGTTTCTTCCCAATCACTATTTTTCTTGTTTTGTTAGTATCTACAAATTAAGAACTGAAAAAAGAAAAAAATGAATCCATCTTTTTCTCTAAATCTAAATTTAGATGAATTCTCTTATCACTTTTTGAAATTCATTACTTTCCCTCCAATCTCTAATCCAACTCTAGCCCTAAATCCTAACCTAACCCCACAATCCTTCACTTTTTCTCCTTATATCTCCAAAAAATGTCACTATGACTGTTCCCAACGCATCATCACTACATCATGCTTATTTGGGTGAACTTAAGGGTATTGATGTCTTTTTCTTCTCATTAACCAACTCAATAAATTGCTGTTTTTTATATTTTGCCGCAGTGGCTATTATTTCTCGACAACCCGAAGTTAACCTGCTAAAGACATAAAAAAGTCCAAGATTTACAGGTTGACACCTAATTTGTTAGTTGATTTATCAAATTTTAAAAAGTTCAGAGATGTAAATGTTCCTATAAGTTTTTGTGACAAAATGAGAAAGATGAATACACAATTTCTTTTCTTTGTACTTCAAAAAAGCCTTCAAAACTTTAGTTAGAAAGAAATCTAGAATGGAAATTATCCTTCTAAGGTCAAGTCATTTTTATGGGGATGCATTAGAAATAGAATTTCAACAATGACGGTTCTGTATGCTAGACATTTAATTAATGATTTTATTTTACAACATATTTGCCTCTATAGATGAAACTCTTCAACACTTGATATTTTTTTGCCCCCCATGTTAGAGCCACATGGTTTTGGTCTTCCTTTGGATATAGTCCCTACCATGTTGGCTTTACATCATTTTAAAACTGATGTAATTCTTTCAAGCGACGCATTTAGAAGGCCCGTAATTCCTTCATGTCTGAAGAAAGTCCTAATCCTACTGATACTATTTGCAGAAGTATGGCTTACAGAGAGGCGTTTGTGCAAGCTAAGAATGAAAACCAACCTCTTTCCTCCTTAGATCTTGGACGATGGACTGCTCCAAGAAGTTGTCAAGCTAGAACAACAATGGTATGCATGAATTAAAAGCGCGATCTTATTAATGCCGAAGCATAGATCATGAAAAGCTACTTTAGCCCTGCAGGCTAAAGCTTTAGTACTTGCTTAGTGCTGTGAAATTGGAACTGAATTTTTGTTCTTCTGAATATAATTGTTAATTGTTACTTGACTCTTTTGGTTCCATCCAATCTTATTTTATAGAAATTGAGGCAATGGTTCTCCAAGTTGGAGAGCTATTGTCTATTTTTTCTTTTGCTTACATTTTGTATAGTCCTAGATCTTAGCTAAGGCCAATTTATTTAAAAATTTATATGTATCCCTTCTTTGTCTCTTTTATTCCTCTTAAACGAGGACTGCAACAGTATAACATTTTAATATTTCAAAAAAAAAAAGAAATTACTATAATATTGAATAAATTTGAATAATAACAAATTTTATTATTTTAGAGTTAGATATTATAATATTTGCTCTTAGGAGTAAGAGTTCTTGAGTTCGAATTCTTTTTTTTGTAGTAGGTGAGTTTACCTTTATAACGAGTATAATGGAATAATTGCCCCCATTATATAGTTTACGACCCGTTGAGCTTTCCATTAATTAAAAAAGTCAATTTTAGGACTTTAGTTAGTATTTAGGGCTTTAAAATATTAAATTAGGAAAAAGAAATTAGTTAGTACTAACATTATATTTCATTTATATGGACACACAAATTTCACTTGATACATTAATTTAAATACACTGTAAATACATTGTGATTCAAGTCTTAGAAAATGAAAAACATCATATTTCGATTTGCCGAAATTGAATGGTAAAAATTGAACGCTAAAAGTCGGGACTTATTTACAATTAGGGCAATTACAAAAGAAAAAGATATATAAGACTTAATATGAAATTAGAGATTGAAAAATTGACTAAATTTAATTTAAGATTTATTTAAGGACAAATTATAAGAAAATATACTCATACAAATTTAGGGTTAATTATCTGGATGGTGACTAAATTTTAAGTTTATTTTATTTTTAGTACTAAGCTTTAATTTGTATTATATAGTAACTAAAATTCAATTATAGTATCATTAAGCATTAAATATAGGTAATATATTGCTTTTGTGGCAATAAAAAAAACAACCATTTAATATTTAACTCATTTTAAATTATATATTAAATATAATTTTAAGAGTTATAGTTAAAAATAAAATTTTAAGTAAAAAATGACAAAAATTAATAGAATTTATTATTTAAAATGAGTTGAATATTAAACGGCCTGACACGTATTTTTTAGATTATTGTATAAATAATAAATTAATCCGAATTCATGTGTCTCTTATACTACTATGTAAATTTAGATATTAAAATTATTTAGATTAAAGTTGAGTATTCAAAATGAATTTTAAGATTAGCTTTGTTTTTAGCAACAGAAACCAAAAAGCCAATTTTACATAAAAAGAAGGCCGACACATTACAAAGTGCTCGATAATATAGCAGCAGCTGGTATCGAATCGACTACTTAAGCTCTGCTATTTATTCTCTTCTCAAATTCTCTTTCATTATTGTCTACTTCGCTAAACCAGAAAAAGAAGAAAAAGGAAAAGAGAACAGAAGCATGGCTCGTAATGAAGAGAAGGCGCAGTCGATGCTAAATCGATTTATAGCATTAAAAGAACAAGAAAAGAAGAAACCTAAAGAACGCCGTCCATTCCTAGCATCCGAGTGCCGCGACCTCGCCGAAGCCGACAGATGGCGGCAACAAATCATGCGAGAAATCGGCCGGAAAGTCGCCGAAATTCAAAACGAAGGCCTCGGAGAGCACCGTCTCCGCGACCTAAACGACGAAATCAACAAACTGATTCGCGAGAAGTCACACTGGGAGCGCCGTATAATCGAATTAGGCGGTCCTAATTACACCAGACACGCCCCTAAAATGACTGACTTAGAGGGGAATATAATTGATGTACCAAACCCTAGCGGGCGTGGGCCGGGGTATCGGTACTTCGGTGCGGCGAAGAAGCTTCCAGGAGTTAAAGAATTGTTCGAGAAGCCGCCGGAGTTGAGAAAGAGGAGGACGAGATATGATATATACAAGAGAATCGATGCGAGTTATTATGGTTATAGAGATGATGAGGATGGTGTTTTGGAGAAGGTGGAGGTTCCGGCAGAGGAGAAAATGAGGGCGGCGGCTGTGGAGGAGTGGAGGAGGATGGATGAGATAAGGAAGGAAGCGAGGAAAGGCGCGAAGGAAGTTGTAACGGTTGGGGCTGCGGCTGCAGAGGTCTTGGTTGAGGAGGAAGAGGATGTTGTGGAGGAAGAGAGGCAGATAGAGAGGGAGAGAGAGGAGAAGGAGAGAATGGAGAAGATGAATGAATTTGTTGTACATGTCCCATTGCCTGACGAGAAGGAGATTGAGAGAATGGTTCTTGAGAAGAAGAAGATGGATTTATTGAGCAAGTATGCGAGTGAGGGGTTGTTGGAGGAGCAGAGTGAGGCCAAGGCTATGCTTAATATTCAAAGTTAGAGTGTAATAAGTGGTATGTGTAATTTGTGCATAATTTTTGCTTGATTTAAACATGATTGTATGTTGGTGCAATCTATTTAAATCATTATGCTGCAAGTGCTATTACTAGCTGGAAACTGTGCTTTAATTTGCTGGGGACATCATTTATTTATTAACAATGGAAATCACGAGTTTTGGTAATTATTAGTTTTGTTTTTATGCGAAAAGTTTGATAGAGATTAACTGATTAATATGCTATGTGTTTGATTTAGTATTTTTCCACTGTCAAAGTTATACTTTATGAAATTTGTTCTAAACATCGGTTTTGAGGTTTTGCAGTTGGTTATGCCCTTTGTGCTTGATTGTAGTGAATTGATTTTAGTTTATTGTTGAGATTTGGTGATTAGGGTTAAGTTCTTAGATCAGATTTTCGAATGTGTCTTATGCTGAAAGTGGTGACAGCAGTTATACAGTTGAAATTTCTTTAAGGTTGCAACATTATGGGCTTTGAGAGAGTTTTTAATTCTACGACTAGATCATAATTTCTTAGCTTAAACTGAAAACTAGCGTATAAATTTATTGCCAACTAGAATGTCGCATCATAGTATAAGTGTAATATTAGAGGGCATTGTTGCCAATAGTTCTGTTGGCTGTGATGTGGTATGAAGTAATGTTGTTGGTTTCGTTATTCAGAATTTATACTTGGATCTCAGTTTCTGCCAAGAGTTTGATGTTTTGAGGATTAGCATCATAGAGTTTTACATGACCTACATTTATGGATTGAATGATTTGGATGGATTTATATGGAGATGGAAAGTTGTTCCCTTACTGCCCATGGTTTATCCTATCTTGTTTTAAATCTCTGCATCTGTCAATTTGAAAGAAATTATAAGGTTAATAAGAAATATAAATGGACCTGTAGTTGATTGGAAATGATTTCACACAAATTTTGTTAGTTTGATTTGGTTCATCTTTAAGATTGGAAAACCATATCAACCAAAGGGAAGCAAACCAATTAGTTGAACTTAAATTTTAGATTACTCTTCTTACTGCAGACTTTAAAATGTTAAAAATCTCAATCTATTTTTTTTTTAAAATTTTGTTTCTTCCCTCCTTTTCCCTCAGCCAAAAGAATGAGACTCTCGCCTCCCGATCTTTTTCTGACCCATTCATACATTTGTATATGCCATATGCTACCACTAAATCTTTTAAAGTTGCCAAAAGACAATGAATGATGGTCCAGAGGATGGTGATTACATACACTTCAATTCTCAAGTTTTTCGCCGCAACATTTTCACCATTTTTTATTCTCAGTCCCACTCTCTTCTATTCCCTGCTTTTTGACTTTTTGCTTTTCCAATACAAGTTAGATCATTGGTTTTGTTAAATACATGCATTTTGTTTGTGGGCATGTATTTGTTCTAGATTTAAATAAATTTTTTTTGACCAGTTCTTTTTTTTGGTTGTATCTATTTCATTGTAACTGTAGATGGATGTGTTCATGGATTATTAAAAGTATTTTGGATTTTTGTATGTAGCTAATAACTGAATTTGATGACTGAAATGAATCGAACGTAGCCAGCTTGGTTCTTTTTGAGATTTGGTTCAGTTTAGTTCAGATTACATTCAATTCAGTAGTTTTAGTTTTAAAATTTCCAACTGAACGAACTAATTGATGCACATCCCTAATTGTGGTTATGCTAAGTTTGAAATGTTCTGTTCTCTCTATAACTTTTTTAACCAATACAAAATATTAATTATTCATATTTACTTCTTCACTTATTGTTATTATTTTTCTTTTTTTTGGAATAGTTTCATTTCAGGTATGGAGAAGCTAGGGATCTCCTAAGGAAAATGCAGAATTGATGGTGCCACCTAATTTAGGGATGCCCTGTTAGATTAGTATTACTCAACCTGCTAATTTCTCTGCCTGGCTTTGTTTATTCCAAGAAAGTCGGTGACTTGGCTTTCCTAGTAGTTTATAAGTACCTTGATGGATGTGAAGTTGAGAGATTGATAGAGGTTGAAATCCAAGAATGGTGGTTTTGGATGTTGAAAATGAAGAATCATGATGATCCCTAAATCCTTATGAATGCAATTAATTTTTTGATATCTTTGAAATGTTTTCTCTCTCATTGACGCTCTATCTTTCTTATTATTTTCTTTTGTTTCGGGGTTCGTTTTATTTATGCTTGATTGATATTGATGGTATAATGGATTTGGAACCTCTCACAGTAGACAAAGTGAGCCAGGGTGAGTTGTGGAAGCACTCCTTGTAAGTAGTAGGCAAGCCTATGAAGGTGTTGGGCACCTGCAATAGAAACAGACATGGGTGGACATTGATCTATAAATTTTGAGCTATGAAAAAGGCTATTTCTATTTCTTGTTAAGATATGCAGTTATGCAAGGTTACCAGCTGAATTTCATTGACTTCCCTTACTTTCTCAAAAGATTGCCCATCAGCCATCTTTCTCCAGGTAGGTTGAATAGGTGCTTATTCAGCTAAGAATTTACCTATGCAAGAGGCAAGTTTTGTAGGTAATGGATGAGAGAGGTCAACAGCTAGTTGAATCCTGAGGATTTGGAGGATGAGGCCAAAACTCAAATCATTTTTCTTTTCCTGTATTTCCACCCTTTTAATTTTCCAGCTGTAGGGTTTCCTAATGATGTGAGAACTTATGGAGCTTCTTTTCCTACCACTTGATTTGGTAGTTCTGTTTTTAGGTCTCTCATAAGAAGTTAAGTCTTTGTGCACAAAATTAATCAGGAATCTTTGGTCATTTTCACTTCCTGCAATTTTTCTAGAAAATGAATAAAGAATATTGAGGCTTACAGCCTTTTTTTTTTTTTTTTTTTTTTTTTTAAATTTTTAAATTTTTAAAGGTTAGCTTATATAGCTTGTGTAATGTTTGTTATTAATTATCCCAGTGTAATCTCAGATTACAATTTCATACATTGGGCAAAAATTGTGCTACATGGTAAAATATTTAGCCCTGGGGTAAAAGAAAAAAATCTAAAAACATTTTGTTCATAGCATAAATGACTAACATAAACATTCTGATAAAGAATTATAAAGCATTATTCTAGAAGACCATACTGGGGGTCATCTGTAAACTGCTTGCAGCTTTGCTGAATCTGAATATATCTTCAGCTTAAATCGAAAATCTTCAGAGAGTGACGCTAGGGAATTCGCATGATCCATAACCTGCTCAACAAATCATCCAGATTAGTTGAAAACTTGCATGCATGAAAGTTCTGCTAGAGTTAACAGTAGTAATAATTATAATAATAATAATAAACTAGATTGAAAAGGGCTTACTAGGATTGGTGGTGGTCTGCTTTGCAAGTCCATTGAAGTAGCAACCGCCACCTTGCCTCCTGAATTTTGCCCAGTACGAGCTAAATGCATAACTAGCATGCGAAGTTATAGATACTGGCTCATAACATGCCTTACCTGGTGCCAAGGCATCACATGTTCCATTACCTTGACTACAAGCAAATGTCACTGCTGTTCCCAGTTCTGTCAAATCCGCTCCTTGGGCCGCAATGCACCATAGTTTCCCCTTGTAGGGTTTGTTGTTGTTCGGTTGCGGTAATGCTCTGTACTCAGAATCTGCTTGTTTCCCTGACAAATCGATTTCGTATATGGCTGTGCCATTTGCATTCAACAGACCCCAGTGCCTCTCTGTTCCAGGACCAGTCTTTCGGTTCTCATTATATAATGAAAAGATGAATGTTGGTATGACCACACCTGGTCTAGCTGGTGTCCCAATTGGGGGCTTAGCAGTCATCTTTTTAATGAGATTCCTGTTATAAGTAGCAGCATTGTAAATGTTGGCACCTGGTTGATCCAAATCACCTGCATTAGGCCAGCCGGTTTCTGCTATTGCAAGCCGGATGTTAGAGTAATTCAGTTTGGTCATGGCAAAGACGAGCGAGTCGAGCATCTGGTCTAGAAGGTTGTGGTATATTAACCCAGTACGAAGGTCAGTGTAGTTTTGGCTTGATTTGAACAATGCATAGTCAAGGCTTATACTGGTTGGGTTACTAGAAAATGGGAAGTAAGGGTAAACATCGATGAAGAAGAATGACTTAGTACCATTCAAGAACTTAAGCAATGGTAGAATTACCGTACCAGAAATATCTGACCTGAAAGTTCCATTTGATGGTGGAGATGTTGTTTGGAGTACATCCATTGCTAGTGGGGTACCAACTTTGATGTTCTGAATATTATGGGATCTGAGAGAGTTCTTAATTTTGCGCATTGCAGGGACAAGGTTAGACCAAATCTTCTTATCCTGATCTGAGGAATAGCTCAGGATTTCATTGCCAACTAGAATGAACCGAATCATGGTATTAGGGTAATACTGAAGGACATTTTCGCGAACCCAGTTATGTGCTATTGTCTGGTTTGAGGCAATGTTGTTGATTTCATTATTTGGGACCATAACTGATACTTGGATCTTTGTTCCTGCCAGGAGTCTTAAGATTTCAGGATTAGCATCATACAGCTTTACCCGGCCTGTATTCATGGACTGAAGGATTTGGATGGATCTATATGGAGATGGCAAGTTGTCCCCTAACTGTCCATAGTTTATCCCTATCTTGTTTGATGTTTCTGCATCTGCAAAGCGAAAGAAAACCATGATGTTAGTGCAGAAAATGAGGATAAAATGATTCAGAGAGATGTCACATACCTCCACAATCCCATCAGCACATATCAGCAGGATATATGCTAACAGGACAGTGTAGAAAATCTGTCAAAATTACACTATTTGATTTAGATGACTTACTTGAGGAAGCAACCAAAGAGAAGAGGAAAATCACAGCAACAACACCCATGTTAGTTGCCATTCAGGGTCTTGAACTTGGAAGAAACCCAAAATTCTGAAGCAGAAGTTGTAATTTCTGCCAATGTTGGCTGTGGGTTTGTGCCATAACTTTTTGGTATGTTTTTAAAGGCTTTGGAAGAAAAGATAGGTAAGAAGTTGGATAAATGCCTGATTCCAAGAAACTTTCTTTATTCAGGCTAGTAATCTTTGTGAAGGCACAATAAAAAGGGAAAAAGAAAAAAACATGAGACAAAAGAGAATAGCTTTAAATGATTTAAAATTAGACAAGGCAAAGATTATGAAGTAAAAGCATTGGGTTGGTTTTGCTCAACTTATTTTCTTTTTTAATCTATTGAATAGTATTATCAAAAGGATGGATGGCAGTCACAAAAGATCATAAATAGAGATGTTTTCATATGTAAAGCCAGAGGATCGAACATCGTAATCAGAGTAAATTTCATATTATATTTTTGTCTTTATTTTTTTTTTTTTAAATATATACTTTCACCACTCATATTTACAAATTGTTCTATAAAATAATCCTTTTTTAAATCATCCGGTTAGTTAAAAAGTATACAAACCTAGTGAATGTGCTGAATTGTTGCTTTTGTCTGGAAAGTGTTTATACTGCAAATTTCAGGGATAATTTACTATTTAAGATAGAAATTAAGATGAAATTATAAGATAGTGTGTATATATATTTATGTTAAAACCTTATTTGTCTTTTTTCATTTTCAATAATTGCACCTTCTGTATATCAACAACAACTTGAGTGAAGAAATTATTTATATTTATAATTATTCTTATAATAATAATAATAATAATAATAATAATAATAATAATAATAATAACAATAACAACTAACCTCAAACTAAATCACAGTTTTAAAATTTTCAATTATGAGATTAGCCCTGATTTCTTTTTTTATTGCTATGCTTGATATTAGCTTGAGCTTATTAGAACATAAAGATGACTTTTTTTTTTTTTTTTCTTTTGATACAAAACAAAGATACTTCATTAACTTGGAACATCAGAAACAAACAAGAACATCTTGTAAAAAAGGGGGGGTGGGGGGGTGGGGGTGGGTGCAATATCCAACTCCTTGAGATCAGACAAAGAACAAGTGAGCAGCAGAGTTCGCTAAATCTCCCAACAAAACGGGAATGCACATTACTGAATTCTGTAGGAAACTGAAAGAAAAATCTTGAAGAATCAGACCAAAAGAAGAACAAATTGGAGCGTCTCTGAGTCCATTTGAGAGTCTTTCTCAATGATCAGATTGTCCAGGTTCTTCTGCTTTACCCAACTCAGCGCCCTCCCTAATGCCAATAGCCTCAGCTTACTTCTCTACGAGCTGACAGAGAAAAAGCAGACATAAACTCCCCATTGCTATTTCTGATAATACAGCCTAAGCCCATCTTATTTTGTCCGGGGAACATATGGCTACATCGATATTCACCTTGAACCAGCCTTCCTCAGGTTTGCTCCACCTCATTTGAATTCATAGCATCTGAGGACCTTGTAGCAACCTCCCTTGCAGTACGCCACATGATGCAATAACCGGCTACCCTGATTGATGCTATGAATTCAGATGAGTTTTCATCACCAAATTGCAGCAGTCATCAAGTGAATGTCCAGCAGAAAACTCGACCGCCCAGTGGAAAAACGAGAGCCCGTCCTCAGTAGGATCAAGAGCAAACGCCAGCACTGGCGAGCCACCACACAATCAAGCATAACATGATCAACTGAATTGACTCTCTACCATTCATACAAACAGGACAGATCTCAGGGACACTCACCTTCATTGTTAGCAACCTATCTGCAGTAGGGAGGCACCCAGAACAAGCTCGCCAAAAGAAATTCAGCACCTTGGCTTGCAGTTTCAAACGCCATAACTTCTGCCAGAAACCACTATATGAGATATCCTCCTCCCCTCTTGATAGTCTGTAACAACTCTTGACAGAGCACCTTCCCATATCATCAAACCCCCAGTACATTTCATTTTTCACTCTCCTCGTACTAAGGGGAAAGTTCAAAATAAGTCCCTCGCATTAAAAACATCAGAAATCAAGTCAACATCCCACCTTTTCCTGTCCACAGAAAGCAAACTACCACCATGATATCCTCTAGTCCCTGAGGAGCAACAGCTGTAACAAAAGCATTCTTCTTATAAGGCAGCCAAAGGATTGACTAACATCTTTTTCCTCAAATCTTATTCCGTAGTCTCCTGTTTCTATATTCGTCAAATAAATTTCTTTTTGTCCATTAAATCAGGATTTGTTGTAGATAATTATTAGAATTCTTTTAAGTATTCTAATTAGGATCCACCTATGAGATCCCTAGCTTGGCATTATTTATGTGGGATACAATTCAAGTAAATATTGAAACAACTCCAATATTATTAACCCAGAATTACTTATTTTTAACATTGTAATCTATTAATCTCAATTGTTCATTTATGAATCTTATACAGCAAAACAATTAGTTTTACTAATTTTAAGTAAAAAGACTTGAAATCAATTGCTAAAGGTATTTTGATTAACATATAGAAAAAATCTTATATAAGAGGTGGGACAAGCTTCTCCATGAGATAAGAGAAGGACTGAAAATTGATAGTGTGACTGGATTAACTGTGTTTCTTTTTTTATTAAGCGGACAATCCTCAGTGCCTTTCTTTCTGATGGTTATTTGGGTTGTCTGGAGAAATAGAAAAACTCTTCTTTTCCAGGAAAAATTAGCATTCAGAAATTTTCAAAAATGGCTATTTTAATGTTAAATGAGTTCAATTGAGTACATTCTCCTGAACTGATGCAACTACACTCTACTATTTCTGGGTTTTGGATATTCTGAACAAGAAAAACACATCATTAATAATATTTACCACAGAAAGGAGTACTTATACATATACCCTTTTAATCTCTAGTAAACCAAGACATCTTCATCTGTTATAAGCTTCAGAATTTCGCCTCTCATGGAGTACTCCAATAATGATGCATGAACCTCATCATCTATCATGGAAAACCACTCATCACCCTTTTCATCAGAATCATACCATTGGCAAATAGCTTTGGCAATTGCCATAACGTAGAGTCCACAGTCATATCCATTCGTCTGCTGCGGTGTCCTCCCTTCCATAATATACTGCCTGTTCTTCTTCTTCTTCTTCTTCTTCTTTTTCTTTTTGGGGAACTCTGAATCAGACCCACACCCTACTTCTTCCGGTGGTGTATCAGGACTCTTGGAGTATCTTCTTACATGTTCCTTGACAACATCGTAAAGTTCAACAGCTCTGAAATAGTTAATACCATGGCAGCTATCATGGTGGACAAACATATTCATCTCTCTACAGAACACAAGCAAACTCCAATGAGTACCACCACCACCATCTCTATGAACTACTCGCTCACTGTCATTAACAGCGAAAAAGATGAGATTCTTGGAAGATAAGTTTAGAGGCTCCAAGAAATCCTTAATGGTGTCAGGATCGTCGCCACAGTTAGCCAACCAGAATGAAACAGTTGGCGGAACAAATAGAATACCATTGTCATCATCATCAAGAGAGTAGAAGGAAGATAAATAATTGAAGTAAAAATCTATAATGGAGTCACTGAGATAATAGGGACCATTGAGAAGACAAAGATCGTCAGAGGTAAGAATTCCTTGGGCACCCTTCTTCTGCATCATCTCCTGTTGCTTGTAGTCTCAAGAAGAAGACAGAG
Organism: Ricinus communis; assembly: GCF_019578655.1. Lineage (NCBI taxonomy): Eukaryota > Viridiplantae > Streptophyta > Magnoliopsida > Malpighiales > Euphorbiaceae > Ricinus > Ricinus communis. The sequence goes on along the minus strand of NC_063256.1, from coordinate 19,450,637 downwards.
AATGAAAGATGATTGTAAGAGAAAATAAATCTGATAAAAGGAGGACAATCATTGAAAGAAGGAAGCACGATTGTTATATAAAGAGAAGTAATCACTGTCCCATTAGGATTTGGAAAACATTAACCGCCTTAAATAATAATAATAATAATAATAATAATAATAATAATATTATCATTATTATAACTAACCTCAAACTAAGTGACAGTTTTAATTGGTTATTTGACTAACATCTTTGTCCTCAAATCTTAGTTCACAGTCTCTTTTTTGTACATTCGTCAAATAGGATTCCTTCTCCATTAAATCAGTATTTGTTGGTGATAACTATTAGACTTCTTTTCAGTATTTGTTGGTGATAACTATTAGACTTCTTTTCAGTATTCTAATTAGGATCCACTACTATGGGAACCTATTACGAATTGGTAACACTTCTCCTCAACGAAAAGGAAAAGATGTGACATCTCGAAACCGATTAGGATTAAAAGACTCGTCAAGTTCTTAAACAAAAGAAATAATAAAAAAAAATAAAAATTCATGAATTGCACTAATTTTTCTGTTTTTGTATTAATGATTTAAAAGAACTTGTAAAAAAACTCATTTTTCTTTCATTATATAAAGTTTAATTTATTATTTTTCTTTGATATTTTTATATTAAATATTTATTGATAGTAAATAATATTTGAGTATAATATATATATATATATATAAATAAATAATGTTTAACTCTATATTTTTAATATTAATATATATTTTTAATAATTACACATTTCCCCATTTTCTTATATTTTTAAGAAATATTGTTTCACGGTGCTCAAATCTGCTGTTTCTCGGTTCGGTTCTATACGGTTTAAAAGGGCGATTTGCCCCCTAAATTTAGAATCAACGAGCAATTCATCCATATTTTAATTTGTTGGTCATTTTATCCACCAACTTGCAAAAAGTAATCATTTTACTTATTAATTAACTCTAAACTACCGCAGGACTTGCAAATTTAAATTTACTAATTAGAAAATATATATATATATATATATATGAACCATCGCCTCTTTCTCACTTTTTCTTTTCTCTCCGCTCATATATTTCTAACAATAAATTTACGCAATAGTTAAATTGATTCAGTCTTTTGGGTTTGTGCCCATTCTCTTCCAATCTATTTGATCCGTACCAATCTTTTGGGTTTGTGCCCATTCTCTTCCAATCTATTTGATCCGTACCAATCTTTTCCAAGCCATCTAAATTAGAGATTTCATCAATAAAAGGATTTCTTTATATAGATCAAGATTATAAAATCAATTTTTTTTTCGTTATTAGTTTTGATTTCAGATAGACAAAGAATTTTTGATGTTTGCTGGGTTTAATTTTAGATCATAAAAATGTCAATATTTTATTTAAATATTTCTTTTATTTATTATAATTTTGTTTTAGTTAAAATAAATAAATAATGGAAATTTTTAATTTTTTAATCAATTTTTTATAAATTATTATCTAATAAAAAGAATTGACCGGCTTTAAAGTGAAGCTGAATCTCATATCAGTTTCAAACTAAAAATAAATATTTTAGTCATTCTTAACAAATATATTTATTCATCGGTCAAAAAATTAAAAAAATAAATAAATTAGTCATCATGTCCATTCAAGGGGCAAATTGGCCTTTAAGCCCCGTTCTATACAAATGCAAGAATTACTATGCCATGCACAAAACAGTATATATATATATATATATAAAATGAAAGGAGAGAAGTGGAGCTCGTTAATTAGCTGATTTTGGCTCAGATTAATGCTAATAAACTGGCATTGAGAGCGAGCTGTCTGTTTTTCAAAGAACAACATCTAGACGATGCTTGATAGAGCAATTCTACATAGATTATCATACAGAAACTTATGAATTTTGAAGCGAGAAGAAAATATATATTTATTGATACATGTGGAAAATTGAGCTTTATTATTTGATCAATGATGAATGTACAATATTTATTGGTATTATAAGATTACATGAGAAATGAGAATCCTGTTATATACAAGTTTTGATGCAACGGTCCTATTGTTATTTCTTGTTACATTCCAACATTCAATTCTAGCTTAGGAAGAGGTAGAAGCAGCCTTTTTCCCTATGGGAGAGGTGTTGCTCATTTTCTCTAACTTTTGGCCTGTGATGATCAGAATGACTGAGGCCATGTCCAACAGTCAAAGACTGTTGATCCTTACTAGCAGTCAAAGACTGTTGATCCTTGCTGACTTGTTCTAGTTTTGGTGCATCTTTAACACTCCCTCTCAAGGTGGGTTCAAATAAATTGATAGAACCCATCTTGCTAAGGAGCCTTCGGTGACCTGCTTTGTCTAGAGCCTTTGTGAAGATGTCTGCCAGCTGTTCGTGGCTTCTGACGAATGGAGTTGCAATTTCTCCTGATTGGACTTTTTTCCTTATGAAGTGACAGTCAACTTCAATATGTTTAGTCCTTTCGTGAAAGACTGGGTTGGATGCGATGTGTCTGGCTGCTTGGTTATCACAGTACATCTCCATCGGACCTTTGTATTTTACCCCCATGTCAGTCAATACTTACTTGATCCAAATGAGCTCGCTAGCCGTCGATGCCATGGCACGATACTCAGTTTCGGCACTGGACCTTGCGGTTGCTATTTATTTTTTTGCTTTTCCAAGTTACTAGATTTCCCCCTACAAATGTGTAGAATCCTGAAGTCGACTTCCTGTCACAACTCCCTGCCCAATCTGCATCAGAGAAACCAGTAATAGTGTTAGCATTACTATTATTTTTCATCCAGATACCTTATCTTGGAATACCTTTGAGGTATCTTAGGATCCTATCAACCTCATCTAAGTGAGGAGTACGGGGAGCATGCATAAATTGGCTAATCATACTCACAATATAACTAATGTCAAGTCTGGTGACGGTTAAGTAAATTAATTTTCCCACCAAGCGCTGCTAATGGCCTATGTCATCTAAAGGATCACCGTCCTCCAAGTTGAGTATAGTTTTGGTCTCCATAGGGGTATCTATAGGCTTAGCTCCTATTTTTTCTATTTCTTTTAAGAGATCAAGAACATACTTTCTTTGAGATAGAAATAGCCCTTTATGAGATTTTGCTATTTCTATTCCGAGAAAGTAAGTTAATTGACCAAGATCCTTAATGTCAAATTCCTCTTTCAGTTTTTGTTTTACTTTCTCAATCTCCTCATTATTGTTCCTTGTTATAATAATGTCATCCACATATACTAAGATAATGATCGTGTATGTGTGAGTGTGTTTAACAAACATAGACGAATCAAAAGCACATTTGCTGAAATCAATCTTTAATAAAAAATGGCTTAGCTTGGCATACCATGCTCTAGGTGACTGTTTCAATCCGTAGATTGCCTTTTTTAACTTACATACCAGGAAGGAGTTAGAGGCAAATTTGTGACCTGGAGGGAGAGTCCTGTACACCTCTTTTTTCGGAGATCTTTAAAGAAATGCGTTCTTAACATCCATCTGAAATAAGCTTCACCCTGAGTTAGTAGCAACAGACAGTAAAATACGAACAGTGCTTATTTTAGCTACCGGAGCAAAGGTTTCCTGGTAATCTATGCCATAGGTCTGGGTGAAGCCTTTTGCTACCAGCCTAGCTTTATACCTTTCAATTGTACCATCATGCTTTTATTTGATTTTATACACCCATTTACAACCAATCGATTTTTTATTTGGTGGTAGGGTGACAAGCTCCCGGGTTTTATTTTCTTCCAGAGCCTGGAGTCCTTCTTTCATAGCCTTACACCAATTAGGGTTGGTGTTAGCGTCATAGAAAGAAGTGGGCTCAGTGTGTGATGTGAGAGTGTTTAGATATGCCCTATATGAACTTGATATAGAATTATAATTAATAAAGTGATGGATAGGATACAATACCGAGTGGGACACATAGTCCCTTAGCGCAGCAGGAAGTCTGGTTGGTCGAGATGATCTCCGCAGGGCAATTGCTTCTTCTACCTGTGGTTCATTTCCTCCCCCTGAAGAAGTTGCCGTGGGAATGGGATTGCCTCCCCCTGAAGAAGTAGCCACAGGGGGAGCCTCCAGAGTCTACATGCCTGTCGATGAGAGAGACTGATCTGAACTGTCAAAAAAGAGAAAGTTATCTGGAAATAATAAAGACGAGGGCCCAGAGGTGGGGTGAGTGGCAGTGGGGAAGTAGGGTGTACTCTCATTAAAGGACATATCTCTGGAGATATAGGACTTGTGTATGGAGGGATCATAGCAACTGTACCCCTTTTTTCAGTGGAGTACCCTAGGAACACGGTTTTAACGGAACTTTTGTCAAGTTTATGGGATCGTCTAATATGAACAAAAGCAGTACATCCAAAAACTCGAATGTGGTCCAATTCTATTTTTCGGCCTTTGAGGATTTTAAGAGGACTGAGGTTTTTAAGAGTGGGGCTAGGTAATCGGTTGATAAGATAGGCAGCTGTGAGGAGGGCATCCGACCAAAAAATATGTGAAACGCTGTTTTAAAAAAGAAGCGATCTTGTAACTTTGAGAAGGTGCCGATTTTTTCTTTCAGAGACACCATTTTGTTCGGGAGTATAAATACACGTAGTTTGATGTAAAATTTCCTATGTAGAGAAGAAATCAGAGAAATTTTTATTAATATATTCAATGCCATTGTCGGATCGAAAAATTTTAATTTTGGCATTATACTGAGTTTGAATAAAATGGAAAAATTTTTGAAAGCAAGAAAATGCTTCATTTTTGCCTTTTAGTAAGTAGACCCAAGTGAGACGGGAGAAGTCATCAATAAATATGATAAAATAATGGAAATAATTGTAACAGGTACAGGGGGTAGGTCCCCAAACGTCAGAGTGAATTAAATCAAACATCTTTGTTGATATAGTAGAGGACACAGGAAATTGTAATCTGGTATGCTTTGAAAATTTGCAAGTGTCACAACAACCAGAATTGATTTTAAGACAAAATAATTGATTTAAAACTTTATCGGTCGGATGCCCAAACCGCCTATGCATTAATATGCTGTGGTTGAAGGATTTAGTGGAGGCAAGGCACTGATTGGTAGAGTCGGTGAGGTAGTATAAGCCATTTTCAAGGTATCTCTCACCAATCGTCTTCCCGGTAGTGCGATCCTGAAACATTACAATAGACGGTGAGAAGATGACATTACAATTTAAAGTGCGAGTTATTTTACCAACAGATAATAAATTGGATGTAAAGTTAGGTAATAAAAGAATGTCATGTATTGGATTAGTATTATTAAACAAATTTGAGGAGCCAAAACTAGAAATTTCGGCTCTATCTCCATTTGCAACGATCACATGTTGGGAATCTGTAGGGACAAAATTGTATAATCTTGTCGGATTCCAAGTCATGTGATCGGTTGCACTGGAGTCAATAATCCATTTTGAAGATTTTTTATAGTTTTGAGATACTAAACCTTTCCCATGAGACTGTTGAAGCTGTAAAATAGACTGAAGCTGAGAAAGGATTTGAGAAATTTGATAATTTTCTGCTGGGCTGGATTCGGGTCAGATTGGCGGGTTGGGCCTTGGGTCTGGGTTGGCCCATGAGCTACAGTTGGGTTGGGCCGAGATACTAGGGCCGGGTCAGATGTAAGTAGTGGGGTCGGGTCGGGTTGAATTAAAAGATGCTGACCGGCTTGCTACGTCCGACCCGCTGAACGCATCATAACCCTTAAGGTTAGACGCGTTCAGCATGCCCACGCCGCCAAACTTCACTTCTCTTCTTCGTTCGTCCCTGTCTCTCCTTTCTCCATTTCTCCCTCGTTCTCCTCAGCTGAGTGTCGGCCGAAGGTGTAGGTGGAGATGCCAGCAGCGCTCATGGGAATGACCCTGCTTCTTGCAATGGTCACACCTCTCGACGCTGTTAGGCGTCCCCCAGACCCAAGCTGACTCTCGCGAGTGAGAGGCAAAGGCTCTGTTCTCTATGTTGTGCTGGTTCGACATTGCTCCCATGGTAACATGCATGGTCTCTTCTTGTTGTACAAGAGCGATGACCGCGTCGAGTCTGGAGAGTTTGCTGGACAGCAGAATTTGTGACCTAACCGCCTCGTAGCTCGAATCGAGCCCGCCCAGGTAAGTGAACACTAAGTCCTGCTCCACTCTCTGCTTTGCTTCTTCTGGGTCCGTTGTGGGTGGGAGGTAGCTCTATAGCTCCTCCCATCGGGTGAGTACCTCGGTCGCGTAACTCGCGCTGGACCGAGTTCCCTGTTTTATCTGCGCTAATTCTTATTTCAAATTGAATATAAGAGCATAGTTTTGCTCCTGTCCATACAACTATTTCAATTTCTCCCATATCGCCTGTGATGATGCCAGCAACATGCATAATCTGGAAATCTGAGGCTCAATCGTGTTGGTTAAAGGAGACATGACCATATGGTCAGTCGTCTGCCATTCTTCGATCGTCTCAATTTCTTCTTTTGTTGGTTGATTGGGGTCGATTATTTGTGGCTTCTTTCGGGTCCCTGTGATAAACCCTAATTTTTTCCTTCCACTGAGGCCGATATAGATTGCCCTCGACCATTCGAAATAGTTTTGATTGCCTGTTAACATTATGTTGGTGAGTTTGGTAAGATCATTTTGAGACATGATGAGAATTTTGATTAGTTGGAATTTTGATTATTTGGGTAAATAATGACAGGATCAATCCTGCTCTGATACCATGTGGAAAAATTGAGCTTTATTATTTGATCAATGATGAATGTACAATATTTGTTGGTATTCTGAGATTACATGAGAAATGAGAATCCTGTTATATACAAGTTTTGATGCAACGGTCCTATTACTATTTCTTGTTACATTCCAATATTCAATTCTAGCTTAGGGAGAGGTAAAATCAGCCTTTTTTCCTAGGGGAGAGGTGTTGCTCCTTTTTCCTAACTTTTGGCATGTGATGATCAGAATGACTGAGGACATGTCCAACAGTCAAAGACTGTTGGTCCTTACTAGCAGTCTTTGACTGTTGATTCTTGCTGACTTGTTCTGGTTTTGTTGCATCTTCAACAATACAGTTAGGAATAAAATATATATGGAACGGCAATACCGAAAATAGTTAGGAATAAAACGATAATTATATGAGCTTGATTTAGCGATCTCTTGAAAAACTGCAATAAAACAAATTAAGGGTCCTAGTGTGGTATTTAGTAGTATGCCGGGAAAAGTTAAAATAAAGTGCATAAAAGAGTTGTAATTACGTTACCTAATAAATGAGATAGAATGGAGTATTTATAGCAGTCTTGTAGATACAGTTAAGCATGAGTGGTCTTTGAGATTGATATAATGAAGGATGAAGTTGTATATTTTTTATTGTCATGAGTGCGTGTCCGTAAACCAAAGAATGTGGTTTGTTCAATCATAGACTTCTGTGTAGATTGTTTATAACTAATTCATGAGATTCCGGTTTAGCTAGATATGTATCACTTATATGTATGAACTTTTAATTACTCCAAGCTAGTTAAAAATTCATTCATATTATGAGGGCAGTGAATTTAATATAAAGTTCAATATAGTACAGAGTTCAAATAAAATATCAATTAAATTAAATTTAGCCGTTGAAACATAGAAATTTAATTATATATAGATAAAAGAGTACCCTTTCATTAAAGGGTGGAAAACTTGACACAGTAATCAAAAACTCTAAATCTTGATTCCTGTAATTTTGCAGCAGCTGTACTTTCTGTGTTATTATATATATATATATATATATATGATTTTACCCAATCAATTGTAAAGTAAATTACTATAAAAGCACTCCATGGTGCTATCAGGAAAAAACATGGAACATCTCTAAGCATAACAAGTTGTTACGAGATACAGTATCTGTACTGTATATAGGTATTGTATAGGTATACTGTTTGATAGATATACGGTGTAGTATGGTAGAAGGGTGGTCATATATATTTGTTGTTTTTGGCTTCATTGAGGGTTAGGGGAAATAGTATTCTTCTCAACATGGTATCAGAGCCAGGTGAGCGGCGCAATGGAAGCGTGGTGGACGCTTAATCCACAGGTCAAGGGATCGATCCAAAGGAAATACAGTGTATTTCGGGGTCTAAGAAAATATTTTTTTTTCGAGACGCGTATTCGGAGTGGGACGCGTAGCTCTCTCCAAACCCTAAGTTTTTTTTTCTTTCCTCTTTCTTTTCTACGTTTTTGGGGACATGGCCGACGACGGCAACAAATCTTCCTCCAGTCGTGCCATTGGCAGTGATAGGAAGATCGATGTCTTCTTCTTAGGGTCATCGGATAATCCGGGTAATCTCATTACTCTGATTCAGTTGAATGGAGACAACTACGACGAATGGGCAAGGGCTGTACGCACAGCTTTGCGAGCGAAGCGCAAGTTCGGGTTCTTGGATGGTAGCATCAAAAGCCGAGACCACGATGTCAAACCGGATGGCGGTATCATGCACTCGATGCTGGTGGCTTGGCTTATGAACACGATCGAGCCTTCGATTCGGACGACGCTTTTGTTCTATGAAGATGCTCGTGAGTTGTGGGTTGCTTTAGAGAGGCGATTCTGTGTTATTAATGGCACCCGTATTTGTCAACTGAAGACGTCTCTGGCTGAGTGCAAGCAAGGCAAAACAGAATCGGTGGCTTCGTATTTTGGGCGGTTGAGTAAGATCTTTGACGAGTTGTTATTGTATGTGGCTTTACCCCGATGTACGTGCAGTGGGTGCACTTGTGGCGGCTGTAGGTGTCGTCTGGCCACTCAATACCAGACCCTCTTCAGGGAGGATCAGCTTCAGTGGTTCCTTGTTAATTTAGATGGTGCATATGCTTCGGTACAGTCTCAAATTTTGAATCATGATCCTCTGCCTTCTATGGACCGTGCGTACCAAATTGTGGCTCAAGAAGAGCATCTGCGTGGTGGTCACAAGGACGACCGTGAGACGATCATGGATTTAAGGGTTCAATCTGACCCCAGAGGTAAACCAAAACTTACTGCTCATTCTGAAAAATTTTATGCTAATTGCAATCGTGATGGACATGATGAAAGCATGTGTTTTCAAATTCATGGATTTCCGGATTGGTGGGGGGATCACCCTTGTGGTGGCCGTGGGCTTGGTTGTGGTGGCAGAGGAGGACGTGGTGTCATGGCGGGGAGAGGGCGAGGAGGCATGGCTGCCAGGGCAAACAAAGCCACTGCTAGCACCTCGACACAACTGTAACAGACCGACGGACACCCGTCTAACACCGCAGAGCAGGCTGGATTGTCGAACATAACTCCAGAACAATGGCAAAACATTCTTGATCTTCTCAATCTGCCGACACCCAAGGATCGACTCTCTGGTGAGTATTCTTGGATTTTTGATACGGGGGCAACACACCATATAACAAGGAGATTAGATTGGATGATCGATATGCGGAAAATTAGCTGCTGCCCTGTAAGCTTGCCAAATGGTAGTAGTTCGCAAGCTACTCATGAAGGGAGTGTGGTGTTGCCAGGGATTCTCAAAATTGACAATGTGTTGTTTGTTCCCAAATTTGATTGTAATCTAATTTCGGTTACATAGTTGCTGGATCAAAATAATTGTACTATTCAAATAACTAACACATTGTGCGTTATACAGGACTGAACCTCGAGGCGGTTGATTAGAGTGGGTGAACGCGAAGATGGACTTTTCTTTTTCCGGGGTGTGCCTCAAGCTCGGACTCTAGCTCTTTGTTATGGAAGCTCAATGGAGTTGTGGCACCAGCAGTTGGGACATCCGTCAGAAATTGTGCTTAAGAAGGTTCCTAATGTGAGTCTATCTAGTAGGTTGAATAAAGATGGTTGTAATGTCTGTTATTGTGCAAAACAGCCTAGAAAGAGTTTTTCAATTAGTAACAGTAGAGCTGGTAGACTTTTTGAACTCGTACATTGTGATTTATGGGGACCATATAGAACTCCGTCCACTTGTAGGGCATACTATTTTTTTACTATTGTTGATGACTGTTCGAGAGCAGTTTGGGTTTATTTGTTGTTTAATAAATTAGAAGTTGAATTATCATTTATGAATTTTGTGGCCTTGGTAGAACAACAGTTTGATCGAAAAATCAAACGAGTTCGTAGTGATAATGGAACAGAGTTTAACTGTCTGAAAAATTACTTTGTGAAGAATGGCATGATTTTTGAGACGTCATGTGTGGGTACCCCGCAACAGAATGGCCGGGTAGAACGTAAACATAAACATATGTTGAGTGTAGCACGTGCTTTACGTTTCCAGGGACACTTGCCGATGAAATTTTGGGGGGAATGTGTGATGGCAGCATGTCATTTAATTAATCGTACGCCTTTCCAGTGTATTGGATTTTAAAACTCCTTATGAATGTTTGTTTGGAAAGAAACCCGATTTAAGTGCATTGCGAGTGATGGGATGCTTGTGTTATACTCATAATCAAAAATCGAAAGGGGACAAATTTGAGAGTAGGAGTCGTAGATGCATCTTTCTAGGTTACCCATTTGCTAAAAAGGGATGGTTGTTGTATGATTTAGAAAAAAAAGAGTTACTTATTTCACGTGACGTTGATTTCTATGAAAATGTCTTTCCTTTGGCTGGGAGCAATGTAGCCCAGGATTCTCATACCGTAGGGAGTGATACGAGCCTGCAATGTGATGAGCTTGATGAAGCAGTGGACTGTGAGGATAACGTGAGTATTGGTGGGGCAGTTCATGATGACCCTGCTGGCAGCAGTGCGGAGATGGGAACAGCAGGAGGTGGTGTAACGGGTGGCAAAGTAGATGAGGTTAATGTTCTACCAGATTCTGGCAGTGATAGTACTGGTCTTGAGGCGGTAGCGGTATGTACAGATGAAGTTAGTATAGAGACGGATATGGGAAAAGGGAAGCGAGTTAAGATTCCAAATTCTCGCTACCAAGGTTTCGTTACACATATAATTGTGAAAAAGAAAAGTCCGTCTGAACGATCGCTCCCTTCGTCGACTACCTCAGGTACTCCTTATCCTATTTCTCATTATGTATCTTGTGAACGGTTTTCAAATAATTACAAAAAATTTATAGCAGCTGTAAGTGCAGGCACACCACCTAAAACATTTAGAGAAGCAGTGAAACATGAAGGTTGGAGACGAGCTATGGCAGAGGAAATTAGAGCATTAGAAGATCAAGAAACATGGGTGCTGCAAGAGTTACCTCCTGGGAAGAAAGCTCTAGGTAGTCAATGGATATATACGGAGAAACGAGATGCAGATGGAAATTTAGAAAGATTAAAGGCAAGGCTTGTGGTTTTCGGAAACCATCAGGTAGAGGGTATTGACTATACCGAGACATTTGCCCCTGTGGCCAAAATGGTGACTGTTCGGACATTTCTGGCAGTTGCAGCAATCAAGAATTGGGAAGTACATCAGATGGATGTTCACAACGCCTTTCTACACTGTGATCTGAAAGAGGAAGTTTACATAAGGATACCTCCGGGATTTGAAAAAAGTGACAACAAGAATGTAGTGTGTAGAATGAAGAAGTCGTTGTATGGATTAAAACAGGCGCCTAGATGTTGGTTTGGTAAACTAGCATTGGCTCTAAAGAGTTATGGCTTTAAACAGTCTTATTCATATTACTCTTTGTTTACGATGACTAAGGGTAAAATCCAGATCAATGTTCTTGTGTATGTGGATGATATGATAATTGCAGGAAATAATAAAGTGGCATTAGCAGTATTCAAGGATTATCTTGGAAAGTGCTTTAAAATGAAGGATTTGGGACCTTTGAGATATTTTCTAGGGTTGGAGATAGCAAGGAATAAGGAAGGTATTTTCATGTGTCAACGAAAGTATGCATTGGATATTATATCTGAGTCGGGTCTGTTGGGGTCAAAGCCAGCAGAATTTCCTATGGAATCTAATCATAGATTGTCTTTAGCCAGTGGGAAACTGCTCGGAAATGCAGAGCGATACAAGCGGTTGGTGGGTCGACTTATTTATCTCGGCGTGACTAGGCCGGATTTAGCGTACTCTGTACACATTCTGTCTCAGTTTCTGCAGGATCCACGGGAAGAACATTGGGAAGCTGCTTTGAGAGTTGTCCGTTATTTGAAGAAGAACCCGGGGCAAGGTGTGTTACTAAGGGCAGATAATGAGCTGAGTTTGGAAGGATGGTGTGACTCTGATTGGGCTAGTTGCCCGGTGTCCCGTAGATCGCTGAGTGGATGGTTTGTGTTGCTCGGTCATTCACCAATCTCCTGGAAAACCAAAAAGCAGCATACTGTGTCTCGATCATCGGTAGAGGCAGAGTATTGTTCAATGGCGTCTATTACGTGTGAATTAAAATAGTTAAAGCAACTGCTAGGAGATTTAGGAGTGCAGCATAAGAAGGGAATAAGACTCTATTGTGACAGTCAGTCGGCTTTGTATATTGCTCACAATCCAGTTTTTCATGAGCGCATTAAACACATAGAAGCTGATTGCCACTTTGTTAGAGATGTAATTTTAGAGGGCTTGATTGATCCATCATATATTTCTACGAAGGTTCAGTTAGCAGATATATTCACGAAAGCCTTGGAAAAGTCACAGTTTGAATTTTTGTTGGCTAAGTTGGGCGTCCGAGATTTGCACGCTCCAACTTGAGAGGGGTGTTACGAGATACAGTATTTGTACTATATATAGGTATTGTATAGGTATACTGTTTGATAGATATACGGTGCAGGGTGGTCATATATATTTGTTGTTTTTGGCTTCATTGATGGTTAGGGGAAATAGTATTCTTCTCGACACAAAGTTCTAGTTAGTTAGTGGCATCCAAAAAAAAAGATAAAAGAATTATAAGTAGCTGCAATTATTACTGAAACAGCCTGAATATTAATTCCTTGCTTGTTACCTTTAATACACACAAAAAAAGAATAAAGATTCATTACTCAATGAAAGCTATGAACAAGAAAAATACACCATTAGTAATATATTATACCACAAGGCCACCTTTCAAATTTTAGTAAACGAAGACATCTTCATCTGTTATAAGCTTCAGAACTTCGCGTCTCATGGAGTTCTCCAATGATGCATGAACCTCCTCATCTATCGTGGAAAACCACTCGTCATTCTTTTCATCAGAATCATACCATTGGCAAATAGCTTTGGCAATTGCCATAACATAGAGTCCACAGTCGTGTCCATTCGTCTGCTGCGGTGTCCTTCCTTCTACGAAAATTGCCTCCGGAACTTCATACTGCCTGTTCTTCTTCTTCTTTATCTTTCTGGGGAACTCTGAATCAGACCGAGAGCCAACTTCTTCCGCTGGTGTATCAGAACTCTCGGAGGATCTTTTTACATGTTCCTTAACAACATCGTAAAGATCAACGGCTTTCCAATAGTTAATACCATGGCAGCTATCATGGTGGACAAACCTATTCATCTCCCTACAGAACACAAGCAAACTCCAATGAGTACCACCACCACCACCACTATGAACTACTCGATCACTGTCATTAACAGTGAAAAAGATGAGATTCTTGGAAGATAAGTTTAGAGGTTCCAAGAAAGCCTTAATGGTGTCAGGATCGTCGCCACAATTGGCCAACCAGAATGAAACAGTTGGCGAAACAAATAGAATACCATTGTCGTCATCATCAGGAGAATAGAAGGAAGATAAGTAATTGAAGTAAAAATCTATAATGGAGTCACTGAGATAATGTGGACCCTTGAGAAGACAAAGATCGTCGGAGCTAAGAGTTCCTTGGGCACCCTTCTTCTTCATCTCCTCTGGGTTGTAGTCTGAGAAATTCAAGAAGATATTGAAGACAAGAAACAGAGAAAGAAAGATGGCTGTAAGGGAAAACAAATATGATGAAAGGAGGATACACATTGAAAGAAGGAAAGGGATGGAAGATTGCTATTTAAAGAGAGAAGTAATCACTGTCCCCTTAGGATTTGGAAAACATTAACCGCCTTTAATGTGTTGTGTCGCCCAAGTTTTTCTTTTAATTTAAAATTCTTAATGTATTTCACCACCACTTGCTGAAGAACAGGCTGTTCTATTTGGTCTTTAGTATGCAATACTGGAATGTGGTTTCTCGAGTATCATTGTTGAATCTGATTGCAGTACTTTAATTCAGAAGTTTTTCTTTTAATTTAAAACTCTTACTGCATTTCACTACTTACTTTAGTGTATTTCATTAGTTATTCACTTAATCATTCATTTAATGCTAATGTATAAGACATTAATATATTCATATCACTTACTAATAATTGCCGTGTACACAATGAGAGTATGTAAGAACTATCTTTTCTTCTTACCTTGGGCCTTTATGAAAGAATAGATAATACTTTATTATTATTATTATTATCATCATTATTATCATTATTATTATCATTATTATCATCATCTAAACTGAAATGTAAATTTTTTTTGATACATATATTTTTTTTTAAAAATAGACATAATGTTGGTATAGAATTTTTAAGTTAACTTGAATTATTGTATTAATCATATTATAATATAATTAATAAATTAACTAATATATTATTTTTCTAATCAGTAATAATTCTAATTCTAAGAGATAATATATAATTAATGTAATACCTGAAATTTTTCTTTAATAAAGATAATATTAATAATAATTAATAAATGAGTTTTTATTTAAATTAATTTATTTTTATTTTTATTTGGTTTAATTTGAAATGATTTAATGGAAATTTTAATATTAGTCAATTGAATGAGTTATTTTTCTATACTCAATTAGTTGAAATTTTAAGAATTAATTAAGTAAATTATTTGAAGGGTAGAATATATTTTTGGTTATTCTAATTTTTTCCCAATGTATATGTATATGTATAAATAAAATTATATATTGAAAAATTATGGTAGAAATTGTAAGGGATGTTTTTATAAAAGAATTTTGGAAAAATTGGTATTTTAATTGATTAGTGGTATTAAATTTTAAGTTGGAAATTTACTATTTAAATTAATTTTGTGTTAGGACTAAATTGGAGAATTATTTTTGTATGAGGATTAAAAGTATAATTTCATTAATATGGGGTTTTAATGGAAATTTGTGAGTTTGGTATTTTTGTAAATAAATATATCGGTCAGGAGTATTTTTGTAATTATGTATTTTCTATAATTCTAATTTGGCCCAAATTGAATAGTTAGGGGCTAAATTGAAAGGCTAAAGAAAAGTTTAGGGGTTAAATTGAAATTTTTCTGGATGGAATTGTAAGTAATTAAAAAAGTTGAGGGACCAAATTGTAATAAGAAAAAGTTTGGGGGCTTAATGTCGATATTGAAAGGAAAGAAAATCGGGGAGGAAGAGAGAGAGAGAGAGAGAGAGAGAGAGAGAGAAGGCGTCGCGCATGAAGAAGAAGGAGGAGTCGGGTCTTGGTGGCGGCAGCGGCGATCTTGGCCGAAGACACTGTTGGCGTCAGGAAGTGGTGGCGTGAGGCGAATCGCAAAGAGAGGCGGCCGAAGGCGTCGTTCTAGCCGTTCCGTGACCTTTAAGAGAGCTTCATTTTGGCGGTGGTGGCGTCGGTTTTGGTGGCCGGAGGAGAGAGTTCCGGTGAAGTGGAGGCAGCCGCATTTTCCGGCTTTTCCGGCGGAGGATGGACGATCGGAGGACGTATCCCGACTCTCCTCAGCTCAAGCTTTGCAATGGCACCGGTTTCGTGGCGATCGGGCTTCGTTTGCAAATCGACGACCGAGATCGTCTGCAAATCTCTCTGGATGATCGGGTGTTGGATTGAAAAATCGGAAGCAGGGATCGTCATCAGCGCATCATTGTGAGTCCTATGATGTGTTTGGATCGTCGATCGGACTACTGCGGCTGGAGGCGAGTTGACCGAGCGACCGAGTGTCTCAGTAATTATCTATGGCCCGTTAATTTTGGAATTCTTTGATTTAATTTGTGTGTCTATTGATTGTGTTGAGTATTTGAGGATATTGTAAGTCAAAAATAATTGTTTGTCGGTTTGCCTACCTCGTGTTTTGTGCTGTGTAGCGGAGTCGGGAAAAATGTGAAGTCTGGGGACCCGACTCTTGTTGTTTTGAACTCTTGGATATTTGTAGTGTTTTTCTGGCAGGTCTTGGACCTGTTTTACGGGGCGTAAATGTCCGTGTTGTAGGGGAGGTTCTATCGAATTTTCGGTAGAATTTTCCCGAGTCGAGATTTTTAGACAGTCAGTCCTAGGAATCTAGGATTAATGGTTAATTATTTCCGCGTTTTGATAAATTATTTTCCGTGATTAGATGATCTGTCTGTTCGGCTCGCTCCAACCGAGGCATCGGAGCAAAGCTAGGAGGTCACCAAATCTGTGAGTTAAAGTCATTTAATCATTGCACTATTGCTAAGTCTGATTTTAATATGCTATTTTAGAATTTATGCCTGATATGATTGTTAGTATGGCAATATAAATTATTTCACTTGATTATTAATTATTGAGATAATATAAATATTATTATTATTAGTAACGTTATAATAATACATATATTATTATTTTTCGACACAAATTGCACGTTGCTTGGCCCTAAATTTTAAATCTTTAATTTGATAATGTGTTAGATGATTTAATTAGACAATTATATTCATTAAATATGATGATTGCGATTTGGAAAATGTGGCCTTGTAGAACATGCCGCCCGATGGGTTACATCAGGACCGCGTGCGCATCGGTAATGATCATGGCCAGATAATAAGATTTTTATGAGTTCGCCCTGGTCGAGCATGGCTCTCTGGGCTGATTTGAGTAAATTGCGGTAATAAGATTATTATGAGTTTTGCCCTGGTCGAGCATGGCTCTCTAGGCTGATTTGAGTGAGATGCCGGAGTAAAGGACCATGGTCGAGCTTCGCTCTCTAGGCGCCGGCTTATTTGAATATTAAGTGACCGGACTGGAGTTAAGGACCCTGGTCGAGCTTCGCTCTCTGGGCGCCAGTCCTATTGGAATGAGATGCCGGAGTAAAGGTCCCTGGTCGAGCATTGCTCTCTAGGCGCCGGCTTATTTGGATACTTAAGTGACCAGACTGGAGGTAAGGTCCCTGGTCGACCATTGCTCTCTAGGTGCCAGTCTTATTGGAGTAAGAGAGCCAAAATGGCTACTAGAATTTGGGGTTAAGGTTCTACTGAGCAACTCGTCCCGTAAAAGTAGAAATATATTTTTATTTATTTATTTATTATGGTATTTGATTATAATGTGATTTGTATTTACGTGCATGATTTGATATACTAATTTGAATAATCTATATTTTCTGAGAAGAATGCAATAGTCCCATATTATTTGATTTTAACTCACTCTCGAGACTGACAGTCTCATTTTTACTGTTTTTCAGATTCGTGACTGTTAGTCCTCTCGCGACTCTTATTCAATAACCTGACTCCTTCATCATCGGGTGGTGT
Source organism: Ricinus communis (assembly GCF_019578655.1). NCBI lineage: Eukaryota > Viridiplantae > Streptophyta > Magnoliopsida > Malpighiales > Euphorbiaceae > Ricinus > Ricinus communis. The sequence goes on along the minus strand of NC_063256.1, from coordinate 19,433,306 downwards.
ATTCGATTTGGTATGTTAATTTGTAAAATCTTAGATTCTCCGCAGTAGTAATAGTAGATGTATCAATTGTAAATTTTTTGAGTTTCGGGTCTCGCTAAATTCTTCTGGCAAACCGAATTAGTTATGTAAAATTTAATTGTTGAGATATTTGTGGCATTGTTACTAGTAAAATTTGAGATGAGATTTGTTTAAGTCAGTGAGTGTTAGGTTTACTACGGGTTTCAGTGGCCTTACGCCTACCCATTTCCTAGTGCCGGTCACGGGCCCACAGATGGGGTCGTGACAATTAATAAATTGATTAATTAATTAATTTTTAATTAAGAAATAATTCTCAATTTTAAAAATAGTACTTTAATTATATTTTTTATATGAATTTTATAAATATAATTAGTATATTAATTAATAAAATAATTAAATTTTCTCTTTCTATATTGTCAATTATATCTTTCATTAAATTGTTATTATATATATTCAATCTAGTCTTAATCAAAATTTATATATAAAAATATCTTTTAAATTAAAAAGTTTAATTAATTTTGTGAATTGAAAATATTTATAATTGAAGTAATAGTAACAATTATATATTAATCTTAAAAATTCTCCACTGTTTATGTTCTTAAAAATATTAATCTTAAAAATATTTATAATTGAAGTAATACTAATTTTGCTTGTCACGTTCGTTACACCTGTAAATTATTATATAAAATTTATAATATAAAAATATTTGATAAGTTAATATATAAAACAATATTTATTAAATGCAATTTTATGAGTATATTTTTTGTCGTGCAATAGGAGCTCATATATTGTCATATACTTTACAAATTTAATGGAAAATTTAAGTTCAAACAAATTTAAAAATCATATCTTATAAAATCGTTGAAGTATTTAATTTTTTTAACTAATGGTCTATTTTTTTGATAATAAGTCAATTTATTAAGGAAAAGTTACAAATTTAGGATTTTAATTTTTGTTACGATCCGATCTGTGGGCCCGTGACCGGCGCTAGGAAATGGATAAACTTAAAGCCACCAAAACCCGTAGCAAGCCTAACTAACCAATGATCCAAATAATCGCATATATGAAGATATACTATTTAAATAAACCAACAGTTCATTCATAAATCACTGTACAGTTAAATTAATCCTTCATCTAGATTATTAAAAAAATTTATATAATTTATAACAGACTAAAATAAAATACAAAGAATCAAGTACACTACTGCGGAGAGTCTAGTAATTTCAAATAATTTGAAATAGAAAAGTTAAGATTCAATTATAATAAGCTCGAAGGGGAAGGGAAGTCGTGCTGCAAAAAGAAGTCGGCGGAGAACTTAGCTGTCACCTGAAAAATTTAAAATTTGAGACTATTAGTCTCGAAAGTAAGTTAAAATCATATACTTAGAATTAAAGCAACTGTAAATATAAAATAATTAATTAATAATATAGAATATCACAAATAACTAATTTGAAAAAACACATAAATTTTAACACACGGAATGAACACTCCGGCAAAACAAGACAAGAAACAGAAAAGGAAAGATGGCTGTAAGGGAAAACAAATATGATAAAAGGAGGATACTCATCGAAAGAAGGAAGTAGGATTAGGAACGTAGAGATGATCGATATTTAAAGAGAAATAATCCCTGTCCCCTCAGGATTTGGAAAACATTAACCGCCTTTAGTGTGTTGTGTCGCAGTTTTTCTTTCAATTTAAAATTCTTTCAATGTTTTTATTGTATTTAGTGAAACCTCCTAATTTAGTTTAAATAATTCAATGTATTAATTATTTAATGTTAATGCTTAAAATATTAATATATTCAAGTTAATTACTATTAATTATGTGTAAACGGAGAGTGTCTATATGAATTAGTTTTTGAATAATTCTTATCCATATTTAGTGCATACACCACAGCTAATAAAAAAGTAATATATTTTATCTGTATTTTATATTTTTATATTGGACGAATGACATATATTTATTTATTTAAAATTAATAAATATGTGTCAATTATTTATCGGTTTGATATATAGACGGGGATATACATCAAGGTTAGACAAAATATTTTTTTATTTTTTCTTCAATTTTATAAAAGAATATATAATAGTTATTATTATTAATATTTTATTTGAAATATAATTTTTAATATATTTAATTTTTTTAATATATGTATTCTTTTCAAAAATAAACATAATCCTAATATATGACTTTTATGTTTATTTGAATTATTTTATTAATAATGTTACATATAGTAACTAATACATTACCTTTTTTTGATTAATCATGATTTTACTTTAAGAAAATAGCATATAATTAATAAGTTAAGTAATTAATTAGTTTCTTAATTAAATAAATGATTCTCAATCCTAAAAAATAATATTCTAATTTTATTAATAAATTATTATATAATAATAAACATATAAATTAATATATCGATAAAATAGAATTAAAATTATTTTACTTTTTCTTTCGATATCTCATCTATAATTATTGTAAAAACTTGTATTATGCTTTTTGACTCCCTCATAAGTATGTGATTTAAATTTATTAGTTACCTATAGGATTAGAAATATATAGAAAATTATAATATAATTAGATTAATTTTAAAGGTATTATATTTAATTAATAATTTACCTTTTCTAATATAATACTTGATATGTTTTATGAAATTCTTATTTATTTAATTGATTTATATATATATTTTTATTAACAATTAAATTAAATAATTTAATAAAATAAAATTAAAAAATCTAAAAGTTGAATAAAATAATATATATTTACAATTATAAGCACTCAAAAACTAAATGCAAAATTTGATACGAAACACTTATAATTTCCATCTTATTTAAAGCACCAAGCCAAGCAAGAGCCATGACCTACCCATCTCTTGGGAAGAAATCCTCATAAAAATATAAAAGGGGACTGAACGCCTAACTACCTAAACTAAAAAAAAGACTGCATAATGTTTAGAAATTAATTGAAAGAAGAAATGAAGGATCTGCCATTAGCACTTTAGAGAGCTAAAAAGGAGGGAGTCTTTCATCTTTGTCTCTCTATACTTAAGAAAGAAAAGTATTTGGAATAAAATTCAATTTAGACACTTTTTAGTCATTTTTTAGATTTATACCTCAAATATTTGCACATTTAGCAGAAATTAGCCTTATTTTAGAAAAATAAGAAAATGAGAGTCATTATCTCTTACTAAATAAAAAAATAATGTAAGAAAATTGGAACAATTCTTAAAACTCGTTTATAATTTAATTCAATTAATATAATTAAAAGAATAAGTGGCACTTACCCTTACCCTTTTCATTGTAACTATCCTTATTTCTGCCACCCCATCCCCCTCACCACTACCATTATTGTAGCTGCTCTCTCACCATTATTATCATAAAAAAATAAAAAGTAGTAAGAATACCGACAAATAATAATATTATTTCATTATTTTTTATTTCAAATGTTAATTTTTTATTTTTTATTTAAGGAATCTTATTTAATTTAAAAATTAATATTTTTATTTTGATTATATCCACTTTCTTATTAAAGAATATTTTTTATTTTTTTTCATTTGCAGCACTAACAAACTTCGCTAAAGCAACTTTCTAAGCTTGCTTTCTCTCTTGCACTAGAGGTTGAGAATTATAACTCGCTTGTTGAAATTCGGGGGAAGCTTGAGGTCTTTGCATATTAGGCTGATTGCTCAATCCGAAGTTCGAATGATTCCTCCATTCGGGGTTATAGGTGTTCGAGTAAGGATTATTGACTTCCCGGTTAGCAAAGTTTCCGGCATAACTCACTTGCTCTGGTGAAGTTAGAGTAAATGGATTTTCAACTTGACAATCCACGCTTATATGCCCATTACCCCCATATAACTCATAAACTAAAAAATTTATAGAGTTAATAGCATTACAATTCATAGAGCTTACTTGCTTTGTTAGATTAGTAATCTAAGCTTCAAGAGCTGTCAACGCATCCACCTCAGTTTTACCTCCTCTAAGCACCTCAACCCTCTCATTTGTCCATCTATAGTTGCTTGAGGCCATTTACTCTATCAATTCATAACCCTCATCTACTGATTTTTTCAATAAATTCCCTTCGGCTACCCATCTAAGGTGTCTCTAATAGAAGAAACTAACCCATTTTAGAAATTGCTAACTAGCATCCACTTTGAAAACCCATGATGTGGACAATGTCTCAAAAGATCCTTGTATCTCTCCCATGCATCATAGAATGACTCATTTCTTCCTTGTCTAAAATTTGAAATTTTGGACCTAGACTTAGATGATTTTGACGGTGGAAAATATTTGCTATGAAAACACTTAACTAACTTATCCCAAGTGGTCCCGGTTGCAAAGAATCCAACTACATCCTTGCTTTATCTCTAAGAGTGAAAGGAAGAAGTCTCAAGCGAACTGCATCTTCACTCATCCCATTAATCTTGAATGGTGGCATACACATCAAAAAAATTATATATGCTCATTCGAGTTCTCATTAGCCAACCCATGAAACAAAAAGCCTTGAACCATTTGAATGATTGTCGGCTTTATCTCAAAATTATTTGCTTCTACCTTTGGCCTCTAGATACTACTTTTCTCTCCTTGGGAAAAAGGTACAGTAAAGTCCATAATCGACCTCTCATTCTCCAATGGTGGCCCATGTTGCTCATCAAGTGCTCTAGAGAAATTATTCTCTTAATGAGCCATGATTGGTAATCATGATGGTCTTCCTTTTAAAGCTCTATTCAATCTAAATGTTCTTTCTATTTTCAAATAAAAAGGCACAAGTACACTATCAAAACTTTTTGTTCTTTGCATGCACCAACACAAGTACTTATAATCAATAAAAGAAAACAAAACATCATGTAATTCTGGAGGCAACCAAGAGGGGAGCTGAATTGGTTGAAAAAAAAATAAAAACAATCTTAAACCAAAAATGAAAAGTCAAGCACAACTTACAACATCAAGAACTTATGGTGTTTCAGGCAACTCTTGCCTACATCCACTCCTCAAGAATCCTCTTGAGATTTTCACTATCAAATAGAATTATAAACCTAACTCTATTTGTATTTTTTTATAAGGTTAAGAACAAACCCAAGTGTTTTTTTCCAAAGACTCACACTCTAACCCAAGTGTTTTCCTAGGCTCACACTCTAACCCATTCTCAGATTTTTAATCTTAGTTACAAGAGCTTTTAATTCCTTATCCAAACACTTAATCTCACCTTTTGAGCTTTGAATACAAGAATTGAACACTTAACTACCCAAAGATTCAATCACAAGCTTGAACCTTTAATACAATGAATGAAGATGAATGAGTAAATGCACAAATAAGAGCTCAAAGTAAATGCTCAAAGAGTTGTGGCACCCTCATTAAATATAAAAATAGCCATTATGCAACCTTTATAAATGCAGCTTCACGAGCGTGAACAATCCTTCACGGTTGTAATCATCAGCGCGAAAAACAGATTTGAAGCTGGAACCTATCACGGCCGTGAATAATTTTTCACGGGCGTGAAAGTTGTTTTCACGGGTTGGAAACTTTAACTGTGAGCTCTTTTGTGATTTCTTGAACATCTGAAGAGTCTTCAAAATTCACGAGCTTGAACATCTCCTTCACGGGCGTGAACAACTTGTTCACGATTGGAAAGACTTGTTCACGGTTGGAAATCCATGTTCATGGCTTGGGAACCTTCCCCGTGAATTCTTCTGTGGATTTTTCAAGTTTTAGAGAGGAGACCATTTTTCACAGGCGTGAATTATTTTTCACGGTTGGAAAGATCTCCTTCACTAGTTGGGAACTCTCCTTGTGAACCTTTCTTTGATGTCTTTAGTTCTTTAGAAAGAAATCTTATTTCACGAGCGTGAATATTTCTTTACGGCCATGAATTCTTATTTTCATGGCTGGGAAGCATGTCATGAACACTACTATCCTTTTTACTGTTTGGGGCGAGAATTCTTCATGCCTGGAAAACTGATATTTCACAGCCGCGAGAGAAGTTCACGGGTGTGAATTTGCCCTGTCTTAGAAGAATCAATTTTCTTTCCTTGCACATAAACACTCAAACATAGAATTAGTCATTCTTAATTGTTTATAACCATCAAAATAGGATTAATAACCCTCAAGGTTCAACACGTTAGATTACTAGCAACTAACTTGGTATCAATATCATAAAAAATAATCCCCGGCAACGGCACTAAAAACTTATTGTGAAACTCCCGCAAGTATACAGACCGCACAAAAGAAATAAAGTGAGAGTAGAGTATTGCCCCATGGAGATTGAATCTATAAATACTGAAATTAATTAGCCAACTAATATTTAATAATCAATATTGGATTAAAAGAAATAAGCCTTGATTTTATCACTACTTTAGACTTTTAAACTAAACTCTATCTAATTAAGATAAATGGAGAACTTCAAAATTAAGGATTGCTAGGGCTTTATAGTCTCATTTGAGTTAATGAAATACTCTTAATATATTATGCTTTACCCACTTAAGGTCAATAAGTCAACACTCATCTCTAAGTGTGGAACTCCTACCTTCGATTCCTAAAAGAATTCACTCATTTTCTTGAAGAAAACTCTCACCTATTCACCAAAGAAATACCCACAATCTCAAGGACTTTGAAAGATCAACAAATACATATAGGCTTAAAGGCGATACTAGGGTTAAAAAGCATCTCTACTTAGCAAACCCATAAGGCAAGCATTTCATCAAGCACTTTGTGAGAAAACCTCTCAATTCACAACACAAGCAAGAATACATTCTTATTTGTTGCCTAAACAAAATAGAATACCAAAGATATTAAAAAACTTGAGGATAAACATAAAAAGATTTCAATTTAATTAAACTCAAAGTATAACCAAATATTCACAAAGTTAACCCATAGCCCTAGCAATAATTTAGTTGTTCCTCATCAAAACTGTAATCTCTAAGGGAGAAAACAAAGAATCTAAAGTTATTACAAGCTTATAAGATCACAAATCAAAAAGATTTAACCAAAATAAAGATGTTTATTGAACCATGAGAATTATTAATTCTATTTTGATGATTACAAACAATTAAGAATGACTATTTTTATGTTTGAGTGTTTACGCGCAATGAAGGAAAATTCGTTCTTTTAAAATAGTGCAGATTCACGCCCGTGAACTTTTGTTCATGGCCGTGAAACTTCAGTTTCCAAGTTGTGAGGAAAAGTTTCCAGCCATGAAGAATTCTCAACTCAAACAGCAAAAAGGGCAGTAGCATTCACAACATCCTTCATAGGCGTAAATACGAGGATTCATAGTAGTGAAGAAATGTTCACGCCCGTGTAGAATGTCTTCCTCCCAAAACTTGAAGAAACCATAGAAGAAGCCATGGCCAGCATTCCCAGCCATGAAGATGGAGATTCACGACTGTGAACAAATCTTCCTATATGTGAACAAAAATTTCACACTCATGAAAGATGACAACTCTCCAAAACTTTAAGAAATCACAATAGAGTTTAGAGCTAAAGTTCCCAGCCATGAAGAATTGTTCAGCCTATGACATGTTTCAGTTTTTTAAATCTAAGCGTTGATGCTTCACGGCTGTGAAGAATTCTTCCCACCCATGAAGCTGCATTCATGAAGGTTGTTGAAACAACTATTTTTACATTTAATGAGGGTGCAACGTCTATATTTCACCTAGAAGTATTTAAACTTCATTTCTAATTATTCTATGTCAAGAAAGAGCATTTATTTTGAGCCTCAATTGTGTATTTACTATCAACAACCTTAAATCTTCATCTTTTTCATCTTGTAATAAAGATTCAAGTATGAGTTTGACTATTTAGGTAGTTGAGTATTTAATTCATGTATTCAAAGCTCAAAAGGGGAGATTAAGTATTTAGGTAGGAATTAAAAGCTCTTGTAATTAAGATTGAAAATCTTAGAGGGTTAGAGTGTGAGCCTAGAAAAACACTTAGGTTAGAGTGCGAGCCTTAGCAAAAACACTTAGATTTGTTCTTAACCTTGTAAAAGAACACAAATAGAGTTAGGTTTATAATTCTATTTGATAGTAGAAATCTCAAGAGAATTCTTGAGGAGTGGATATAGGCAATAGTTGGCCGAACCACTATAAATTCTTGATATTGTGAGTTGTACTTGATTTTTCATTTTTGGTTTATCTTATGTTTAGTTTTTAATTTCAACCAATTCATCCCCACTCTTAGTTGCTACTAGAATTTACATTTGATATCAAAGCGTTGGTGTTTTTCATCAAATAACTTAATCATCTTGAAGTAGAGGTCCATGGCAACCACATCAAACCATGATGGAATGGTCAAGCTTTCAATAGGCCTCCCTTCTTTGATAGAACTAACTACCCATATTGGAAGAATCGCATGGAAATAGTCCTTGAGAATGATGGAATTGATCTTTAGGATACTGTAGAAGAAGGTGTGACTCTTCCAACAAAGAAGGAAAATGGTATTAAAATTCTCAAGACTAAGAAAGAATAATCTTTAGAAGAAAGAAAGCTTTACTCAAGGGATAGAAAGGCTATGAACATTCTCTATTATGCTCTATTTAGAGAAGAGTATGGTGGAGTTAAACATTGCCTTTCTGCCAAGGAGATTTGAAACTCATTGGCCAATAAGCATGAAGGAACTACTCAAATTAAGACCAAAAAGACTCAAATTTTGATACATGAGTATGAGATGTTCCAAATAATGCCTAATAAGAAAGTCTTTGAAATGTGTAGCTGACTTATGAGCATCATCAATGCCTTGAAGAAGCTTGGCAAGATATATTAACTTGAGGAGATAAACAATAAAATTTTGAGAGATCTTCTTAGAAAGGAGTGGGAGTCAAAAGTTAACTCAATTGAAGAAGCCAACAATCTTTCCATCCTTTCTATTGACCTCCTTATGGGCAAACTCCTCACTCATGAGATGATCATGACAAATGATCAAAAAGAATTCCCAAGAAAGTCAAGGAAGAGAAGAAGAAGTCAATTGCACTCAAAGCCAAGGAAGTCATCTCAAGTTAAAGTGAAAGTGATTATAGTGAAGACGATGATGAGGATCTTGCTCTCATTTTTAAGAAGCTCAGAAATGTTCTCATGAAGAAAAAGAAATTTGGCAAACCATTCAAGAAGTATGATGACAACAAGAAAGAATCGATCATATGCTTTGGTTGCAACAAATCGAGTCATATCAAAGCGGATTGCCCCAAGCTCAAAAATTATCCCAAGAAGCAAAAGTTTGAGGATGATGATGGCTCTAGTGAGAATGAGGTAGCAAATCTTTGCTTCATAGCAATAAAGGAACCTATAAATAATGAGGTAATTGACTCTAACTCTCCTATTTAGAATGAACTTGTTGAGATATGTGATCTTACCATTCATAAGTATGATCAAATAGTTTTAAAGAAAATATTTTTCAAAGAAAAGTAAATGAGCTTAAAAAGTTAATTGATGATTTGAAAATTGAAATTAGTTCACTTTCTAAATCAAATGAAGATTTAACTACTTCCCTAGAAGAATGCTTGTCTAAAGGGAAGGTGAATCTTGTGGAATATAAGAAGGTAACTAAGCTTAATGAGAATTTGAAAAGGAGCTTTCAAAGATAAACTCTCAAATTGCTAAGTTTTCACAGGATAAAGAGAAATTTGATGATTTAAATGCTTAACTTTAATAAAGTATGGTTTGGGATTTGGACATAGTTCTTCTAGTAAGAACAAAACAATATTTATGAAACCATCTAATGTCTTTACATCATCCTCTAATTCTAGCAAAGGAGCTTCTAGCTCTAGACTTAAAGGAACTCAAGCTCCACCTCTTAAGACCCAATCCAAAAGGGCAAGTGGTCAAGGAAGGCAAAGGCAAAGATTCAAAACTCTAAGACCTCACATCAAAAGAGGAAACATGATCATAAGCATTCAAATGTTAGACTTTTGAGAAATGGGCATGTGCATCAAAATCACGATCATCATCTTATAAATGTCACTTGTTTTTATTATTATATGAATGGACATACAAACTATAAGTGTCCTATAAGAATGAGCCATTTGGGGTATCTATTTAGTAATACATCTAAAACTAACAACAAAAGATCCAAATACATTTGGGTACCTAGAAAGAAGTGAATCTTTATTTTGTAGATGTGCTTGAAGAGTACCACAAGTGAGAATAAATGGTAACTTTTGATAGTGGATGCTCTAGACACATGACAGGAAATTCACATCTCTTCTTACACCTTGAGATGAAAAATGAGGGTAAGGTAATGATGCAAACTTAAAGCCTAAGGAGTCCAGTGGCCAACCAAGTCAATGGGATCGATTTAGAATCCCAAATGATCCAATGTTCATCAAGGGAGGCCCAATTACAAGAGCTAGAGCCAAAAGAATGAAGGAGGCCTTAAATAGGCTTATTCAAGATATTTGGACCAAGGCTAGAATCCACAGGAAAAATTGAGGTTAATCAAGCCCAATGATGTTATTAATTTAATTCAATATGTTGGGACATGATTACTTTAGTTTGGGTCAAAATCTTACTCAAGGGAACAAAATTATGTTTAATGGTGAAAGGATTAATATGTATACATGGTTGACCTTGCTAAATTAACTAGTCAAAAGGTTGAGTGCCTTGTAGCTTTAAATGATGACTTTTGGATATGGCATAGAAGGCTCAAGCATGCTAGCATGGAGCTCATTGGAGACTTGTGCAAAGATTAGCATGTCCTTGGCCTTCCAAAAGTTAAATACAATAAAGACAAGGTGTGTGGAGCATGTCAAATGGGAAAGAAACATAAGAGTTCTTTCAAAGCCAAAAATAACATCCTCTAGACCTCTTCAACTCTTGCATATGGATTTATTTGGATCTTGTAGAGTTGCTAGTTTAAGTGGCATGCATTTGTGATTATAGATTATTATTCTAGATACACTCAGGTAGTCTTTCTTATTCATAAGGATGAAAATTATGAAGTGTTTTTAAGAGTTTCAAAAAGAATTCAAAATAAAAAAGTTTTTAAAATTGCTTCTATTAGAAGTGACCATGGAAAAGAATTTGAAAATGAAAGTTTTAAAATCTTTGTGAACAAACGGGTATTTCTCATAACTTTTTTCCCCTAGGATACCTCAATAAAATGGGATGTTGAAAGAAAGAATAGAATATTGGTAGAGATGGCTCGAACCATGCTGAGTAAGTATAATCTTTCTAAGTACTTTTGGGCTGAAGCCGTTAATACCACTTATTATATTGCAAATCGTGTTTATATTAGACCTATTTTGAGTAAAACTCCTTATGAGCTTTGAAATGATAGAAAACCTAAGATTTCATATCTAAGGGTATTTAGTTGCAAATGCTATATATTAAATACCAAGGATAATTTTAGAAAATTTGATTCAAAAACTGATAAAGGAATATATTTGAGGTATGCCATAATAAGTAAATCCTATAGAGTCTATAGTAAAAGAACTTAAGTTGTTGAAGAGTCTGTGCATGTTATATATGATGAGTCTAATTCACTTGATGTTGATGATGATGGTGTAGGTATGTTAGAGTCAATAATAAATTATCATATCCAATAAGGATCAAAGAGGAGAAATAAGCATGGAGTAGGGCAAGGCTTAGTGTCAATCATCTTTGTCTTTCTGAACAGTTCCTCAATGTACCTAGTTTGTGTCAGATACATTCTTGTGACATCTCTTCTAACTTCGATGCCAAGGAAGTGATGAAGCTCCCCCATATACTTGAGAGCAAATAGTTTGTGCAGTCTCTTAATGAACAATTGTAAGGACTTTGAATTACTCCCTGTAACCAGTATGTCATCTACGTAGATCAACACCATCATGACCTGTTCTTTGTTTCTGTAAAAGAATAATGATGTGTCACATTTGGAGTTTTTAAAATCCCAGGTTGTCAATGTGTTTTTCGGCTCTTCATACCATGCCCTCGAGGCTTACTCCAAGCCACACAAGGCTTTCTTAAGCTTACAAACATAGCTTGGCTTTACCTCATCAATGAATCCACTTGGTTGATGCATATAAACACTCTCTTAAAGATTTCCATTAAAGAACGCATTTTTTATGTCAAGTTGTCTCATAATCCAGCCCTTAGCTACTGCTACTGTAAGAACTATTCGAACATTAGAGGCCTTAACTATAGGGCTGAAAGTCTTAGAGAAATTAATTCCATGTGTTTATGTGAAGCCTTTCGCAACCAACCTGGCTTTACACCTTTGAAAGGTACCATCTTCATTATATTTGATCTTGAAGACCCACTTGTTTCCAACAATGTTATACGTAAGTAAGAAAGGCACTAATTCCCATGTTTTATTTCTCTATAGAGCACTAATCTTTTCCTTCATAGCATCATACCAACACTTTGATTTCATAGCTTTTGCAATAGTGGCTGGTTCAATTGGGACAAAGGTAGTTACAGTTAAAAAGAGGTGGTAATATGATAACTGCTACTTAGGTTTGTACACTCCAACCTTAGATCTTGTTACTATATGATGTTGTTGGTATTGTGGTTAAACAACCTCTTCAGCAATATCACCAATTTCATCATGCTCTATTGTTACATCTTGTTCACCACCTAATCCTCCCTTTTTACTAAATATGACTTTCATGAGAGTTTAAAGGTTGAGTGAAGAAACTTGAGGAGCATACTTGAGAAGAGCTCAAAGAGTGCCTTATAGTACTTGACTAAATAGGAGTCGATGTGGCAGTATGTGGAGTGGAAGGACTCGATGGTGAATGTTTTGGTGGTGAGGTTGTGTTGACTAGCTGAGGGAACCAATTTGGAACTTCAAGCATAGTACTTATTTCACTCATTCTAATGTTGAAAAAGCTATTGTGACAAAGGAACTCATATTCATTGAAGTTAACATGGCGACTAATATAAACTTTGCCAGTAGAACTGACACATTTGTACCCTTTGTGATCAGCACTGAGCCCTAGAAAAACACGTTTAGTGGTGTGGAACTGAAATTTATTATGTTGGTATGGTCGAAGACATGGAAAGTAGGCACAACCAAATGTCTTTAGAGACTTGTAATCTGGTGATTTATGAAACAAAATTTATAAAGGTGTTTTTCCTTTAAGTGTAGGAGTAGGCAGACGGTTTATAAGGTATACAAAGGTTTGAAAGGCTTCATGCCAATATTTTAGAGGGACTTTGGACTTAGCAAGTAGAGTTAATCTTGTCTCTACAATATGCCTATGTTTCCTTTCTGCTCGACCATTCTGAGCATGAGTAAAAGGACATGAGTGTCTAATTGCTATCCCTTCTTGTTTAAGGTAGTTTGTAAAACTCTACTATTCCCCTCCCATGTCTGACTGAATGCACTTAATTTTCTTTTCAAGTTAGTTTTAAATTAGAGTTCTAAACTGAATGAATGCAGATAATCCATCATATTTGTTTTCAGTGAAAAGATCCAAGTGTAACGACTAAAATCATCTATAAAACTGATATAATATCGATAGCCAGACAAAGACAAGAGAGGTGCAGGACCCCATAGGTCTATATGAATCAATTCAAGTGGCTTTAAGGCATGTGAACTAGATAAATTAAATGGCAACATGTGAGATTTTCCATACTAACATGCATCATAGAAGCTTTGTTTTTCATTAACTTGGAATTTTTTATTACAACTTTGCAAGATCTGATTGAGAACTCTAGATGAAGGATGACCTAACCTTCTATGCCAGATTTCCTTTAGGAAAATGAAAGACTACTTACTAATTGAACTACCTGACTGAGTAGCATTACAACTAACTTGATAAGAAAATTTTTGTTGAGGAGGTGGTCCATGGTTGACTTGAGAAATAAGGTTTGATGTGTTTGTGGAGATGTTAAGTTGATACAGGCCATCCTTAAGTCTCCTCTTGAGCACAGGTACTCTTGTTTGCTCGTCCTTCACAGCATAGCCATAAGAATCAAACTCAACATAAATATCATTGTATGTAGTGAGTTGAGAAATGCTAATCAAGTTTTTCTTAATCTTAGGGACATGCAAAACATGTTTCAACAGTAAAGCTTTATTCTGTGTAATGGGCAAAGTTGTATTACCAACATAAGCAATAGATAATTCATTTCCATTTCCAATAGTATGAAGTTGTTTACTAGTATATTCCATTTTCTCACTAATATGAGAGGGATTGCCAGTCACATGAGCACTAGCACCACCGTTTGCATACCATGCTGAATCATTTATAATCTCAGGTCCTGCTACATATGCTAAGTTGGTGTTTCCTACATTGGGCTTATTCTATTCTGGCACATTACCCTGGTATGATTCATCATACCTATAGTAGCATTTAGCAATAGAAACTTGCCACAGACTTGACAAGTTGGCTTGGAGTTGTTTCCTCTACTTCCTCTTCCTCTAAAGCCTCTACCACCTCTATTGCCACTGTATCCTGATGACTAATTATTGTTTTGAGGATAAACCTGTCCTTGGTTCTTGTTTTGATTCCCTTAAAAATTGCTGTGATTCTTGCTTGGTCCACCACAGCTTCCTGAGTTCTTAGCAATGGCAACATTAGCTAAAACTTAGCCTAAGTTGATTGAAAATGCTCCTGCATTGATCAGTTCTAGCCTTTTCTCATAGCTCAATAGCTTAACTTGAAGTTCAACCCAACTGATCTCATCTTTTTCATAGATTTGACAAACCAATGGGTTGTATTCAAGAGAATCTAGCCTCGTTAGAACTTGAGAGACTAAATCCTCCAAAGGCACTGGTTTACTTGTAGGAGCAAGGTTGTCGGCAAGCTTCTTTGCAGTCTTCAAGTATTCAAACATACTCTACCCCCTTTGGAGAACTTTTAAAACTCCCTTTTATAGTAAACCACATTTGATCGTGTCTGCATCCTAAACAACTCTTTAATAAAGTCCTACGGGTCTTTTGCAGTTTCACAACCCATGAGCTCACAGACACATCTGATTCAATCAAGTTATATATCCATCCCAGTAAGATCAGGTCATGAACTACCCAGTCTTCATATTCTGGGTTTCTTTCAAGAATCTCTTCATCCTTTCCTCTATTTGGAGTGATTATAAACTCAGGTGGACACTTTCTAGTCCCTGTAATTTGTCCTTTCATTCTATTACCTTTGATAATAGGGAGAACAAGATTTTTCCATAGCAGATAGTTGTCATGGTTGAGTTTGACAGAGCAATAGGACCCAAAAAGGTTACCTGACGAGGTAACTACCTTCTGGCTCAGGAAAGAACTTGCAGTCACGTCATTGGCGTCTTGAGTGTTGATTGAGCTAGAGCTCTTTTCTTTGCCTGAGCTGTTCCCTAACATTGAAGTTTGTTGATCGACAGCACTGGCCATTATAGCTCTGATACCAAGTGAAAAACTTAAGTAAAACAGAGTTTTCGGAAAGCACACAGCAGCTACTGAGGAAGAAACTTGTTAGGATTTGAAGATCACAAAGAGTGCCTAAGAAGAATCCTAGATATATGGAATAAGTGGATCTGCCAACGTGGACTTTTCTATTGCCTAGTATATTTACTTTTGTTATTTCCTTTTATTAGAGCAGGTAGTATTTCTTAAAAATCCTCTAGTGGACGTTGTAGGATATGGCTGTTAAAGTCATGATCTCTTGTGTCCTAGAAAGTAGGCTAAGTTGTTAATTCCTTTTGTATTTAAACTTGTTGAAGTTAATGGAAAAGGCATGATCAAACAACCAAATAAACTTTGTGGTGCATTCTTACCCTAAAAGAATATTGAATTTTATTGAGCTACCGATTAGGACCTATCATTGGTATCAAAGCTCAGACTACTATGTCAACAAACAAAGAAAGAATCGAGAGAGCAGAAGAAAGAATTGAGCTTTTACAACAAGGGTTTGATTCCATGGAAAGCAGTCTTGGAGAGAGGATGCAAAGACTGGAGTCGACAATCACTAAGCTGTCCAATGTTATATTGGCAGATAAGGGAGCTGAATCGGAGGATCCAATGGGCTCTCCAACGCGAATCAAAAGAGAAGGAGTGAACGACGAGCACAAACCAATGTTTGAGTCTAGACCTGCTAAACTGGAATTTCCCATATTCCAGGGAGATGATCCAACAGTTTGGAACACTAGAGTTGAACAATACTTCGACTTCCAAATGACAACTGAATCCAAGAAATACCTTTGGCGTCTTATCATTTCGAAGGTGAAGCCAATGAATGGTGGCAATGGCTTAAGAGAGCATACAAGAATGAAGGCAAGGTAGTAACATGGGACACACTCGTGGAGGAGTTATGGGCGAGGTTTGGCCGAGCAAAAGGAGAAAATTTTGATGAAGCTTTATCAAAAATAAGGCAGACAGGTTCATTGCGTGATTATCAGAGGCAGTTTGAGCAGTTGGGGAACAGGGTTCACGGATGGACACAAAAGGCTTTGGTAGGGACGTTCATAGGAGGTCTCAAACCTGAGATAGCAGATGCAATCAGATTCTTTAAGCCAAAAACTCTCAAAGATGCCATTGATTATGCAAGGATGAAGGATCAGTAGCTGTAAAAACAACAATGATTCTATAAACCATACAACCAAGTGTCCTACGAGACTCCACCACCTAAGAAAGAGGCAACCACACCAACCAAGCGCCTCACATTTGAAGAAATGCATAAAAGGAGGGCACGAGGCTTATGCTTCAATTGCGATGACAGATTCAATCCAGGCCATCGTTGTCTAACTCCCAGGATCTTGTTATTAGAAGCAGAAGAAACTGAAGTTATGAATAATGAAGATTTGGATCTCCAGAAGAGAATTCCAGAAATTTCATTACATGCGTTATCAGGGTGTTCGGGATACAGAACCATGAGAGTTAAGGTAAGAATTGGATCACACATGTTGAATGTACTCATTGACAGTGGGTCAACACACAATTTCATCAATGATAAAATAGCTCAACTCCTGCACTTACCTATCCAAGCTACACATCCCTTTGGGGTAAAAATTGCCAACGGAAGCAATCTGGAGTGTCGAGGCAGATTTGACAATGTGGAGATCACTATACAAGGTATCCCATTTGCTGTTACTCTTTATGCTTTACCTCTAATGGGTTTGGACATGGTTTTAGGAGTACACTGGTTAGAGCTATTGGGGAAAGTGACATGTGATTGGAAGAAGATGACCATGGATTTTACACGGGATGGTAAACAATTTCAGCTTCGAGGATTGGGCAACCCTCCACTCGATGTGTCTACTACCAAGTCAGTGCTAAAACATTCAAAAAATGGGTGTTCTGTCTATGCCATTAGCATACAAACAACATGTGTGAATGAGGGGTTTGAGGGTGAGCCAATGGCCACTGATATGCATAAATTATTGGAAGCATATGGGGATATTTTTTTAGAACCAAGCAAGCTGCCACCTCAAAGGGAAATTGAGCACAAAATTACTCTTAAGGAAGGCGTCAAGCCCGTCAATATGCGTCCATACAAGTATGCCTATTTTCAAAAATCAGAAATTAAAAAATAAGTTCATGATATGCTACAATTAGGGCTAATTCGTCCTAGTACTAGTCCTTTTTCATCTCCCGTCTTACTAGTTAAAAAAAAGGATGGTTCTTGGCATTTTTGCACCGACTATAAAGCTTTAAATGTTGTTACGGTTAAAGATCGTTTTCCAATTCCCACAATTGATGACATGTTAGATGAGCTCCATGGAGCGTCATATTTTACCAAACTTGATTTATGGGCAGGTTTTCACCAGGTACGGGTACATCCTTTTGATATTGCTAAAACTGCATTTAGAACCCATAATGGCCATTATGAATATCTAGTCATGCCATTTGGCTTATGTAATGCACCTTCAACTTTCCAAGCTCTCATGAATTCAATTTTTTTCCTTATCTAAGAAAATTCATACTTGTCTTCTTTGACGACATTCTTATTTATAGCCCTAATTGGTCTCAGCATATTGAACATGTTCAAAAGGTTTTTGAAATTTTAAGGCATAATGAACTGTATGTGAAACTAAAGAAGTGTACTTTCGGGCAACAAAAAGTTGAGTATCTTGGCCATATTGTCACTTCCCATGGGGTTATGGTGGATGAAACAAAAATCCAATCCATGGTGAAGTGGCCTTGTCTTACTAATGTTTCAGAATTGCGTGGATATTTAGGCCTCATAGGTTACTACAGAAAGTTCGTGCGGAACTATGGCATTATTGCTCGACCGTTGACCAATTTGCTGAAGAAAGGGAAGTTTACATGGAGCCAAGAAGCTAATCAAGCTTTTCTGGAATTAAAAAAGGCAATGACCAGCACCCCCACACATTAGCAATGCCCAATTTTGAACAGCCTTTTACTGTTGAGACGGACGCATCACACGGAGGCATTAGGGCAGTCCTTATGCAGCAATCACAGCCAATCGCTTACATGAGTCGAGCCCTAGGGATTACCAAACAATCTTGGTCTATCTATGCCAAAGAGATGTTGACAATCCTGGAAGCTGTTCGCACATGGCGCCCTTACTTGCTTGGAAGGAAGTTCATTATCCATACAGATCAGCGAGCATTAAAAGTTTTGTTGGAGCAGCGAATGGCAACACCGGAACAGCAAAAGTGGGTGGCAAAATTATTAGGATATGACTATAAAATAAGATACAAGCCTGGGACAGAAAATAAAGCCGCTGATGCACTATCAGGAGTGACCGGAAGTGCGTGCTTGCACAATTTGTCTATACCAATGGCATCTCTATGGGACAGGTTGAAGAAAGAAGTGGAGACAAACCCGTATATGGTAGCTATTACGAAGCGGGAGCATGACAAACCTGGAGAACCATATGTGTGGCGGAATGGCCTAGTTTATTACAAAAATCATGTTGTCATCCCACCTAAGTCTGCAATTGTAGACCTTTTGCTAAAGGAATTCCATGACTCACCTTTGGGGGGGCATTTAGGCACATTGCGAACGTACAAGCGAATGGCATGTTAATTCTATTGGCCATCCATGCATCAAAGCATAAAAAAATACATTGCCTCTTGTGAAACTTGCCAAAGAAATAAAGTTCTTACCCAGCACCCTACCGGCCTATTACAATCTTTACCTATTCCTTGTCAAGTGTGGGAAGAAATTGCCATGGATTTCATTGAAGGCCTACCCCCTTCCCATGGTTACAATACAATTCTAGTGGTCATTGATCGCCTTACCAAATACAGCCACTTCATCCCCATATCCCACCCTTATACAACTAAGGTCATTGCTACGAAGTTCGTTGAGAATGTGGTCAAATCACATGGTCTACCACGTTCAATTGTCAGTGATCGTGATCCCACTTTTACAAGTAAATTATGGCGGGAATTCTTCAATTTGTCCGGCACCAGCCTAAATATGAGCTCTTCTTACCATCCGCAAACCGACGGCCAAACTGAGGTAACAAATTGATGTCTGGAATAGTACCTTAGATGTTTCACTGCTCAATAACCTCGCAAGTGGGCCACCTTCCTTCTATGGGCAGAATATTGGTACAATACTTCTTTTCGTGCTTCCACTAAGATCACGCCATTTCAAGCCTTATACGGACGCTTACCTCCAGGTATACCATCTTATGAACTTGGCTCTTCAAATGTGGATGAGGTTGATCACATGTTAGCCAATCAGGATGCGATTCTTTAGCAACTGAAAGTGAACTTACATAATGCTCAAAATCAGATGAAACAGCAGGCTGATTTAAAGCGCAGAGACATTAAATTCCAACCTGGCGAGTACGTGTTTTTGAAGTTACAGCCCTTTCGCCAAACTTCAGTCTATAAACAAGCTTGTCACAAATTAGCAAGTATTTATTATGGACCGTTCCAGATTGAAGAAAAAATTGGAACTGTCGCATACCGACTCAAGCTGCCTGCAGGATCCCGCATCCACAATGTTTTCCATGTGTCATTGCTCAGGAAATTTATCAGTGATCATATGCCAACTAGTCCAATTACTCCGAAGATGATAGTGGAAGGAGAAATAATGCCCGAGCCTGAAGCAATCATTAAAACGCATTGGAAGGGGAGCGGAACAGCTGCTGTAAAGGAAAGCCTTGTATAATGGAGAGGGTTACCTTTAGAAGAGGCCACTTGGGAAAATACCCGGGAATTACTTGACAGATTTGCTGCTACCAACCTTGAGGACAAGGTTTCTCTTCATGGGGAGGGTAATGTTAGGATTCGAAGATCACAAAGAGTGCCTAAGAATAGATATATGGAATAAGTGGATCTGCCAACGTGGACTTTTCTATTGCCTAGTATATTTTCTTTTGTTATTTCCTTTTATTAGAGCAGGTAGTATTCCCTAAAAATCCTCCAGTAGACGTTGTAGGATATGGCTGTTAAAGTCATGATCTCTTGTGTCCTAGAAAGTAGGCTAAGTTGTTAATTCCTTCTGTATTTAAACTTGTTGAAGTTAATGGAAAAGGCATGATCAAACAACTAAATAAACTTTGTGGCGCATTCTTACCCTAAAAGAATATTGAATTTTATTGAGCTACTGACTGGGACCTATCAAAACTTTAGTATTAATGTTGTGTACAAGAGTGTTGCCCTACAAGCAAACTAATTACAGTGTGATAGCTGTCCAATAATATTACAAAAGAATCGGTATTTGGATCAAGAGCTAAAATGATTAGCAATTACAGCAAGACTATTCATGTCTAGTATATAGGCCCATATACAGTAACAATTGATCAGGCCTTAGCTCAGCCATATGTCTTAACTCAGAGCTTATCTGGTTTGATGCTTTCCCTGCCTATGTGACATCCATTTTAGTCCAGGTTTCATTTCAATGCACCACCTTTATTATAAAAAAAAAAAAAATGAAATTAAAGTTTGATGGAATGGTCATTTAGTAGATGAGATCAAATATTATGGGGCATTAAATTAATTTGTTAAGAGCATTCTTAGGTTGGATGTATATTCTATTTGTAACCGACCGATAAATAATAAATATATATTTATTAATTTTAAATAATTGAGTACATGTCAATATTTTAATATAAAAATATATATATATATATATATATATATATATATATATATATATGTGTGTGTGTGTGTGATTTTACTATTCATTAATGTATATCCGCTATAAATAGAAATCACCAAATTAAATCACCTTTATTTTTATTAAGAGATTAATTGTAAAAAGAGTATAGTCAATCATTGCATTTTATTAATCCCATGCTCCTTAACTTAAAGATGATTGAAGTAAAATACATAAACATCATTATTTAAGTTTATTATTAATTGTCTTAAAAATATTTAAGTTATTTAATAAATAAATTTTGAATTTTAGTATTTAACTGACGGTATATTAGTTAATACTTTTTATTTCATAGATATTACAAAATTAAAAAATTAGTTACACATATATGAAATTATTACCTAGATTCAATACATATATTATAATAAATAGGTTATAAGTGTTTTACATTTTAATATTGAATGATTAACATATATTTTATTATTTAAAACTAATGAATATATATTAATTATCTATCGATTTATCGATAGATGGAAAGATATCCGGGTCTATTACTTTATAGAAAGTAACACTACCAACCGAGGTAATAAAGCTAACAATGAGTCTGCAAGTATATTTGTTGTGGATGCTTTTAGGTGATTTCGTAATGGAGCAAGCTTACGAAAGGAAACACAACTAATTTAGCCGGCAATGATATTATCTTACATCAATTTTGTGCTTGTCCTTTGCCTTCATTCAAGTCTCTTCTGCATCTTTAATTGGTCAATCTTATATGGAAGGGCTTTACAATGTGGCCTTGTTCTCATATTACTATGTTTGACATTCTATATTGTTGCAAATGTTGCATAGTTTGATTTAAATGAATATAATATACTGTGCATCTTTTGTCTTATGATTCAGGTTGATAGCTATAAAATGTCCCATTTGTATGACCCAAAACTAAGCCACTAAAATTTGACACCCTTCATATTCTGTAGCTCTCTCTTGTACTACTGTACACCATGCAAACTCAGTCATGGATTGTAATGGTTGTGATTTGCATAACTTTGATAATAAAATGCAATGCTGCAGTAGGATCATCTTCCAAAGAAGACGATAAAATAGTGAGTTTGCCAAGGCAACCACAAGTAAGTTTCCAGCAATATGCAGGATACATTACCATTGATGAAAAGCAACAGAGAGCACTATTCTATTACTTTGTTGAAGCAGAAACTGATCCTGCGTCAAAGCCTTTAGTTCTCTGGTTAAATGGAGGTATAACCATTTTACTCGAGTCATTGCCATGCCTGTAACAGATATTAATTGAGTGGGATTTTCTTGCAGGACCTGGTTGTTCCTCTCTTGGAGCAGGAGCTTTTTCTGAGCATGGCCCCTTCAGGCCAAGTAGTGGAGAGAGTTTAGTCATAAATGAATATAGTTGGAACAAAGGTGCATACTAGTTAACCAAGAATGCATTTTTTTTTTTTTGTTTGCTTTTTATTTTCATTTTGTTTGTTTTTGGTATAGGATAGAAATAATTAATAGCTAAAAGTTTCACATTTGCTGTGTATTGCAGAAGCAAACATGCTATACTTGGAAACACCCGCAGGAGTTGGTTTCTCTTATTCTGTCAATACATCTTTCTATGATAATGTGAATGACACTATCACAGGTTATGATTCTTCCCATACCAGAGTTAAATGCTTAAACGTTTTCAGATTAACCTACCAGCCTCCCATTTTACATACCAAAAGCCATTATATATACCTTAGGCTCCCCAAGTCAGGCCAGGCACCAGGGCCTAAGCTAAGCCAATTGTTGGATTCTTTCACCGATACTGATACTGGTAAATTTTCTTTTTTTTTTTCCTTTAGCACAAGACAATCTTGTATTTCTGCAGCAGTGGTTCCTCAAATTCCCCGAGTACATGAGCAGAGATTTCTTCATCACTGGTGAAAGCTACGCAGGTATATTTGGATTTCGTAACAAGTACAAAGCTGCACTTTTGCTCAGAGAACTCAATCTCTAAACTCCATTGCAGGTCACTATGTCCCACAACTTGCAAACCTTATACTTCAGTCAGGATTAAAATTTAATTTGAAGGGCATAGCTGTAAGTGCAAATCAGAAACAAGAATTAAATTCTGATGACACCCTTTTTTAATCCTTGCTAGACTAACATTTTCAAATAATATATGAGATTGTTATTTGATTTTTTCAGATAGGAAATCCGCTCTTGGAGTTCAACACAGACTTTAACTCAGAGGGTGACTTTTACTGGTCTCATGGGTTGATATCAGATTACACCTACGTACTTGTCAATACGGCTTGTAACATTTCACAGCTAATGAGAGAGTACATGAGTGGCTCTCTTTCGTCAGGTTGTGAACTTGTAGCTGATCAATTATCAATAGAAATTCCTGACGCAATTGATGACTATGATGTCACTTCTGATGTCTGCCCATCATATTTGCAAGCTGTCACACTACTTAAATCATTTAATCATCCATTGATATCAAAGTTTCAGCTTTCACCATTAGGTGAATCACTTCAAGCAACTTCTGATCAATCTGTAAGATTTCTAGTAATGGACCAATAATTCTCCAAACTCTACTAATAAGTTAGCACCAAACTGACATTGCATTTTGCATGTCTCTTTACAGGAGGAAGCAGCAGAGAATATAGATCTTTGTGTACAAGAAAAGTCTTTTGAATATTTGAACAATAAAGATGTGCAAGATGCTCTTCATGCCAAGCTCGTAGGGATCTCCAATTGGACTTTCTGCAGCCGGTAAATACTAATTCTCTTCTCTCATATATAACTTGATTAATTGTGGGCGGAAAGAAACAGTTTATGCACAGAGAAAATACTTACCAAGCCAATAGAAAAGTGACAATATATTTAGAAATTTTTTTGTCTAGACTTGGTGTATGTCCTCATCTATACATCAAGGCGATAGATGGGCGATAGATGATTAACATATATTCATTAGTATTAAATAATGGAATATGTGTTAATCATTCAATATTAAAATGTAAATCACTCATACATACGTACTGATTTCTTATTTATTGTAGTGTATATATCAAACCTAAATAAGAATTTTTCATTTATTTATTATTATTAAACGACCGAGTATTATGAGTATGTTAAAGGCGGAAAATTCTTATTTAGGCTTGATATGTACACCATAACAAATAGAAGAGTAACACGTGTATGAATACTTTATACTTTGATATTGGATAATTGATACATTTTTCATTATTTAAAACTAATAAATATATGTCAATCATCTATCAGTTTGGTATATAAACAGTGACATACACTAAATCTAAACAAGAATTTTCCATCAAAAGGTATTGCTTATTAATATTAAATCATTTTAAACACTTAAAATACATTATCATTCCCCTACTCATTATAGGGTATATGTTTATAAGAAGTCAAATGCTTATTTAGATTCATCTTTTGGAAATATTTTTCTATTCTAAAATAAATATCTGCTCTAAAAATATATATCAAGTGAATTAAAGAGTGACTTATATTTATTAATATTATCTATTAATATTGAATTACTAAATATTTAAATATAAAATATTCAGAATACTTATACATTACCATAAATTGCTTTATATTTTCATATTCTAGAATAACATATCTGCATCTTTGCAGAGTAATGTATTATGATCGTCGAAACTTTGAGATACCTACCATAGATGTAGTAGGCTCACTGGTTAGTTCTGGCATCAGGGTTCTAGTATACAGGTAAGATCACTATGCTTTATCATCTCTTACTGAAAAAAGAAAAAAAGAAAAATGGCAGCTATAGCATGTAAGACAAGTTTTAACAATGACCTTTGCTTTACAGTGGAGATCAAGATTCAGTCATTCCATTTATTGGGTCAAGAACTTTGGTAAATGGTTTGGCAACGAAGCTGAAACTGAATGCAACCACCACTTACAGTGGTTGGTTAGTAGATAAACAGGTAATTTTGCTATTATCGAATACATTTCAGACACTGAAACTTTATAGAGATTTTTTAAATATGTTTTGAAAATTTAAAAGACATTTTCAATTATTTTTTTATATTTTTATTTATTTATTAAGAAATTTTTTTTAAAAAAAAATATTTTCCATGAAATTGAATATCTTACTTTGAGACACTCTTTTTTAACTTTTTCGGACATGTTTTGCTTTCTATTTATAGATAAATCTTAACTTTTTTTCTATTATATAATTCTTTATTATATTAATATTTTTAATTCCTTAAAATCTAAAAATTTCTATATATTTTTTTCATACATTATTTTTCTCTTGATATATAGTAAATAGCTATTGTAAAAAAAATTAATAAATATTAGCTAGTAATTTAATAGACAAATTGCACAATATAATATTTATTATATGCCAACATGACCAATAATATTAATTGTATTAATTATATCTAATTTGTATCTCTTATAATAATAAAGATAATAATATATTTAAAAATTTAAAATAGTCATTTATTATTTTTATGTTTTAACTTTTTATAAATAATTATTACTCATTCAAATTTTATTTAAAAATATTAACATAACTTCTAAATATTTGATAAATATTATATATATTAATATTTTCCTAACATTTTAATTTTTTATTTTTTATTTCATATTCTCATATTGTGTCATAACAGAGATGTCACACATTAGATAACCCAAATGGTGACTTGATTCTTAAATTCATGACTTTATTTATGTTCATTTGTTTGAGTTACTTTGTTTTCTTTTTGAGGTTGGTGGGTGGACACAAGTTTATGGAGACATCTTGACATATGCTACTATTAGAGGAGGATCTCACATGGCACCTTGGTCATCACCCAAGAGATCACTAGCTTTATTTAAAGCATTTCTATCTGGGAGCCCACTTATCTGATTAAGAACATTGATTTAGTTTCAAGAAATGAATTCCACCCTTCACTCTTGCCCAACAATAATGAATGCCATTTCCTTTCTCTCTTTATGGAATAATGAAGTAGCAAAGTGAGATTTAGAAAGCGATGTTGTTTGGACTCAATTTAGTTTTTAAAAAAAAAAAATTGAATCTTTTATTCAAGATTTTGTAAATATGACTTATTTAAGTTTTTTTTTTAAAAAAATAAGTTGAATACTTTTTGGAAAAAGAATAGATATAAGAAAATAAAAATATATTTTATTTTAAATTCAATTCAGTTATTCAAATTAAAAATAAATATTAACATTTTAGTTCAAAAAAGAATTTAAAATAATATTACCATTATTATGTATTCTTACTGTCTTTTTCTAGTAATAATAGTGAGAGAGGTGACAGTAGTGATAGTAGTGAGTGATGGGATGGTAGAAGTAAGTATAGCTGTGATGAGAGTGACGATGATAAAACTCATTTATTGTTTTAATTAAATTCAAATTATAAAATATTGTTAAAAGTTATTCTTTTAGTTTTCAAGAAAAAGTGTCTTACTCATTTATTTTTTTATTTATTTTTTTATAATAAAATTTATTTGAGTTAAATATATAAAGATTTGAATTAAGATGTTGATAATTTTATAACACAGACCAAGGGATAAAGTTAGTGGCCATTAAACTTTATTTTAATAATGAATTTAAATGTCTAATGCAATTCCTAGACTATTATTCAATTTCTGTTTAAGCAATTCATATGATAACCTTATAGCTAAATGCTTGGATCGGTGAGATTTGAATTATAGAATCCAATTTTAAAGTTACTTGGTAATATTATATTTGGTTGGAATTTATTAATAAATTTATTTTATTTGATAAGAAAAAGATAAAATATAAAATAAAAATAATAAAATTAAAAAATATATTTTGGTGTTATAAAATATTTTAGCTTACTAATATAAAATTTATTTAAAAATTCTATCTATTTTATTTTAGTTATAACTAATTTTATAAAAATTTAATATAAAATTTTAAATTAACTTTCATTTCCTTCAATCAAAATCAAAGTACATAAATTTTAAATTTATAAATATATTTTATAAATTTTAATCAGACACAGTGCAAATTAGAATATCTATTAGAGACTGTCTACAAGTTTAGTTTCTAATAAGTTACATTAATAATTTATATACACACAAGTATGAATATATTATACTAATTGAACAATTATGCAAATCTAAATATGAACAACATTTTTTGTTGATAATAATGGGAACAACATGAGTGATTGGTTGATGAATTATTAAATATATTATACTAATTAAATAAAGAACTATTTGTGTAAATATTTTTATGCCTAGCAAAATATGTTTCATGTTACTTCTTTCTTTTTTAATTTATGGTAGGGAAAAGTGTAATTAGGTGGCATTTGTTGATGCCTAGAAAATTATTGTTAATAATTTTTGTATAGAAAAATTATGTTTTTTCTTTTTTTCTTTTTGGGTTGGGAAAAATATTGAATATAGAAAAAGGAAAACTTTAATATTTAGAGCTAAAAGATTTTGCTTTTTCTTTTGGATTCAGGAATTTATTCTTTTACTTCATGTGAAAAATAATAATTAAAAATAAGAAACATTAATCCTCATGTGCAAAGCACAAACAGTTAATGTAGGTCTCTTTAGTAATCCTTTTTAAAATTATTTTGATAGTTAATTGCATACAAAATAATTTTATAATCGAGAGTTAATATTTTATTATAAAATAATAATATTTATTAAACAGTAAAGCATTAAAATGTAAGAGAAATTAAAATAGAAGGTAATTTTTTTATTATAAAAAGGTATAATTTTAAAAATGTAAAAGCGTTTAATCATAAAATATGTTTTATTATTTTCTGTACTTTTAACGGTTTCCTTGGCAAATCACAAAGTGCTACATGGAAGTTCATTAGTGGGTGGCTTGCTCACAGGCCAGTGGCTCTATTGTGGATGATTGGATTTTTTATTTTTTATTCTTTTTTTTGTAATTGGACTTAACGCACCATATGTTATTGAGTTTGTGTTTCTTTTGTTGGACTTATTGAACTTTGTCCTTGAATGGTTAGAGGATATAATTAGACCAGCTCAAATCATTTGTTATTTCTGGATGCAAGCTAATTATACACCAATAAATTTCTCAATAATTTTCAACTACCATTATACTTGTGGTAGTTATGACAGCTTTAAGATCTCAATCTATGGGTTCTTTGTGCATTCCTCCATAAACAATTCTTTTCAATTAGAAGAAGGAAAAAAAAAAAAAAAGGAAGAAGAAGAAGAATTTAAGAAGAGGGTTTTGACAAAGATCCCTTCAACATGTGCAGCAGTTTGATTTGAGATGGCTTTCAGTTGAAGTCTACCAAACTCGCAATCTATATACCTAATTTAAGTGTGGCTCACCAGTCAAAACACAACAAGCCCTCTCTCTCTCTCTCTCTCTCTCTCTCTCTCTCTCTCTCTTCCAGCTCACATCCATTCCATTTACAACTAATGCCATAATTATCAGAAATGCTTTGCCTTTTCTTGTCCCCAAAGGAACATCTAAAGTCATAGCTGTGTTCTAGTAGCAGTTTGTTTTGGAACATGCTTTTGCAGATTGCATACTTTACTCTGCTTCTCCAGAAGTCAAGTTCTCCAAAAGCAGCTATAGAAAAGAAAAAGATACAAAAGAGTAAAAATGAAAACAGATGAGAATAAACAATGCCAAACTTACCATTCAGAGAATATCAATGCTACTGAGTAATTGAGTAGTATAAAGCAACCAGAGACACAGAGAGCAAAACCTTACTAAAAATCATAATAATGTAATCCAGGAATTATATTACAACACTGTTGCTCTCTTGCCTCTTCCCCCACAGGAAAAAGAATGAAAAAAAAAGTGAAAAATAAAAAAGAAAGAAATTGCCCTTCTGATCCACCATTGCCAAATCAATAGGTTAAGAACAAAGAACCCAATAGAAACAACTTATAGCTCTACTGCTCAGATTCAATCAAATTAAGAATTTAATATCACGCAAGAAATGACAAAATCAATAAATACAGTGAAACCCGTGATATAGTTCTGGAGATTACTGGTGGGTTGGCTGCGCCCCCAATTCTTTACTTTCCCCTTTCCATCTTTCCCAAAGCTTCTTGATCTTCACTTTTTGTCATCGAAGATGAGTTGAATTAAATGATTCCGCAAAGGGCTTCGAGGGAATACTTGATTGCGTTTGAGAGTATGATATATCATAAGAGGAAGTACTTTCATCAGCTTGCCATCTTTGCAAAGCTTGCGGAAGGCTCATATGGAGATCTATGCCACCTTCATCTTCTTGGCTAGTAGGTCTCCATTGCTCCACAAGAGGCCCCAAGACATTTACTGCATGACCCATATCAGGTCTCTGATATGGCTCGGAAGCAGTGCAATGTCCTGCTAACTCAGCCACTCTGTAGATGCTGGCTAACGTCTCTTCATCTGGGTTGAGAGTCTGATCAATTGCCTTTGGGATGTTCTCCTTGTTGATTAGGACCCTGCGGAACCATGTAACTAGATGAGCCCTCTCATCTGGCATGTTGTCTTCCAGAGCTTTTCTTCCGGTTATAATCTCCATTAGAACAACTCCAAAGGCATAAACATCTACCTTGGTGGTCACCCTGCCAGTAGCTGGCAATAAACAAAATAAATCAGAATAAAGAAACCAGCTTCACATCCAAAATTTGAAGTTAACAAAATCCATGTTCCAACTTATCATAAACACTACGAATATGTCAAAATAAATTCATTGAGAATTAATTAAACATTGCAGAGACTGTAATCCACAAGAACATGTGGAGATGCATCAACTGTAATGCTGCTCATAAGAAGTTACGCATACGCATAACCCCAAACCACGATCAAAGAGTATAATGATTCATGCAAGAGACATAATGCCCATGAAGAATAAGAAAACGGGAGAAATAAAGGAAATGAGATGAAAATGGTACCAATAAACCTATAACCATTTTGTAGTGTTACTAGAAGCCTATATGACATTACTATTGTTACCACAAAGTTAATTATGTATTCCAGCATAGAATCCTAGAATTTCCAGGCTTTCCTCGCATTCCGAACTGCTGAAATCTTGCCACAAACAGCAATGGTACATCTCTATATTTCTGTTGCATAACAAGCTTAGGATATGTTTCAGAGAACAAAAAAAACGCAAAACACTTACCAGCATACTCAGGTGCAAGATAGCCAAATGTTCCTGCTAGTCGCGTTTCCACAGAGTACTTCCCATCAGGTGCATTTCTAACCAAACCAAAATCTGCAACTTTGGCTCTCATGTCGTCCCCAAGAAGAATATTTGAAGGTTTTAAATCTCTATGAATAAAACTCTGTTGAGCTAAGCTATGCAGGTACTCAACTCCTCTTGCCACATCCAGGGCAATGGTAACTCTTTGCTTCCATGCAAGGGGAGAATAGCCATGCTCTTGCCACTCAAACAAATGCTGTCCCAGGGTTCCCCGTGGCATGTACTCATAGACCAAGAGTCTTTCATTACCATTGACACAGTAACCTAAAAGAGCAACCAAATGTCTATGCCTAACCTTTGAAAGCACTGCAATCTCTGCCTGAAATTCTTTCATACCTTTAGTTCCCATCACTGAGGATTCCATTCTCTTCACAGCAATCTTAGTCCCATCATGCAACTCCCCTTTATACACCACTCCAAAACCACCTCTTCCTATAATATTGTTCTCACTAAAATTATCCGTAACTTGTCTAAGAACTTCCATTGACACTACAACATTTCCACCCTCAAACATCTTGCGATCACTCTCACCACTGCTCTGGCTATGTAATTCAGTAGGCAATCCATTATACCCATTAGCCCCACTCGGTCCTCCATTCTTCCCCAATGCCTTCTCACTGCCGTCTTTCTCCACATCCCCATACCTTCTGTTCCTTTTCTTATATTTATACAACACAAATGACAAAACAGCAACAAAAACAATAACAGCTATAATGATGCCAGCAATCATACCTCCTGATATCCCACTACGATTTCCTGAACCTGACGAGGATGCGCCCCCACTCGGTACACTGCCATTTGTGTCAGGTGATCCTGGACTGCCAGCAGGGCTTATTGTCGTCCCAAGCAGAAGGTTCCCAGGCGTAGTGATAAATTTTACTGAGCTCGGAAACTTTGGAACTTTCCCAGAGAGGTTATTATTGGAAACATCAAGAACCTGAAGCTGTGTAAGTTTGGTCAAGCTATCAGGAATAGAGCCGGTCAAATTATTATCATTCAGATACAAATTCCTCAAAGAAGTGAGATTAGCAAATGCAGGAGAAATGCTCCCTGAAAAACCTTGCCTGGCTAAATTCACAGTAGTAACTCTTTTCTGTGGATCACAAGTGACAAAATCCCAACCAGAACAAGCGTCATTCCCAGTCCAGTCATCAGAAAGTCTCACTGGATACCCAAAAGCACCAGCAATCTCAAGCATAATAGCCACCTGTGGATCACAAGGTGTCCCAGAACCAGTACAGTAATTATTCTTTCCATCATTAACAACAGTAGTAACGGATGATGGAAAAACAGGTGAAGGACCCTGCAATTTATTATTTGACAAAGAAACATTAACCAAATTCGGAAGGGAAACCAAAGAAGCAGGAACGACTCCAGTAAACTGATTATCTCTAAGCTGCAAATCGAAAATACTATCACATTTCGACAAATCTGGAATCGGACCCGTAAACTGATTCTTCTGTAACCAAACCTGAGACAACTGGGTCATCGAAGAAAGCACATCAATAGTACCAGTTAAACCCATTTGCTGATTATTAACCCACAAATTCTGGATCCCAGAATTGGCCAAAGAAGGTGGCAAAGAACCTGTCAAATTGTTATAACTCAATCTAAGATTCTGCAAACTGGGTAAAGATGCAAAAATATCAGGAATAGAACCAACAATATTAGCTTGGCTAGCTTGTAAAGAATTCAAAGTGGTAGATTCAGCAAGATCAACAGGAAGCTCCCAACGGGCAAGATTGATATTATTACCAATGCTTAAAGATTGCAAACTAGTAAGACCCTTAAAAAACCCAGATGGAATAGATGTGAAATTATTGGTATCAAGAAACAAAGATTGCAAATTCGATAAATTTGCAAGATTTGGAAGATCCCCAGAAAGCTTATTGCCCTGAAGAGAAAGGGTTTTGAGTTGGGTAAGGGTAGAAAGGTCTTCCGGTAAGCTACCAGAAAGATCTTTATTCGAAAGATTAATAACTGTGACTCTATTAGAATTATCACATGTTATACCTTTCCAATCACAGAAACCTGTAGAGGATTTTGTCGACCATGAAGTGGGTAATGGGGTTAAGGAGGTGGCTAAATTGAGTATGACGGCTCCGTCGTCTGCAACGGCGGAGGAGAGGAGGAGGTGGAGAAAAAGGAAGAGAAAAGGATGATGACCCATCAAAATGCTGGTCTTTCTTTCTCTTTTTCCTTTTTTCTTTTTTTGGGTTTTCCTTTTGAATGTGACTTTTTGAATTTGGGGTTTTCTTTTGTGGAAGAGGAATGAATGACAATTGAATAGGGAAACACACAGCTAAGCTAAAGATGATGATGATGATGGTTATGAATGGACAGCTATAGAAGGATTAGGGGTTAGGGAATATTGTGTGTGTTGTGATTTGTTTACAAATTATATTTTGTTTTTTTCTTGTTTTGCTTTTTCAGTTTAATGGAATACAAAAACAATAATTTTCTCTTTTAGTTTATTTTTTGAGAGTTTGGTGGCCAAGATTTACAGTAAATGTAATAACTTTTATCAACATTTCTTTCTTTCTTTCTGTTGTTTCTTTTTGGTATTTGGTATTCTAGCAAACTGTATTTTGTTTTGTTTCTACCATTGCATTTTAAAAAAATTTGTAATGCTGATGGAAACATTTAAAGAAAATTGACAGAGAATCTCAAACATAAAAAAAAAAAAAAAAAAGAAGTTGTTATTTAGTTCATGAAATTAGATTATAATTGTGTATCATATAATTGTTATTATTATAAATTTTATATATAAATTTTTAATATTTTGTAATTATTTATAAAAAATTTAAAATAATAGTAATTTAGAATATTTTTAAGTATTTTCTTAAAAAAGTTGATATTGTAAAATTTTGTTAATTTAATAATATAAAGATTATTTTAAGGTATTTATTAGTTTATTTTTTAATTATATATAAGCTAGTGCTAGAAATGTAATAAATACTACTATTTTTAGAATTAAAAATTATTATATAATAAAATATTAAATTCTTAATTAATATAATAATAATATATTTTTTAAAATTAAAATTATTATTTAATTAGAAAACTATATTAATAATAAAATATAAAAATATAATTAAAATTTTATTTTTGAAACTAAATTATTATTTAATTAAAAATTAAATTACTAATTAATAAATAAATATAAAAATAGCATATAGTTTGAGCATTATTTATCATTTTGGCCATCATTTTTAAAACTAATAAACTATAGTTGGATTAAAAAAACTTATAAGATATAATTATAATAGATTATATAAATATATATTTTAGGAAGGATAAATCTACTCAAGACTATAAGAGTTCAATTTTAATTATTTTGATAAATAGACTTATAACTTCCAATTAAAAGCTAAATGGATCTAAATTTTAACTAAACTTTATGAAATTAATGGCAGCGATGCTCATATAATCTAGGCAAAGTCGATGATGGTAGTGAAATATAGGCAGCAATATTTAATTTTGATTTTTTAATAAAACAGAAAAAGATTTTAATATATAAAAAATAAAATTTTTAACTTTTAATATTAAAATTAATATTATTTAGATTTTATTTTACTTTATTAACTTAAATAATGAATATAATTGATACATTCATAATTTTTTTAAAATTTAAATCTATTTAACTCTTAAATATAAATTTTGAACCCATTTATTAAAATAGTTGAAATTAGTCTTATTTAGTTCTAAACTATAAGTTAAGAGGGTTAAATCCATTTTAGAAATGATGATCAAACTTAAAGATAAATAATAATTTATGGGATAATTACTATATATACTCTGTATTTATTTATATTAAATTATTTATTCTTTGACATTTAAAAATATTTTATTTTTTTATTTTATACTAAAAACTTTTTCATCAAATTTTTTGTTAAACAACCATTAACTACATTTGGTTTTAATTTTTTATAATGCAACAGTGTATCAAAATATATAAAAACTACTGAAGAGTTTACAAGCTTATAAAAGATCATAAACATCAAAGAAATTAATATTTAAATTGATGACGCATTTAAAATATGAATGACACATTTAGTTATTTGGGTTAAAGTATAATAGGACATATTGACATAATATAAATAAGTTACTTATCAATTAACTCTATCAACTATATATTTAAAATTTAAATATTGAATGTGGTAAATTTTGATTATAATATGTCATGAAAATTTCACAGATGATATATTACATTTGTAAAATATAATTATAAATTAATAATAATAATAATAATAATAAATAAATATAGCATAGTTATAATTACAATAAATATGAGATCATAGAAATCTCACGTTATTTAAAAGAAAGATAAAGGAAGACTTCCATCAATCTTTTGTTTAAAAAGTAAATATCTAAATATGGATTATTTTCAAAAAATTAAAAGTTACTTTTAAAATCTTTTTTTAAATTTAATTTATTCAACGAATATACTATCATATCATGTAATTTATATAATAAATATGTTTATATTTGGATTTAAAGTTTCAATATGATAAATTAAACAAATATTCAAATTCACTATCTTTATATTATATATGTCTTCACACAATAATATTAAATATCACGATGCAAATTGCCAACCTAAACAAAATAAAAAGTGCATGATTTTAGTCGTTTGGATTCAAAAAATCATCTTATTTAATATATATATATATATATATATATATATGAAAACTGAAACAAAAGAATAACGTAATAATAGTTTACTATTAGACCTGTTTACGGATTTGGATATTTGCCATCCGTCTAAATTCCTCTGAAATTTTTTTAGTTTGAACACGAATTTTGATTTTAGATATGCCCGCACTGAACCTAAAAAAGCCATATTATTTTTTGATGAATTTAAAAATATTATTTTTTTAAGATCCACCCCACAAATTTAGTCCGATTCAAACATTATAATATAAAATATTTTACATTTTTATTGCGGGTAGGACTTAGTCAAAATTTTAAACTCGCAGAACTAAACTCGTAACTATAGTTAAAAAAAAAAATTTTAATTCGGCCCGAACTCAGTCCGCCTGAAATTTCGACAAGTCTTTTTCCATACATATTTTATAAGTTTACTAGAAAGTGACATTTCTCATTTTCATGTTATTTCTAATTATAAAATATTAATTTTTTGCTAAACATAGAATTTAAGTTTACTAAATAGGTGATTACACATAATTTTTAATTATAATATTAATTGTTTGCCACATATTATTTATAAACAATTAACTATGACATCAAATTTTTATTATTATCTTTAAATAACAAAATTTTATCTGTAGTTTTGCTAAAACTAAATTTAATTTAAACTCATATTTTATTCTAGTTATTTTTCTATTTAAAATATTTTAATTTTGTTTAATATAAATTATCGTTTTCATCAAGTATGTATAATTGGCTTTAGAGTTAAAAGTTATAATGACTTTGAAGTTAAAAGTTATATCATATTAATTTTAATAATATTTCATTTTGTTATTCACAAAAAAAATATTTTCAGTTTAATTTTTTTTTAAAATGTAATTAATTGAGAAAATAAAAAAAAATCATGTTCGTTTTTGAGTTTGACTTTTTTTTTATATAAAGACTTTTAATAGATATATAAAAACTTCATTTAATATAAATTTATTTGATATTAATTGTATTTGTTAAAGTAAATTTTATTCTGCACAAAGCGCGTGCAGTATTGTTTATAATTTATAAGGAGTTGATGTTGCTCAATAATCTTGTGATAGAATAGGAGTCCAGCCTAATAATTGCATGCATGATATGTTACATTCAACATTATAATATAATTAAGATATTAAACAATATTTTATGATTAAACAATAATTAAATATAGCATACTAATTTTTTTATTAGTATATAAATACAATTAGTATAATATATTTATTTCTACTGAAAATATTTTGTAATATCAAAAATTTATTAGAAATTCTTTTCAAAATACTAAATTTTCTTTTAGTATTATTGATTGTATTGTTTGTTAAATTATTATTTGATATATTTTCAGTTATATTTATCTATATTTAAATAATATTTTTCTGAATTACAAAATATCTATAGATTGTTAACTTATTGTTAATTAATTTTACACATAAATTTTAAAATTAATAAAATTAAAATATTGAAATAATAGTAATAATCACACATATATATATACCATAGTAATAATAAAATGTGAGATACTAAATTATTAAATAGTTTTTAAATTTGAACACACTGTTTTATATTAAATAAATTTTTATTTTTATAATGAGTATTTGAGAATGGTTATTTTTAGAATTAATTGTCTAAAAAAATCGAAACACTTATGGTAGTTTACTATTTTAGTCAATTTTTTTAAAATTATCGATTTAACTATAATTTGGTCAATTAAATACAATTTTAGTAAAGTTAAATTAGCAACATAGTAACATCAATGCAATTTAAAAAATAAAAATTTTAAAATTAAGTAACATATATAAATAATATAGTATTATAATTCATCAATTCAGATTTCTTATTTTTTAATTGATGTTTATATTACTATTCGCATTGATTAATTTTAATAAATAATTCAATTAAATTAAAATTATAGTCACTTTATTAAATCATGGCTAAATTAATAATTTTTAAAAATTATTAAAATTATTAAATTTTATTTTTATTATATAATTTACTCATAGTTTACCGTCCAATAAATAAATTAAAAAGAAAAACAAACAAACAAACGATGAGATTGGCTTTGCGATGGGCGGTATCGTGCGCAGCACACTGCAACGTGACATAGAAGAACTGTGTCCTCCGGCACTAAAATTCTCAGGGGCCCACAGTTAACGCGTGGAGCCCACAACGTGAGGATCCGCCGCGTGAATAATAATCGGCCACTCACTAAAAATATATAATTCCAATTAATATAAAAAAAGGGATCGCTTTTATAATAATGATCATCGGTTGTTAATTACTCAATCTGCTCCTAGTTTCACGCCAGGTCATTGGAAGCAAGAATTCAATATTATTATTAAATTATTATTATATTCTTAAACGGAAAAAAAAAAATGGAATTATTAAGAGGATAATAATAGACAAATTAGTTTGGTCAACACAATATATTTTTATTTGAAACAATATGATTAACTCTTCTCTGTGTTGCATTTAAACCAGCATTTCGGCTGACAATGACAATTCTATTACTTAAGCTTTCGTCCTTGGCTATAATAATAATAATAATTATTATTATTATAATCATAAACCACCGCTGGTGGTAGTTCAAGAGCTTAGCTTGTATTTTGCCATATGTTGACACTAGGTGTTTGTTAAATATTTTTAAGCTCAGGCTGGTAT
The DNA here is from genome assembly GCF_019578655.1 of Ricinus communis. Lineage (NCBI taxonomy): Eukaryota > Viridiplantae > Streptophyta > Magnoliopsida > Malpighiales > Euphorbiaceae > Ricinus > Ricinus communis. Next base: position 19,395,830 of record NC_063256.1, on the reverse strand, counting down.
TATATAAAATGATTAATATGGGTATAATTTATATTTATATTATATTTTAATTTATAGTATATAAATAAAGAGAATAAAAATTAATAAATCTATTAGTGATGATATTAATAAAAATATTATAAAATATAACTAATTGTTATAAAAAATGTATCAAGTTATTAATTAGAATTTATTTAGCTATTTAATCAATTGCATGCATAATTTGTACTACAAACTATTTTTATATTTATTAAACTACAGGTAATTTTATCTTTTAGAACATTTATTTAAATTCTTTCGATTTTCTTTTATTTGTATAATGTTATTAGAACTATCGAATGGATCAAAAGACTTTGATCAAAACGCTGAAATAATGAATATGCTAATGCTTTTTTCCGAATATAATTATATAGTGCCATTGATGCATCTACAATATCTCATTGCATATAAAATGGATATGAAGGCATTATTTGTGAAATTTTTCATCTTGCCTTTCAAACTTCAAAAGTTCGTTCAATGCAATTTCTAAGAGACGACTGCCACCGATTGAAAATCTCTTTCAACCTCTTTGATTGACTACTATATTAAAATTCGGATAGATGATATCTCACTCTCTTATAAGGTATAATATTTCCTTCTATTTATTGACATCCATCATCTAATGAGCAATTTTTTCCTAAAAAGAAACATGTGAACATCATAAAATAATGTAACTTATATATATATATATATATGATAAAATATAATACAAGTACCTAGTGATGGGGCTTAGGAAGTCTTAATATTTTTTGTGTGGGTAGCATATTAAAAAAGTCGTCCATCATGTTTTCCTGATGGATTTTGATGGAAGATTTAAGTGTCCAGAAGATGCTAACTCTAAGTTTAATAAGCTATATAATCATTTTACTTCTTTTGTGTGTATTAACTTTAATGTTTGTTTGTTATGAAAATAAAAATAGTACAAAAAGAACCGCCAATTTTGTCATAGATCAAGCTCAAACGAATCTCACATTAGGGAATACAGCTTATATGTCAAGATATTCAACAGGTCAGAACGTGTGTGCATCACGAATTAATTTGTAGCCAGTCAGGTATTAAACTATTGCCAATCTTGTAATTAGAGGTGTTTGATAGATAAATTTTGAAGTTGAAGAGGATGGGTGACTAATATGTATAAGTACAAGAGCCTTTATGCCTATATTCTTTCCTTTGTTTTTCATAAGCAAATTGGCTAAATGAATCTTCGTGTATAGATGTTCTACCTATAATATCGTTCTAGTGTTCATCAAAAACTTCTTCTACATTAGCAGCCTGCTCCATAGGAATCACATCATCAACATCCACTTCTTCAAAATTGTAAGGTAAACTTTCAGATGATGGAGCATATGCAAACTCTCATCTAGTCACAATGCCCATAAACATAATTTCATATTTTTCATTAAGTCTTTGTCCAATTTTTTTTTTTCTCCAAATCTTGCAAAACTTGGATTTTCCTAAAACATATGTAAAGAAAAGATAAAAGTAATCCATAAATCAATTTAATCTATTTAATTAGTTAAATTTAAAATAATATATACTTGAATTTTCTCATCCCACCACTCAGCAAGAGCATCAATTGTACTATTAGTAGGATTTCATTCTAATCCAGTTTCCTTTTCTTTTAATTCTTTCCACAACTTCCATTGTTCCTTCATCCAATCCCATTTGTGTTTTAATTGTTATTTAGTGAAGGAAGTATCAATAACTTTAATTTCATTTTCTACCTAAGACCATCCTTCCCAATATATAAATAAAAAAATTAAATTATTTGCTAGTCCATGCAACCCTTCCATTACTTTTATTCTTCCCACTCATATTGCAACCCATAAACGTAATTAAATATTTATATATTAATTTCATCCTAGATTAAGACTTTATTTTATCATTTTTAATAATTTATGAAAAGACAATCTAATTATGTTCAAATAGATAATATAATTTACTAAGTCCCAGTTGTTTGACTGAAAGAAAAGAGACTAATAGTGAGAAATAAATGCCACTTAGCTCAAGGTATACTACCAAATAAAGAAAAAAAAGGAAAAAACAAATGAATATATAAAACAGACTAATATTTTTCAGTTTTAACTAATGTATTTCAATCACATGAATAATAGAACTCTTATGAAAGTATAAGAACATTACAAGTCATTAGATATGTGAGTACATCTAAAGACAGAATTCTGAACCCAATAGAAGTGTGAATATATACAGGTAAAAATGTGAGTTAATATTTGTTGATAATTCTTAATTTATGAAGGAAAGCTAATCATTATTTTGTTAATCATGATAATAAGAAATAAAAATTAAACTCGTGATTGATATAAATTATATAAGCATATACTATAGATAAAAGAATCAGTTGTTTTGAATAAAAATAAAGGAAACATGAAGTATATAATTTAAATAGGATAGCACTAAAATAGGATAGTTGATCCTATCAGTTGTTGTTTGAGTTTGAATCAGCTATCAGCAACTAATACTAAAACTTTATCAAACGAGGGTTGTTCAGCCGTTGGGTATAAATCAGCTAACAACTAACCTAAACAGTTGAACTAAATACTCCCGCTAACTCATATTTTCTAAATATTTTATCTCTCAAAATTCTGTGGTTATTTAATTCGGATGATCATATATTGCAACCTAGGTTTGCAACCCAATTTCTTGGTGAAATCAAAACCTCCTGCTTGAATTAAATTCTCCAGAGTGACAAGTTCAAGATTCCAAAACTTGATCCTTCTATTAATTGTGTGTTACTAGAGAATTGCTCTTTTTTATTCTTCTTAAGAACATTGATATATATACATATATATATAACTTAGTCGCATGAAGTCACTATTAAAAAAGTAAGACTAATCTCTATTTTTCATCTTGTAATTTATTTGCAGGTGAACACCATCCCATATGATAAGAGTTCTATGAAGAGCAGACTTGTGGCATTTTTAAGGAATAAAGTTTAATTTGGCTAGTGACCTTATCGTTTAGGTTTAATTAGTATATAATTTTTAAAATTTATGGATATTTTAATTCAAACTTTTATATATTTGGTTTAAGCTTTTTTTTAGACAAAAATGAGAGAGTTAGTTACACATTCTCTAAAAAAAGAGTGGATATAATAAAGGCCTAATTACCAATTAAATTTGAACTTTGAGGTTCTTAACAATTTTAGCTAGTTAAAGTACTTTGGCATGTGTAACGTAAAGTGCTCAGTAATACATATGATGTGTTTGTGAAAATGCATAAAAGATATTGCTCTCTAATGTTAAAATTATAAAAAAATATTAGTGATTACTAAAATTGTTATATTTTAAAGGTGTATATTTCATGAGTCTGCTTTTTGTCTGTTCATCAAATCGATTGCCATATCAACAGTTATTACTAAATTTTTTAAACTTTTTCATCAGATAGTATAATCAAGAAAATCTAAAAGTATAGGTATTAACTTATAAATTCCAAAAGGGCTAGTTAAAATTGTTAAAAAGTTGAAAGTTCATAATTTAGTTAGCAATTAGGACTGCAATAAAAATATTGATTTTTAAATTAAATTAAAAAATCAAAATTGATATTTTAAATAGAAAAAATCAAATAAGATTGATTATATTAAAAAATAAAATTATTTTTTAAAATTATTATAAATTTTTTAAAGTAATCTTTTATTTATGATAGAGAAAGTGTTAAGCTCGTTTAAAATTATTAAAATAATCTTTTTTAAAATTATTCATTTCATTTCTGGAAAAATACATGAGAGAGAAAGTAAAATAAAAATAATAAAGTTGTAAGAAATATTTTGGTATTATGAAATACAGTAACAAATTAATATAGAATTCATTTGAAAATTCTAGGTAGAATTTAGTTTAGCTATAATTTATTATAAACAAATTTGAATATGTAGAATTCTAAATTAATTTGTACTTCATTGAAAACATATAAACTTTAGATTTGCAAATGAGTTTTAATTTTTTTTTTTATAAATTTCAACCAAAATACGGTGTTAAGCTAGTTTAAATTCATAAGATAAATAATTTTTTATATTAAACTTAGCTCAATGATAAATGAAATATGCTTTAAATAATCAAAGTTTGACTTAACTCGATTCATAGCTCGATTCTGTAGCAGCCCTAATAAACTTTGAACAGAATCTAAAAGTAACAAGAAAGGGAGAAAACTAGTGATCCTTATTCTTCCAAAAAACTCAATAAATTCGGACTCAATTTCTTCTAAAACTTGCAAAATTGTATTTGTGCATGTCCCTGTAGGTGGGCTAACTCATCCTTGGAATCATGGTAAATTTACAACAGAGAATGACCAATTCCTTGCCCAAAACTTTCATTGATATGCAATGGGCTTCAAATGTTGTATTTGGGCTCCAATTTGCTATTAATCACTTCGTATATTTTCCTTTGAGAAAATATGCATTTGTCTTTATATGTGGGACACCAATCTTCTGTTAAATAGGGATGTCAATTTGTACTCTACCCTTAATCACCTGAAACTGAATAATATTTAAGTTGATTGGATAATGAGTATTAAAGTTGATTGGATAATGAGGACGGATAACCATATCCGAAAAGAATATATTGGATATGGGTAAATATGAATACTAAACTATCTTACTTATATCTATATTCATACTCCACTAATTCTTTTTTAAAGTTAGATGCAGAATATTAAAATCTCTCCATCTCATCTTAGGCCAATGTACTACCTCGCTTAACATATTAAATAACAAATTTATTTGGCCTATATGTATATAATCTCTATTATTTATATAAATAAATGTTAGCTTTTGAATTCTATGTATATGCACACTAACTCTTGACTACATTCTTTTATTATTATTATTATTATTATTATTATTATTTATAACTCATACATAAATTATAATAAAAATATTTAAATAAATAATTAAAACATAAATTTTTTAAATTAATAAATATTTATTTATTGATAATTAATAAAATATCTATAGATAAATAAAATAATCTCTATAAAAATAATATTTTTTTAGTCACAATAATATTATCTTATAAAGATTTTATTATATTTTAATGGCTACCTATGAATTATCCATAGGTTACTCGAAACCCTATGGATATGAGCACGAGCTTAATATTTATTACCCAAATAGGTATGAGTAGAATGTGGGTAAATATATCTCCTTTTGGATATAAGTAAGGGTATAATACTATCCTATCCATTGCCATTCCTACTTTTAAAGGTGCATTGAATTGGGATTAAAATATTAGAGTTAATAGTTACATGGATGATAACCTATTAGCAAAACTATTATTAGCAAAACTATTAAGCTCTTATCCTTTTTAATTTTTATTTATGAATAAGGGTGAATGATTAATATGTTAGTGGTTATTTATAGTATATATAATTTTTTTGAAAATATAAATAAAAATATTTATTAATAAATTAAAATCATTTCGATAATTTTTAATGATAAAATTATTTTTTAATTTTTAATCTTCTTTAACCTAAGAGAGGGTTTTAATAAAAAAAAACATCATAACGAAGTTAATTGTTATATATCAAATATAGGGAAGATGGAAAAGATGGCCAATTTTTCAAAACACAACATAGGAAGAGGACATGCTAGTGTGTCCTTCCCGTATGACTAGAGAACTTTTAAGAATGATCTTTAGCTAAGGACGCCCCACAACTGTGTGGTACCCGTGTGGCCAACATGTGGATTATAAAAACACACTATTTAAAGGAACTTTTAGGGTTGTTTTAGGGAGTTTCATCATATGTTCATTTTTAGAGAGAGAAACACTTAAAAACTTCATTTTTCTTTCATTTGTAGGGTTTTGATTGGTATTATTTAAGGAATAATATCATCTCCTTCATTACTTTTCAAGATTGAAGATTGAAGAATTTCATCTTTACTCTTCCATAACTAGTTTGAGATCTTCTTTCCCTAATCTTTACTTCTTTATTGTAATATCTAGGAACTAATTTTCTTGCTATTTGAATTTTGATGAACCCTAATTTATTTTGTATGGATTGATTTAAAGTTAATGCAATTAATCTTTTTCATGAGTTGTTTTGTTCCTTTGATTGCTTAATTATATATTTCAATTAATAAGTCGACGTATTAATTGGAATCTGTTTTCATAAACTAATTAGAAATAAATTTTTATGAATTAATCATTATCTTAAGGATTGAGGATTGATTGGGATACTAGAGATATCTACAAGATCTTTTGGTTCAATAGTTCCTTAATTTTAATACATGACTTAAGTGAGTGGGTTTGAGAAGAGATTCCTCTCCCTCCTCTTAGGAATTAGGGGTTTAATAACTTGAGAAAGGTTTAAACCTAATTTTATGGAATGTTAATTCAACTCTTGATTTGAATTAATTGGTATTTGTTTCATGAAATACTTAACTTATTATGAGGATTCACTACCTAAATAGGCTTTATCCTTGATAAATTTATCAATTATTTTTAAATCTTTAATTTTAAGATTATTTTATTTTTAAATATTATGACACCCAAACAATATTTTGATTGCTAACATTAGTATATGATTGAAAGTAATACTCACAATTAGGTCTTAGTGGAACGATACTTTTATTTATCATTATATTACTTGATAAGATCGGTGCACTTTGCAGTGTGCGGATAGCATGCATCAAATTTTTAGCGTCATTGCTAGGGACTCTTTGCTACTGTGATATTATTAGTAATTTAAAAGCTAGTGATTTAGCATTTTTATTTTTATTGATTTATCTTTGTTGTGTTTGTATTTTCTCTAGGTACTTGAATTTGTGCATGACTCGAGCTAGTTCGACGGAACTATTCGCTTACGAACTAGAGTTGGAAAGAATTTTGAGGAAGCAACAAAGAGAAGAACGAGAATGAGCTTTAGTTAAAACGGTAGCAGAGTTACAGAATTAGAATTAAGAAGGAGAACCAAACCAAGAAGAGGAATAATTAAGAATGACAGTTCCACCTAGAGAGAGAACCATGCAAGAGTATGCACGTCCAACTCTTAATGGGGCTACATTGAGTATTGTGAGATTGAATGTTGCAGCGAAGAACTTCGAGATCAAGCCCAAAATTATTCAGATGGTGTAAAACAATTGCATGTTTGATGGTTTGCCCAATGAGGATCCAAACACCCATTTAGATGAGTTCTTAGAGATTTGCGATATCTTCAAGATTAATGGGATATGGGATGATGCTATTCGATTGAGGCTATTCCCATTCTCATCGAGGGATAAGCTAAAGAAGTGGTTGAAGTCATTTCTAGCTGGGACATTTACAATCTGGAATCAGTTGGCCAAGAAATTCTTGGAGAGATACTTTCCACCTTCTAAGATGACCAAGTTGAGAAATGACATAGTAGGGTTTCTTGAGTAAGAGAATGAGACCTTGTATGATTGCTAGGACCTTTCAAGGATTTACTGAGGAGCTGTCCACAATATGGTTTACTTATATGGCTACAAATTTAGATATTTTTTAATGGACTGAATTACACAAGTAGACAGTCTATCAATGCTGCAGCAGGTGGATCATTGAATAATAAGACTCTTGAGCAAGCTATGGATCTTATTGAAGATATGACAGTTATAAACTATCCATGGAAGAGAGCAAGTTTGAGTCAAAGGGAGTGGAATCCAGGCGGTAGACCCCATGGAGCTGTAAATGCAAAGTTAGAGCCATGAACAAGAAGATGAATGCTTTAACTATGTCTTTAGTTGGAAGACAGGCATAAGTTATAACTTGTGATTGGTGTGGAGGTGGTTATCAAAGTCAAGATTGCCAAAAACAACAATACCTTTGTTAAGCCAGAGCAGGTTGATTATGTGGAAAATGCTTCTAGGCAGCAGAACAATCCTTACAGCAATACTATAACCCGGGGTGGAGAAATTACCTGAATTTCTCTTAGGGAAACCAGAATTAGCAAATACTTCCACCCCCAGGTTTTCAGCAGCAAAACTAGCAGCAGGCTCCTCCTAGAAGGAGTAATCTAGAGGAGAAAATGAAGAAATTTATCTCGGCATCTGAAATAAGTTTTTAGACTACTAAGATTACTCTTAGAAAGCAGCAAGCTTCGATTAAGACTTTGAAGAATCAAATAGGATAGATCACAAAGCTTTTGAGTGAAAGGCCTCAAGAAAGTTTGCCGAGCAATATAAAAGCCAACCTTAAGGAGCAGCTTAAGGTTATCACATTGTGAAGTGGTAAAGAGCTAAAAACAAAGCTGAATGAAGTAGATGAGAAAAATTTACTACGACTGAGAAGGTTGATGATGAACAAAAGGATACAAAGGCTGAAGTATAGGATAAAGTAGAAGCAACACCCAAGCCTACCCCTTTTATAAAGGAATATCAACCCATAATACCCTTTCCAACATGTCTTCAGAAGGACAAATTGGATATACAATTTAGTAAGTTTCTTGAACTCTTTAAACAGTTGCATATTAACATACCTTTTGTAGAAGCTTTATCGCAGATGCCCAAGTATGCTAAGTTCTTAAAGGAACTCCTTTCTAACAAGAGGAAGCTCGAGGAATCATCAATGGTGCAACTTTCAGAAAAGAGCTCAGTGATCATTCAAAGGAGACTACCAAAAAAGCTAAAAGCCCCTAGGGAGTTTTACTATTCGTTGCTTTATTGGTAATTTAAATATTGATAATGCACTTGCTGATTTAGGGGCTAGCGTTAGTGTTATATCTTATAATTTGTTCAAGAAACTAGGGCTGGAAGAAACTAAACCAACACTCTTAAGCATTCAATTGGCTGATTAATCTGTTATATATCCTAGGGGTATCATTGAGGACTTGTTAGTAAAAGTTCAAGAGTTTATTTTTCCTATGGATTTTATAGTTATGGATGTGGATGAAACTGTTGATGTTTCCCTTATGTTAGGAACAGCTAGGGCCATCATTGATGTTCATGATGGTAAGCTTATTCTTAGGGTAGGGGAAGAGCAAGTGACTTTTTAGATCCTTTATGCCATGAAACATCAGCTTGTACTTGATGACATGGATGTTAGTAATGATAGAATTGAGCATGAGACTGTGAATTGTATTTCATCTATTATTGCTAAAGATCCTTTGGACTTATATTTAGTACAGGAATATGAGAAATGTGAGATGCCAAGAGCTTTGGAATAGCTAGCCTAGCTTGAGCCAGCAAGTTTAATGAGAAAGTAGTCATTCGAGCCTATCGAGATATCAAAAGAGGAAAGGATGAAGCCTTCCATTGAAGATCCGCTTTCTTTGGAACACAAGCAGCTTTTAGAGCATTTGGAGTATACCTTTTTTATGGAAGGATCCAAGCTACTAGTAATAATCAGTTCTGCATTACTGGATGACCAAAAGACTAAGCTGTTAGAATTCTTGAAAAGGAGGCGGAGGGCAATAGCTTGGAAAATTGCAGATATAAAGGGAATCAACCCTTCCTTTTGCACACATAAGATTCTTATGAAAGAGGAGTTCAAAACTATGGTGCAACCTTAAAGGCGTCTCAATCCCAATATGAAGAAAGTAGTGAAAAAGGAGGTGATTAAACTTCTTGATGCCGGGATTATCTATCCCATTTCAGACAGTTCCTAGGTAAAACCAGTGTAAGTAGTGCTGAACAAAGGAGGCATGACTCTTCTGGTGAATGAAAATAATGAGCTAATCCCAACAAGAAATATGACAGTAGTGGGTGTGCATTGACTATAGAAAGCTGAATGATGCCACAAGGAAAGATCATTTCCCATTACCATTCATTGATCAAATGCTAGAAAGATTATCAAGGCATGAGTATACTGTTTTCTAGATGGTTTGTCGGGATATTTTCAGATTCTAATAGCCTTTGAGGATCAGGAAAAGACTACGTTCACATGTCCCTATGGAACCTTTATGTATAGAAGAATAACATTCAGAATGTGTAATGCACTAGCCATTTTTCAGAGTGCATGATGCCTATCTTCGGTGACTTGGTTGAGGATATTATGAAAGTTTTCATGGATGACTTTTCTGTCCATGGAAATTTATTTAAAGAATGTCTGGAGTATTTGGAGAAGGTATTGATAAAATGTGAGGAGACCAATTTGGTGCTAAATTAGGAGAAATGTCATTTTATAGTACAAGAAGGCATTGTACCGAGACACAAAATATCTAGTAAAGGAATTCTGAGGTGGATAGAGCCAAGATTGAGACTATTGAGAAACTACCACCTCCCTCATTTGTCAAGGCTATTAGAAGTTTTCTTGGGCATGTAGGTTGTTACCGTAGGTTCATTAAAGACTTCTCTAAAATAGCTAGACCTCTTACTAAACTTTTGGAGAAGAATGTTGACTTTGTATTTAATGAGGAATGTATGGCAGCCTTCACCTCCCTAAAAGCCAAGCTTGTTAATGCCCCAATTATGGTAATGCTGTATTGGAGTCTTCCCTTTGAGCTAATGTATAATGCAAGTGACTTTGCAGTTGGTGCCATTCTTGGTTAGAAGAGAGAAAAGCACTTTCAACCCATCTATTGCACGAGTAAAATAATGACTAAAGCGCAGGTGAACTACACTACTATTGAAAAGGAACTACTTTCAGTTATTTTTGCTTTTGACAAATTTCGATCATACTTGATTTTGTCAAAAGTGATAGTATACACTGACCATTCAGTATTGAGGTATTTGTTCTCTAAAACTGATGTAAAACTAAGATTAATAAGACGGCTTTTCTTTTACAAGAATTTGATTTGGAGATATAAGACAAAAGAGGTGCAGAAAACATGGCAGTTGACCATCTATCACGCCTTGAGAACCCCCATCTAGAGAAGTCACATGAGAGGGACATTAATGATTACTTTTCGGATGAATAGTTGCATACTATAGCAAATTTAGTAGGTAGTTCAAATATTTTAATACCATGGTATATGCTAATTTTGCAAACTATTTAGCTGCAAAGGAACTTCCAAAAGAATATTATTATCAACAATTGAAATATTACTTTTGCAAAGACCATTTTCTATTTAAAATATGTACATACAGGATAATAAGGAGGTGTGTGGTATGGCAAGAAACTATGAGCATTCTTGGTCATTGGCATAGTGAACCAACTAGAAGACATTATGGGAGTAGAACAACTCAAAAAGTCATAGAATTAGGATTTTACTAGCCAACTACTAGCCAACTCTATTTAAGGATAGCCAATCATTTGTGCAAAAATGTGACCGCTGCCAACGCACAGGTAATATCTCGTCTCGTAATGAAATGCCCCAACACGGTGTACTTGAATATGAAATTTTTGATGTGTGGGCATAGATTTCATGAGACCCTTTTCTAGTCCTTTTGGCAACAAATATATATTAGTGGCTGATGGTTGCTATCTATGCAGCTACAATTTAAGGCAGTGTACCTATCGATGCAGTCTAGCACTAATGGCGAGTATCAAGGTCGTATTCCTCGGGAAAGTGAAAGCCCAGAGTTACTCCTTTATTCTCTGTTATATTAGCCTAAAATGAATGATGAATAATTCCTAAATTAACTAATAGCTACTCTAATTGTTATCTAACTACGGTTATTATGGAAGGATTAATTCAAGTTAAGGAATAACCCCTTGGGAATTCTTGTCTCTAGGGAATGGAAACTAAAGATGGAATTGATTGTTTGAATTCAATTTCCATGGGAAAATCTCTATGCAATTAACGCCTTTCTCAAGGATATTAACATCTTAACTTAGATTAATTAGGTTGAAATCTCTTCCTAACCCTAATTATCCAAATTAGCATTCTGTACCATTTAACACTATTAAGAGTTGTTAATTCTCAATCTGGTAGAATGAACACCCTATCTCTAGGCGAATTCAATTCTAGATTGCAAAGGACAATCCAAACCTAAACGTCTCTCTCAAGAACATTCAAATTCCAATAATCATTCAACAAGATATAAAGAATAAATCAATAAGCACTTCCATTACAAACTAATATTGAAAATCAATACATATAATTCAAAAGTTAAGTACAAAAATCCCTAGATAAAGAACCCCAATGGGTTAACAAGTTTAGCTAATCATGTTCATTATCAAAACCCACAAGAATTCAATTACAAAAAATGAGTAAAGGTAGAGAAACCCGAATACACCATTGGATGAGAGTAAACAGCTCCAATTCCTCTTGCCCAATCTTGAATCGATTCTTGTTCCTCTTACTCGAATTGACACCAATCAACGAACCTCGCCCAATCTTCAATCTTTGAAGGTTATCCAATTGAAACCTTGGTCCAAGTCTCCTTTTTCCTTGGTTCCAGCTCAGAAAACCTTTAGAGAGAGAGAGAGAGATGAGTTTGGAACGTCCTAACCCTTCTTTTTCACGTTTCCCTTTTTTCTTTCTTTTAATTAATTTGTCCAGCTGCCGCGAACATGGCCATGTTGATGCCTGTATTGGGAACACGGCCTGGTGTTGATGCCCGTGTTACTCTCTATGGTCGTGCTCCTTAACGCATCTTTTTCCTGTTCTCAAATGCACCTAACACGGCCGTTTTGGTTCCCGTGTTGGGAACACGGCCAGTGTTAAAACCAACACGGCTGTGTTCAGCTTCTTTATGCGCAAACTCAACTTGTTTCGACAACTTTGATGTCCAATTCTGCTCCAATTCTTTCCTTTATCACTCTTTGGCTTCTTTTGGACCTAATGCACACAAACAGACGCATAGGGTGAGTGTTGGGACCAATTCACATCCAAATGTACATAAAATCAGCCTTAAAAACCCCATTGAACGAGCTTTGAATTGTAATGATGCAAGGGTAGTAGTGAAATTCTTAAAAAAGATTTTCTGCAGGTTTGGCATTCCTAAGGCCATTATTAGTGATAGTAGTACACACTTTTGTAATGTTTAGCTAGAAAAGTGTTAAAAAGGGTTGGAGTCACACATAAATTTGCTACCCCTTATCACCCTTAAACTAGTGGTCAAGTAAAAAATACCAATAGAGAGTTGAAAAGGATCCTTGAGAAAATTGTAGAATGATCTAAAAAGGATTGGCCCATTAAACTAGATGATGCTATATGGCCTACAAGACTGCATTCAAAACAGCGCTGGGAATTGCTCCTAATAGATTAGTGTATGAAAAATCTTGTCATCTACCTGTTGAAATTAAGCACAAAGCTTTTTGGGCAATTAAATAAGTTAATCTTGATATAGCTAGTGCAGGTTTGAAGAGAAAATTGCAGATTAATGAATTGGATAAATGGAGGCTGCATGCATATGAGAATTTCCGTCTAACCAAAAAACGCACGAAGAAGTGGCATGATGTTAGGATTAAGCCAAGAAGAGAGTTTTAAGCTGGAGATAAGGTGTTTTATTCAACTCGAGACTTTGGCTTTTTCTTAATAGTTAAAGTCATGTTGGTTAGGCTAATTTGTTGTTAAGAAAATATTTCCATATGGAACAGTTGAGTTAACTCATCATGGAAAGGGTGATTTTAAAGTTAATGGCCATATATTAAAACTGTATTTTGGAGGAAAGCTTGATTTAGGAAAAGAAGTGTTACAACTTCTTGAGTCAATGTGAGTTGACATAGAGTTGTCTAGCTAACATGACATTAAAGAAGCGCTTGGTAGGAGGCAACCTACTATTTTCTTTTTAATGATTTTACTATTATTTTTATTTTTGGTTAATAATGTTTTTATTGTTATTATTTTCTTTTTCTTTTGTTTTGATTAAGGATTTAAGCCCATTCCTTACTCTTATTGGGTTTTAGTTTAGTTTTTCACAGGTTTAAGTCCGTTTTAATTCAATTAAGGCCCATAAAGTTTTAGAGTTTTAGTTAATTAAGATTAAGTTAGTTGTTGTATTAGAGTTGTCTTTCTTTTTCTTTTCTTTGAGGAATAAGAGTTTAGTTTTATCATGAGAGCTAGAATCTTGATATTATTCAAATAAGCACTATCAAACTCAATTAGGACTACAATTCTTAGGAGTTGCTTTATAAATAGGATCTCCTCTATCTTCTCTTAAATGTTTTTCATTCTTCCTCTCTTTATTAACCATGAGCACTCAAGAAAACCAGGTACATGATGTCCATTCTTCACCTTCACCATCACCACCTAAATCTAGGCATAGATCACGATCATGCACACCATGCCCAGATAAACTTATGAAGCGAGATTTTTCCTTACCTCATTCATCATCCCCTAGAAGATGAATACCATTCTATAGGAAAAGGAGGCTATGGATTCCAAGGTTAGAGGAATTTGCTGCCATATTAGCTTATCAAAGAGCATACCCCAAAATCAATGAACCAGTTTACACTTTGGAGGAAATAATGGAGGATGAGTGCCTTGAGAGAGCTTACCAAGAAAGATATCTTTATGAAGATTATACTACGGATGAGGATGTAAATTTTGATGCAAGTATACAGAGTGATCCTAGTGAACCTACTGATTGGGAAGGTAGACGGCATGGGGAGGTGACACGCCTGTGCCTCCCTCCTGTGTAATATCACAAAACCTCCCGAAGCCTTTCTCATATCACACAGGGAGGTAACACGCCCTTGTCCCTTATGTGTGACTCAAACGCTAGAATATGAGAGACGCCACACAGGGAGCCACAAACCCGTGTCTCTTCCCCTGTAGAATTAAAAAACGCACACTATATAAGCCGTTTCTCAATTTTTTCACTCACTACTCATATAACCCTAGCCGCCTATCTCTCTTCTCTCTAATACATCATCATCTTTCTCTCACCTCTTCTTACTTTGCCTCCAAACACCATTTTTCTTCTCAATGCACTCTTCACCCCTTTTCTTTCTCCGTTTCTTTCATTATTTCTTCTTCCTCCCTTCCTCTTCTTCATAATGGGACCCAAGAAATGTGCCTCTAAGAAGCGAACTCCTACCCAAATCCCAACCAAACGTCCTAGGAGTGGAAGTTACTCATCATAAGCCCCTCCTTCGGTTGCCCCATTGGTATCTTTTGACCGAAACCACCCATTCGTGTAATTTACCGACAACGTCTCCCGAGCACGGTTTGAGAATTTGGCCAACAAGATATTTTTCCTAACTCATCACTTCGATTGGGAGTTCACGTGGTCTATTGGTTTTGAAGAGCAACTCAGAGGATGGGTAAACCAATCGACATGGATGAAGTTTTTTGAGATTTCAGAACCAGCTTTTAGAGAGATCACTCTCGAATTCTTGTGTACTCTTCACTTTAAAGTTGGCTCGAGGATTGATCATACGGGTAAGACAGTTAAGTTCTGACTGGGTAGAAAATATTTTGATATATCAGTGAATGAGTTCGCTATTGCAATGGGTATCTACATGGAGAAAGAAGTAGTGCCGATGAATATAGGCATGCGCCTTTCAAGTTCTTCAAAAATCACACTCTAGAAGGGGTTTGGGCAAAGTTTTTAGTGCCGGATGCACCTAGGTATATGACCTCTAAATCTAAGGCTTCCATTTTCAATTCTTTCATACTATGTTTTATGCACTTCTCGTTAACTACCACAATCATGGGTAGAGGGGAGAGCAGAGGACGTTGCACACAATAAGACTTATTTTACTCGATGTGTCTAGAGGAGGGTATTTGGTGCAATGTAGCTTTGAGTCTGTTAGTCTATTTACTAGAGCAAGCTAAGAAATTGGACAAGGAATGTTTATGTGGTGGAATGTACATCACTAGATTAGCTAAGAATTTACAGGTTTTTAATGAATTTTCGGCAATGACACTGGATGGGTTGCCAAAATTGATGGTCTTGAAACCTTGAAGCATATGGACAAGGACAAATGCATTCTACCTAACATACCTCTACCTCTAGATGATTCTCATTTTGACTTGCCAACCGGGCCACTGACATTCACTATCGATGCCCTGGGTGCATCAGCTACTCCACAAGCAGACAGACCATCGTCCTTTCTATGCGTCTGTTTGTGTGCATTAGGTTCAAAAGAAGTCAAAGAATGATAAAGGGAAGAATTGGAGCATAATTGGACGTCAAAGCTGCCGAAACAAGCTAAGTATGCGCATGAGGAAGCTGAACATGGCCGTGTTGATTTCAACACTGTCCGTTTCCCAACACGGTCACCAACACGGCCGTGTTGGGTACATCAAACATCAAAGAAAAGGAAGTTGTTAGGGAGCACTGCCACAGAGAGTAACACGGGCATAAACACCAGCCCGTGTTGGGAACACGGCCGTGTTAGCGGGGAATTAATTAAAAGAAAGAAGAGAGGAAAGAAAGAAGTAGAGCGGGGGAGAATATCCCAAACCCTAATATTTCTCTCTCTAAGGGTTTTCTGAGTTAGAACCAAGGGAAAAGGAGACTTGGATCAAGGTTTCAATCGGATTCCCTTCAAAGATTGAAGATTGGGCAAGGTTCGTTGATTGGTTTTCAAATCAAGCAAGAGGAACAAGAATCGATTCAATTCGAGTAAGAGGAATTGAGACTTTTTACTCTCATCCAAGGGTGTAATCGGGTTTTCTCTACCTTTACTCATTGTTGTAATTGAATTCTTGTGGATTTTAATAATGAACATGATTAGCTAGATTGATTAAATCCATTGGGATTTCTTTATGTTGGCTTAGTATTATATTGTTGGATTGTTTAGGTTAGTTTTATATTCTTCTTGCTTTCAGTATTAATAAGATAATGCATTATTCATGAGACGTTGTGAATTGTGTGTTTAGATTGCTTTGTGTGATTGAGAACTCCATTTGGCAATTGGAATTTTAAATAGCAAGAACTGGTTAATAATCGCTTAGAGATAAGGATAATTAACTAGCCAGATTAAGAATTAACAAAGCTTAATAGAGGCGGATTGAAGCTTAATGCTAATTTAAGAATCAATCGTTAGGAAGAGATTCCAACTTTAGGTTATTAGGTTTAGGAATTCGGTTATCTCTCGAGAGAAACCGAATTCGGTTAAGAATTCATCCACGGGTACCATAATTAGACTCACCAATCCTTTATCTTTTGTTTGATTGCCAACTAGTTTAGGTCCCCTTTGGGTTTGCTTTCTTGTCTTGGTTATTTTAGTTATCAATTACTTTTACATCTCCCTTAGAATTTAGCTTGTAGCTATTAGTTAGTTTAGAAATTATTCATCAGTCATTTTAGGTTAATATAACAAAGAACAAAGGAGTAACTCTGGGCTTTCACTTTCTCGAGGAATACGACCTTGATACTCGCCATTAGTGCTAGATTGCATCGATAGGTACACTGCCTTAGATTGTAGCTAACACAAGTAGCACACATCAATGACGACGATGACGACGATGATGGCATGGCGAGCTAAATGCCAAAATTTTTTTTATTCATTACATATTTTGAACAATTTAATTGCTTTATTTATTTTGGTTCTTATTTTTGTTTTGATTGTGTTTTGCATTAGAACAGTTTTAATTTATGCACAATTTTATTTTCTTGTTCAAAGTCTTTTGTTTGGTTTAATTTTTAGTACTTTTGATTCCATACTTTAGTGTGTTATTATGACCGCCTATTATCTTTATGCTTGACATTGTGTTTAGCATGTGTTAAGAGAACAAGTACCTCAAAGTTTTGAGCTCAGAATTTTGAAATCTACTTTAAACAAGGGAAGCAATTCCTTTCCCGTTGCTTTTTTCAATTTTTATAAACGCATTGAGGACAATGTGTCCAATAAGTGTGAGGGAAGGATTTTTACTGTCTTTTGCCTATCTGTGATTGATTTCCTATAAATTTGTTGAGTTTAATTAATTACTTGTTATGATTTTGTCTCTCTCAAATTTATAGGTTCAAAATAATAAATTTGGTTAGTTGTTTATTGAACTACAATTTAGTTGATTTGACTTTGAATTGTGAATTGAACTTGGTATCCATCCTAGAATTTTGATTCATAGTGTCGCATTATTTTTATATCTTGAAACTTTAGTTATGTTTATGAGCATTAACTTTTTCCAAATTTCTATTAATATTGTTGAGTACACACATTCAATATCCCTTTGTACTCTCTTTTTCTTTTGAAATATAAAGAGAAACAAAATGCTAAGAGTTTTTCGCTCTATTTCGCTATTCTAAAATGGGTTCGAATTGATAGTTATTTGGATTTGTGACTCTAGTTGAGTAACCAAAAGTTGGCATCACAAATGTCTGCACTCGCGTAAAAAGGCTAGAATGACGATATATATAGATTTCTGAAAAATAGAGACATAAGCAATTGCGCTTCATGAGAATTTGTTTTATGCTGAGGGAAAAATATTTATCTATATTTTCTTCGAAATTTTAGGTTATCTGGAAGGAATGCTCGTTCCCCTAACTTTAGATCTCAAGGTTTTAATTTTCTTTGCTTCCTATTATGAGATTGCCTTAGATGTTGGTATTTTGTTTAAGGATCGATTATTGGATAATGATTCTAGGTTGCGATGATATGAATGATTATTCTTGATATTATTTGATATCTATTTGTTAAAGAGAGAGTTTGTCATTGTTTTGATTTTAATTTATTCAATTTGCTTGAGGACAAGTATTTGCTCAAGGGAAAATTCGATAAGTGCTAGAAGAACTTAGTTTTGAGTATTGTGTATCTCGATTTCACCTCAAATTGAGTTTAATTATTTGTTAGAATTTTTTTTAGCCCTTTTTAGGTACTTGGGAAGCTTGCATGACAAGAGGAAGTTTTGGCATCAAAATTCAAGAAAAATTAGCCAAGGAACACTTGTTTATCAAGGAATAGAGTATCACATGGGCACGACATGGGAAGAACATTCCCGTATGAATTGTAAAAATTAGCAAAATAAAGGAGCACAAGACAAGGGAAGCATACGCTTTCTCGTGTGAGATGGAAAAATGGCAGATTGTCCAAAACACGATACGAGAAGAGGACATGTCAGTGTGCCCTTTCCATGTGACTAGAGGATTTTCTCAAGAACGATTTTCAGCTAAGAACGTCACACAACTGTGTGGCGGCCATATGGCCAACGTGTGGATCATAAAAGCATACTATTTAAAAGAATTTTTAGGTTATTTTAGAGAGTTTCATCATATTTTCATTTTCAGAGAGAGAAATACTTAGAAACTTCATTTTCCTTTCGTTTCTAGGGTTTTGATTGGTATTTCTCAAGGAAGAACATCATTTCCTTCATTACTTTCCAAGATTGAAGATTGAAGATTTTCATCCTTACTCTTCTATGACTAGTTTGAGATCTTCTTTCCCTAATCTTTAATGTCTAAGAACTAATTTTCTTGCTATCTAATTTATTTTGTATGGATTGATTCAAAATTAATGCAATTAATCTTTTTTATTAGTTGTTTTGTTCCTTTGATTGCTTAATTATATATTTCAATTGATAAGTCGACATATCGATTTGGATCTGTTTTCATAAACTGATTAGAGAGAACTTTTTATGAATTGATCACATCTTAGGGATTAAGGATTGATTGGAACACTAGAGATAGATCTACAAGATTTTTTGGTTCAATAGTTTCTTAATCTTAATGCATGACCTCTGGTTTGAGAAGTTATTCATTTTCCTCCTCTTACGAATGACGGGTTTAATCACTTGAGAAAAGTTTAAACCTAATTTTGTGGAATGCCAACTCAACTCTTGATTTGAATTAATTGTTATTTGTTTCATGAAATACATAACTTATTAGAGGGATTTACTACCTAAATAAGTTCTATCCTTGATAAGTTTACCAATTATTTTTAAATCTTTATTTTCAAGATTGTTTTATTTTTAAATATTATTATACCCAAACAACATTTTGATTGCTAAAAATTAGTATATAATTGAAGGTAATATTCACAACTAGCTCCCTAGTGGAATGATACTCTTATTCATCATTATATTACTTGATATGATTGCTACACTTTGTTATTTGCGGATAGCTCGCATAAAAAAGGAAGAAAGAAAGGAAGGTAATTTTAATAGTGATTTTAATGGTGAAAAAAAGTTTTAATGGTTACTGTTATTAATGGAGAAGGTGGAGTGCCACTAAGCTGGAAAAGAATGATGAAATGATGGTTAGGTTGGAGAGAAATGACTGCATTTTATTTTTAAAATTTTTTAGAGTTGATATTATGGAGGTAGCAATTACTGTGGTTAACAGTGGGTTGGCTTTGATGGAGTTATCTATCTAATTACTGAAACATATATCTATTGTCAAATTAAATCTGATTTTAATTTTTTCATGATTCTGGAATTAGATTAATAATATGTTTTTGTCTTCTCTTTTTCTCCATTGTCTTAATTTTTTTTTACTGTCTGTAATGAGAAATTTTATGCTGATTATATTTATATTTTATTTTAATATCTTTTTTTATTGAAATTGTCTAATTGTATGCCATGTTATATTTAATCATTGAAATGCCTAACCACATCCACATTTTTCTATTCTTATGGAAAATATCATTGGATGAAATTTCTTACAACACATATGTAAGTAATATGTTGTTTTTAAACTATTAATGAAATCAGAAATTTCGATCATCAATGCCAAATTATTACAAAAAAATGTTATATGCTAATAGAATTTGTAAAGAAAAAATATATTTTTTTTTGAACAATCGGAAATGTTATATTCACTATTGAATAAAGATTCAGGTTCAAATTTGTTTATATACAAGTGAACAGTAACTGAAAGTAAGAAAAAGAAAATGTATAGCTAAGTATACTACTTGGCAGCTGACTTACTAATGTACTCATTAATATAAAGCTAACTGCTAACTGAACTAACAATGTTAGAGAGGAGAAAGAGATGAAAAACACTTTTTTATATCTTTTTCTTGATAATTAAAACACACAACTTACATCATATTAATACTAACACCAAGACTTAACATATAAGACAAAGCTCTTCATGAACCTAACTTTTGGCTTTCTAAATTCATAACCATTATGTAATTACTTCATGAACCTAGACATGAAACCTTTCATATAACAAATGACTCTTAACATTCTAATAGTAAATACTCTAAAGATTAAATAATTTAAGTTTAACCTCCAACACTCCTCCTTAAACTTAAATTTTAGTTATTCCAAGCCTTGCTCTTAATCTTGCAAAATCTTCAAACATTAAAGCCTTAGTGAATATATCAATAACTTGATATTGAGATTTTACATACTTCAGTTCTACTGTCTTCTTGTTAATGCTCTCTTCAATAAAATGGTATCTTGTATCTATGTGCTTGCTCCTATTATGAAAAATAAGATTCTTCCCTAATGCTATGGCTGACTTGTTATCAACAAAAATTTCAGTTGCTTCTTTTTGTGAAACAATCATATCCAACAACTTCCTAACCATGTAGCATGACAAACACACACAGCAGCTGCAACATACTCTGCTTCACCTTCACAAGTTGAAAGAGTTACATTAGATTGTTTTCTTGAACTCTATGTACAGGCAACACCTCCAATATAAAATACAAAACTTGTAGTACTTTTTCGATCATCAACATCTCCTCCCAAATCACTATCGCTATAACTAACCAAACTGAAATATTCAGAAGAAGTGTAAAGCAGTCCATAATCTAAAGTTCCTTTAACATATTTCAAAATTCTTTTGGCAGCTTTCATGTGTGAAATAGTTGGTGCCTCCACATAACAATTAATAAGTCCAACTCCATAAAAAATATCAAGCCTAGAACAAGTTAAGTACCTTAAATTGCCAACAAGCTTTCGATATAAAGTAGGATTCACCTTCTCACCATTATCAAATCTTGATAACTTGACTCCATACTGCACAGGTGTAATGACAGGTTGACAATTCTCCATGTTGAATTCTTTCAATAATTTCTTTGCATAATCATTTTTGTGAAATAAAAATGCTATCATATGATTGCTTCACTTCAATTTCAAGATAATAGGACATGAGGTTAATATCTATTATCTCAAACCCTTCAACCATCTCCTTCTTAAATTCTTCAAACATTGTTGAATTATTTTCTGTAAAGATTAGATCATCAACATACAAGCAAACAATCGGCATATTACCATTTTCATGAGGACACTTTATGAATTATTTCTTTCTAAAGTAATCATCAATACGGTTGTACCATGGCCTTGGTGCTTACTTCAAGCTGCATAAAGCCTTCTTCAACTTCAAGACTTTATTTTCTTGCCCTTAAACAACATAATGCATTGGTTGTTCTACATATACATCATCTTCCAAAGACCATTAAAAAAGGCCGATTTTACATCCATTTAAAAAATTCTCCATTTTCTTAGCAGCTAATGAAATGATCAATCGAATTGTCTCCAAATAAGCAACTGGTGTAAGAACTTCATCGTAGTTAATTCTATGTTGTTGGTTGAATCCTTTTGCAACAAGTCAAGCTTTGAATTTCTCCACCTCTCCATCTGCATCCTTTTTAATTTTATAAATTCATTTCACTCCAATTGCTTGCTTTCCTTATGGAAGGTTTGAAAATTTCCATGTGTCATTCTTCTAAATTGCTTTCATTTTTTTATTTATGGCAAATCTTCACTTTTCATCTTATATTGCTACTTCAAATTTTATAGGCTCTGATTCTATAAAAAGATAATAAAGAGTAGCATCGTTGATCTTATTAGTGTTTGCAGAAATATCATCAGGACTCCTCATCTTAGGAGGTCTCTTAGAGGAAGTTGAAGTATCATGATTATCACGAATAAGTCTTGGAGTTCTGAGAGGTGAAGGAGGATGCTCACTAACTCCTATTTGGTTGGACTCATCATCAAGCAAAGGAAAGAAATTGTAGTCTTCATCTTGATTTTCCTAATTTCAAGAATCATCTTCATCAAACTTGACATCTCGACTAATAATAGTCTTCTTGCTCTTTGGATTATATAGTTTGTAGCCTTTAGACTTTGCATCATACCCAACAAACCTGAGCTTTTCACTTTTATCATCAAATTTAATTCTTGTTTCATCTGGAACATGCACATATACTATACAACTAAAAACTCTTAAATGAAAAAGAGTTGGCTTCTTTCCATTCCATTTCTCCTGTGGTGCAGACTTTTGCAAACTTCTTGTAGGAGACCTGTTGGATAGTTAAACTAAACAAGCTACAGCTCCAACCTAAAATTCTTTAGGCATATGTTTACTCTTCAACATACTTCTTGTCATGTTGAGAATGGTTTAATTCTTTCTCTCCACCATACCATTCTGCTGAGGTGATCTTAAAATTGTTAAGAATCTTCAAATGCCATGAGACTCACAATAATCATTAAATTGCTTTGAAGTGAATTCGCCACTACAATTAGTTCTCAAAGCTTAATTGAATATCCAATTTTCTTCTCTACTATCTTCTTAAAACTTCTTGAACATATCAAGAGTTTTTTACTTCTATTTTAGAAAATACACCCAAGTTTTTTTTATTATAATCATCAATAAACAATAAGAAATATTTATTTTTACCAAAAGAATGTGGATTTATAGGGCCACAGATATCAACATATACCAATTCAAGAGGTTTTGAGGCTCTTGAAAATGACTCATTTGAAAAGTTATTTCTAAATTGTTGCGGATGATCAATGAAAGATAATGCCATAAGCTCCATCACATGATAGTAACAAAATGTCTCATTCATTATCTTCACCTTTAGCACAATAAGCCTTTTCGTTGACACTTGAATTTCTACATTCAAATGCATAATGGCCATATTTTTCACAATTATAACACTGCATATTAGCCTTACATTCTGAGGCGTAAAGTCTATATTTTTTATAATTATAAAATTGTACATCAATTTTTGAATCTCCTCTTTTGGACCAATTACCTTTGCTACATCCTCTTGATGCTTGTTTCTGATTTGAACTCTCATCATTGTTAGAGTTTCTATCAGATCTCCCTCTTCCTCTTCCTCTAAAATTACCATGTACATGACCGCGACCACGACTTCTACCTCTGCCTCTTCCTCTCCAAGAGTCTTCATTCCCATCATCTTCTCTTTTAGAGACAACTTTTAGAGAAGAACTTGAGCTCGTGGTTGCTTCTCAATCATCCTTTCTTCACAAGCTTGCGATGATCCTATCAACTCCTTAATAGTCATGGAGTCTAGATCCTTTAACTCTTCAATGGCAACAACAATATAATTAAGTTTTGAGTCTAGAGACCTCAAAATCTTTTCAACTACTCAAACATCATCTAGCTTTTCATATCTTCTCATTTGATTGACAACAACTAATACTCCGGTGAAGTAGTTTGAAATTGATTCAAAACTTTTCATCTTGAGAGATTCAAACTCCGCTCTCAAGATTTGAAGGCAAACTTTTACCACCTTATAAACTCTTTTAAAGGAATTTTCCAAAATTTCCCATACTTGCTTGGCAGTTGCTACACCCGAAACTTTCTCAAACATTCTTTCATCTCAGTACGAATGAATCAATGTTGCTGTCAACCGATCTCTCTTCTAAGATCTATACAAAGCCTCCCTCTGAGCTTGATTCAAGCCTTCTTCATTCTTTGGTTGTTCAAATCCTTTCATAACATCTTATGCATCTTGTGATACGAGCACAATTTTCATACAAATACACCAATTATCATAATTTTTTTAGGTGACTTTTGGACATTGAAAATGAACCATTCCTCCATTCATCAATATGCAAATTATGTAGAAAATGAAGCAGCCATTAAACTTCATATGTGGCAGTAGCAGCTAAAGCTCTATATTCTGCTTTTCAAGAGGAACGAGAAACAGTCATGTTGCTTGTTGGATTTTCAAGAGGAAATTAAGCTGTCACCTAAGAAAAGACATAACCCAATAACTGATCCTCGAATTTCAAGATGCCTAGTTATAATCTGAGAAGGCCTTGAGTTGCAAAGAAGAAGCGCTGGAGTAGAACAACCCTTGTCCTGTATTCCCTTTTAAATACTCGAGAACTCGATGTAACGATTAAGAAATTAGGGAAGCTGCTCAACTGCAGAGCAAATGTTTGGTCTTGTATTACACAAGTATAAAGAGCTTTCTGGTGGTAAAAAGAGAAAATAAAAGCTTGCCAACCAGTTTCCTACAAGAAGTTATGTGGGTTAAAGGATCTCCAACATTTTTTAATAGTATTTCTGTAGAAACCATAGGAGTAGAAACTGATTTGCAATTTGTAAAATCTGTTTCTTCAAGTAACTCCAATGTGTATTTTCTCTAGCTAAGATTAATGCGTTCTTTGTTTCTAGCAATTTCAAAACAAGAAAATAATAATAATTATAATAATGCTACTACTAATAATAGTAATACTACTAATATAACTATGTAATATTGTTATAAAATTATATTTATTATTGATGGCTCATATTATATGGTGTCAATTGTAAATATTAATATTATAAGTTGATTAAAGACCCTGAATAAAAGTATTAAAAAAATATAAGATAGTTATTAATGGAAATAAACTGCAAGATTACAAAAGTTTATTAAAAATTAAATCACAAACCAATTTTTATTAATAAATGAGACTATAGGATAATTTTTTATAATTATTTCAAAAAAGAAAAAAAGATAACAAGAAATAAATGAAGAAGAAGACTTGGAGCAGAATGTGGAATTACAAAAAAGACTTGAGATTAATTTATATCTTTTAAGTGATGGATTCTGACTTAAATTAATTTATTTTACACTTTTGGTGAGTGATGGATGCTGGCTAGTCCAATTGAAAATTATTTCATCTTTTGATGATACTTTGTGGTAATGGACCTCAATATTTCAATAAATAATAGCACTAAGTTCAATTCTATAATATATTTAATTAAAATTTATAAAATTTATAAAATTCATTTATAAATCTAAGATTTATATGTTTTGATTGCAGTGGAAACTAATACAAAATTTTACATAATTAAATTTTTATATAGATTTGGCCATAGATAAACTAAATTTCAACAAAATAGGTAGAATTTTTAATTAAATTTTACATTAGTAAGTCAATATATTCTATAATATCAAAATATTTTTTTTCAAATTTATTTTATTATTTTTATATTTTTTTAAATAAAATAAATTACTTAATAACTTTTAACTAAATTATAGCAGTAATTATAGTTGTGCTAGCAGGATAAAATTCATTCAGCAAGAGCTTTAGCCCATGAAGTTATTGAGAAATTGTCATGTTTCTTTAGTTTTTTATAATGCAATGTTAAGCTTTAATTAATTGTTTTGCCAAACAAATAAAAAAGAATTAGTAAGAGTTGTCCATTCAGCTTGAAATTCTTCTTTAGTAAAGGGGAATATACCAAACTAAGAATAGGAACTTGTACATTTTCAGTATTCAAATTGTTTTAGAGGAGTGGTACCATCAACAAATCCCATGAAATTTTGATAATCAGAAGAGGTAAAGACTACTAAATGATTTTTGTTGATAAGCTTAAGAGCAAATGAATGATGGAGCTGAAGAAAGAGAATTGAGAATGGTTTTTTAGTTATTAGTGGCTATTAAACCTTCATACTATATAATTTTAATTGTTTTGAAAAGTGTATAATCACTTGTAATTTATTGAAAATAGTACAAATACTATAACTAATTTAGACTAACACTGTAGCTTATTAACACTGAATCTAAATCTATAACTATAATTTTATAAAAAAAATATAAATATTGTTTTCACTGTCAAATTTTATATTAATATCTGATATTTTATTATTTATGTATATGAATAAATATTAGTATATCATTTAAATTTAAAAAGAAAAAAATTAAATATTCATATAATAACATATTAAGAATTTTAAATTAATGAAAATCCAAAAGTTTCAATAAAGTAAAAAATACTAAATAATTAGAATTGTTACTGAAACATCTAGGTCATATTATTTTATTATTCCAGCCCCTCACTATTGGTATTTGAGGATGATTTGATGTCTATTTCCCATGATACAACAGATCAACACAGTTGATAAACACCACAACACAGTACTAGCAAACTTCAAATATATTTGAGCTTTATCACACTTGAAAGCAAAGAAGAGAAGATAGGACGATTTTTCTTTCACATTGAATGAAAGAAATATGAATGATATATATATATATATATATATATGGGATGACTAATGTAGGAAAATGACATTTGACGTATCTTGAGACCTTTGATATATCATGATTAATTATAATTAGTCCATGACCTTTGGCATACCATGATTAATTCATCATTAATCTATGACATTTGGCATATCGTGATTAATTCATCATTAATTCATGATCTTTGATATATCATATGACTTTTAGTATTTCATATGACTTTTTCATATAAACATTCAATGGATAATTAATTTATCATTCACACATAATTTATTTTTAATAGACCCTCCTTAAAATGAGTCATCATATGTCTCACAAAACTTGCCAATTTTTCAACACCCTCTTTTTCTTCATCATTCTTCTTCTTTTTCTTCTTCATCTTCCCCGTCCTCATCCTCATTTTTTCAACCAATTCTACTTTATTATTCATATATGTTTTAATTTTTCCAATTTGACTTTAGTCAACAATTTGAGGCTCTCTATCATCTCTTGCTAAGAGATATCTTATATCTTCAACCTTAATAAAAGAATAATTTGAATTCTCACCCTTAATTAGTCCGAGTAGCTTTTGCCACTACCCACAACAAGAAATATGTAAATATTACCATTAGAAGGAGGAGAAGGACCCATGAAATCTATACCCCAAACATCAAATATTTCACAAATAAAAATGGAAATAAGTGGCATTTGATCTCTATGTCCTAAGTTTCCCGTCTTTTGACAATTTTCGCATGCTTTACAAAATATGTATGAATCACGAAACAAATTGGGCCAAAATAATCCACATTCTAACACCTTACGAGCCGTTCTTTTGGGGCCAAAGTGCCCACCACATGCATATGAATGACAAAATGTTAGAATGGATGCAACTTCATGTTGTGACACACATCTTCTGATGATTTGATTGGAGTAAAATTTCTATAAGTAAGGATCATCCCACATATAATATTTGGCATTACTCTTAATTCGATCATTTTGAGCCCTAGACAAATAATTTGGTAGCGTTCTAGTAACTAAGTATTTAACTATATCGGTAAACCAAGGAATAGAATTATGAATAGAAAAGAGATGCTCATCTGGAAATTCATCCTTCAAAGGTGATGGTTCTTCATTTGTGATTAGGCGACTAAGGTGATCCGCGACCAAATTCTCCGTTCCTTTCTTGTCTTTTATTGTCAAGTTAAACTCTTGTAGTAAGAGTATCCAACGAATAAGCCTTGGTTTTGCATCCTTTTTGGAGAGCAAATACTTGAGAGCTGCATGATCAGAGTAAACAATCATGTTAGTTCTAAGTGAATATGAACGAAATTTCTCTAAAGCAAGAAAAAATGGCTAAAAGTTCTTTTTCCTTTGTTGTGTAGTTGCATTGTGCATTGTCTAGTGATCTTGAGGTGTAGTAAATGACATGTGGAGCTCTTCCTACTCTTTGCCTAAGGACGGCACCCACAACATGGTTGCTAGCATCGTACATGATCTCAAATGGAAGGGTCCAATCCGGTGGTTGAATAATTGGTGTTGAAGTTAGCACATCTTTCAATTTATCGAATGCCTCCTTGCATGACTCATCAAGTACAAAGTCAACATCCTTTTATAATAAGCAACACAACGGTTGAGCTACTTTTGAAAGATCCTTTATAAAATGTCGATAGAATCCTGCATGACCAAGAAAAGAACGAACTTCCCGCACACTAGCGGGGTAAGGCAAGGATTTAATCACATCTATCTTAGATTTATCAATTGTAATTCCTCTAGAAGACACAACATGACCTAGAATAAGACCTTGATCAACCATGAAGTGACACTTTTCATAATTTAAAACTAGGTTTGTCTCTATGCACCGCTTAAGAATTTTAGTAAGGTTAGCCAAACATTCATTAAATGAATAACCATAGACCCTAAAATCATCCATAAAAACTTCTATGATATTCTCTACATAATCTGAAAGTATACTAGCCATACACCTTTGGAAGGTTGCGGGTGCATTACAAAGACCAAACGGCATCCGTCGATATGCAAAAGTCCCAAATGGACAAGTGAAGGTTGTCTTTTCTTAGTCTTCGGATGCCACCGGAACTTGGTGAAAACCTGATTGATCATCAAGACAACAAAAATGAGAACGACCGACTAAACGCTCAAGCATTTGATCAATAAATGGGAAAGGAAAATGATCTTTCCGAGTTGAAGTATTCAATTTTCTATAGTCTATACAAACTCTCCATCCATTTTAAATGCGGGTTGGAACTAACTTACCGTTTGAATTCTCTATAACTGTTATACCCATTTTCTTTAGGACAACTTGAATTGGACTTACCCATTTGCTATCAGAAATTGGATAGATCATACATGCATCGAGAAGTTTCAGAATTTCTTTCTTTATCACTTCCATCATAGGAGGGTTTAGTCGGCATTGGGCTTCTCTAGATGGCTTGCTCTCCTCTTCTAAGAGTATTCTATGCATGCACAAAGAGAGGCTCAATCCTTTGATATCAGCTATAGTCCACCCAATTGCTTCTTTGTACTCTCTAAGTACCCGAATCAACACCTCTTCTTTCAAAGTAGTGAGTTTATCAGATATGATAACCGGAAAGGATTCATTTTCTCCTAAAAATACATACTTTAGATGACTAGGTAGAGCTTTCAATTCTAACTTTGGTGCCTATATAGTAGAAGGAATAAGCTTTTTATGAGAATAAGATAAATCAATATAAGCAACATTATTTCTCACAAGCTTGAGTGCATCCAATGCGAAAATGATTTCTTGTAGAGATGAATCTATCATATAAAGTGCTTCAAGGCGTATAAGCTCTTTTGGATTGAGGTTGTTGGTGAGTGCAACTTGTAGCTTGTCTTCATGTTCCAACTCAAAAGTTTCCTGCGCTAACGTGTCAATCACATCTAAAATAAAAACTAAAGATACATTACTAGGATATCTCATGGCATCATAGATATTAAATTTTATGATCTTATTATCAAATTCCACGCTAAGTGTGCCATCATGTACATCAATTTTTATTTTTGAAGTTTTAAGAAATGTTCTTCCTAACAAAATTGATGTTGAGTTAGGAGAACTATCTTCTTCCATGTCATCAGGTACATAAAAATCTACAGGAAATACCAATTCATTCACTTGCATTAAAACATCCTCTGAGACATCCTCAGGGTACACAACCGACCTATCCGCAAGTTGTATAACAACACCCATTTCTTTTAATTTACCACATTTTAAAGATGCATAAATTGAAAGAGGCATGACATTTATTGAGGCTCCTAAATCATACATCGCCCTCTTAATTTCAATATTGCCTATCTTACAAGG
Source organism: Ricinus communis (assembly GCF_019578655.1). NCBI lineage: Eukaryota > Viridiplantae > Streptophyta > Magnoliopsida > Malpighiales > Euphorbiaceae > Ricinus > Ricinus communis. The sequence goes on along the minus strand of NC_063256.1, from coordinate 19,365,595 downwards.
GATAGTAAACGTACATGGATCCTTACACTTAGGAGGTAGCTTTCTTTGAAGAATGGCCGAAACATTCTCACCCACACTTATCTTTTCTATACCTTCTAACTTTTTCTTATTGGTGCACAACACTTTGAGAAATTTAGTATAACGAGGTACTTGCTTAATTGCATCGAGTAAAGGAATATTTACCTCAATTTTGTGAAATGTCTCAAATATCTCGTTTTCCTATTCTTATTTCTTAGATTTAGCAAATCTTTCAGGAAAAGGAGGTTTTGTCACCAATACCTTTTGTTTCTCGATGTTTCGTACTTGAAATTAGTTGGTTTCTTGCGATGAGTCGCCACTTCTTTTTCAATCTCCTCTTCTAAGGCTTGCCCATGCCTTTTTGCATCATCAAATTCTTTCAATTCTTTTCCGCTTTTCAAGGTTATTGCACTAGCATTGTGCCTTGGATTGACAATTGTTTGTGATGGAAATTTACCTTGAGATTCTAATTTGCTCACTGAAGATGCCATTGCCCTATTTTGAGCCTCTAAATTTTGAATACTTGCTCTTGTTTCCTGTTGAAAAACATTTGAATTATTAGCAACTCTTTAATAATATCTTCAAGAGACATACCTTGCTTTACGAAAGTTGATTATTAGAAATTTCTCGATCTTTGATGGAAATTTTGATAAGAGTTTTGGAAATTTTGATTTGTTAATCCATAGCTAAGGTTAGGATGATCCCTATATCCTGGATTGTACGTGTTTGAATAGGGATCATACTTCTTGTTTGGAAATCCTCCAACCATGTTAACTTGCTCATTAGAGTCCTCTTGAAGTATTGGACACATATCGGTTGGATGACTTGGATCAGTACAAATTCCGTAAATTTTGGCTTTTGGTCCATTTCCCAAGGCCAATTGTTGAACAAGAGAGGTTAGTTTAGACAATTGAGTTTCGATAGAATTGCTACTTACCTCATTCACTCTTCTTGGTGTTGAGTCTTGACCGAAGCCATATTGTTGAGCATTGGTAGCCATGATGGAGATTAATTCCCTAGCGGCTTGAGGAGTTTTGTTCACTATGGCGCCTCCATTAGCGGCATCCATCATTTTTCTCTCAATGGGTAACAATCCCTCATAAAAGTATTTGATGAGAAGTTGTTCGGTAATTCCATGTTGAGGGCAACTCGCACACAATTTTTTGAACTGTTCCCAAAATTCATGGAGAGTCTCCACATCTTTTTGCTTGATTCCACATATTTCCCTCCTTATACTTACGGCTCTTGAGGCGGGAAAGAACTTGTCAAGGAATGCTCTTGCCATATCCGTCCATGTGGTGATAGAACCAGACGGCAAATAGAATAGCTAATCCTTAGCTCTATCAGCTAATGAAAATGGAAATACACGCATTTTGATTTGTTCTTCGGATACCCCTTGTGGTCTCATGCTCGAACACACCACATGAAATTCTTTCAAGTGTTTATGAGGATCTTCATTCTCAAGACCATGAAAAGTAGGTAATAAATGTATCAAACCTGATTTTAGCTCAAAGGCTACCTCTAAATCGGGATATTGGTCTACATTTGGTGCCGCCAATTCCCTTAGAGTTCTTCCTTGATTTTTCATGGTTTCTTCTAATTCAAAATCACTTGAAGAATCAACCAAGTCAAAATCTGTTTCCAATTCTGGACGTGTAGAAGGCGAAGAAGATTCTGAATTCTTACGATGTTCTTTAGTCTCATTCCTTATTCTTTTTGCAGTTTTCTCAATCTCAGAAATTCAATTTTTCTTGTATGAGAAGAACGAGACATAAAATAAATAAATATAATTAAGTGACACCAATCCCGGCAACAGTGCCAAAATTTGATGGGTGTCGAATCCAACAAAAATAAATTCCTACTCTTTAAATAAAAACAACTTGTAAATAGTGACAAGTAGGGTCGAATCCACAGAGATTGGTAAGATTTATTTCTTTAACAAAATTCAAATAAAATTAGGAGGGATTTTAAATTTGGAATCAAAACAAATTAAACTAAAAATCAATAAAGAAGCAATAATAAAATTTGAGAAGATAAATCAATATGAGAAAACTCCAACCTAAGGTATAATCTTAGTTTTAATTCATTGAATTGATCATTGATGCAATTATAATTTCCAAATCCATTAATAAATTGGTTATAGTTATTGAGAAGCTCTAACAATCTAATTTCTCCTTAATTTTTCGTTAATCAATGGAAGCCATTTGATTAATTCTCTTATTAAATAAAGAATCCTAGAAAAGCTTCTAAGATTTAATTTACCAATAGCAATGTAATTTAGAGAAACCCAATTCTAGCCAACAAATATATAAGATGAATTCATTTAGACTAGATCATGTATCCACATAACATGTGTATGTTATTCTACCACTAATCATTAGAATAATTAAACAATTACGGATTTAATATTCTAATTTGGTGTAGACTATCTTGATAATTAAGTAATAGGCCTTTTTACATAATCAACAAAAATAGAATTCCTAATAGATATAGAAGATACATGAATATTAATAAATTTAAGAAAATAATAAAGAACAATTAAATTTCACAATTCATATGAATTCAAACCTTAATTAACCTTGAGTTGGAAAGAAAAGAGTTTAGCCACACATAATTATTGTAGAGAAAATAAAACAAAGAAGAAAGCTAAAACAATGAATGAAAAATATTCGTCTAAGAGTTCGTCCTTTCTTAACCCTAAAACTCAAAATATATATCTTCTAATTACCCAAATAGGAAAACTTACCCCATAAGAAATAGTAGAAGTTGTGTCTAAATAGGAATCATTCATTCCTAAATAAACCTTAAGTAATAAGGAGTTTTAGTCAATAAACACTCCCAAAAATGAATTAAAAGACCACATGACAAATAATATCACTTTAGGCTTCTTTCCATAAAATTCAGATTTCTAGAAAACGCCGTGGGCACGCTCTAACTGAAGAGATCTTCTGCCATCTTTTCTCCCTTTTATCCAAAACTCTCCAAAGCATCAATCTTTATGAAAACTCATCCAATATCATCCTTTTAGCTTCATGTTGCATTAAAACAATCCGTCTAACATAAAAATCAATAATCACATTTATGATCCACAATTAAGCACAAATACTCAATCATAACTAAGAAAATATGATAATTAGTATGCATAAAATGCACACTATCAATGATCCGAAATTAAAAACGATCTTATTCGAACCTGACTTAACCCACCCATTTGCCATCTTTAGAAAAGGCTAAAGCTGGATGTCAACATCCATTTTTCGGATTTAGATATGAAGAGAATTATGGAAGGAATTACAAAAAACTCGATGATGAAAGTTACTGCCTTTTTCGAATCTCAAGAGGTCGAGGACGGGTGAATCCTAACTGGGTTTGTGAGTAATTGAATCAAAATAGCTTTTTTAAAATCAATTTGGATCCAATTAATTGAAAAAGTTAAGTTTAAGGGATGAATTGATTTTTTTAAAAAGTTTAAGAATTAAATTATAAGAATTTTATAAACCTTTTAGCCCTTGAGCCAATCGGTTTTATGTAGAGCCGATTGGTTGTACAAGAGCCGGTCTGTGTAGAGCTGATTAGCTATAAAAGAGCCAATTGGTGTAGAACTGATTGGCTGTACAAGAGTCGATCTGTGTAGAGCTGATTGGTTGTACAATAGTCGATCTGTGTAGAGTCGATTGACTGTACATAGTCCCAATCGGCCTATTTCTTGAATTGTGACATTGTTTTATGTGATTAATTGATTTAAAATGCTAAAATACCTTTTAGAAGATATTATCAATAATATTTGAATTTAAATGGATTCTATTTTTTATATTTATCGAACTTAACTTTCGATAAATAAAAAAGATTTTATTTTAATTGTTGGTATTTATTTGATTTCCTAAAGTTTCCTAAATCCTACTACTATAAATATGTAATTAAGTCCTAAATCTAGGGTTAGCAGTTGTTAGCAAGTCTCAGCACCTATTAGCAAGTGTTAGCAATTTTTGAATTTGATTTCTATTAATTTTTGAATTTGATGGATTGAAATGATTAGGGTTACATGTTAAATCTAGATCTTTATGATATTGTATCTCATTATGCAATTAGATCTGTATTTTTAGGGTGACTCCAATTAAGATGATTGTTTTGCGATATTCAAGCCCATAAAATAAAATGTTGTAAAGCCTTGAAAAGCCCTTAGGTTGAAAATCAGAAATGGTTGCCCACGGTGATATTCTGTAATGGGCCAAAAGCGCGAATGAAGAAAAGAATGTATTTTCAAAAGAAAAAGAAGACAAAAGATTCTCTTATCCTGCACCATTATTAAAGAAAAATAAAAAGGAGGACTCCATTATTTCAAAACATCTGCTCCATCTCAGAAAAAGAAAGAAGCCTCCTACTCCATTACCAAAAGCATCCAAAGAACGAATTATTGAAGCTGAAGGCTCAAGACCTTTATAAATAAAGATATTTCAAAGAAGAAGGCAGACTAAAAAACTACAAATAAATCTTGTATTCTTCAATTCTCTGTAATCAGTATGAGATAAGAGTGTTGAGAGTAAGAGAGAAACCTTTCCTCTTGTATTCTACAACTCTACTCTTGTAAGTTCTATTTCTTTCCAAAGCTTTTATTTTCAAAGATTGTATATTTGTTTAATAAATAAACACTCGCTTTCTTTTCTTTACTCTTTGTGCATAAATAGATAACAAGTGTATGCTCTGTGCTTGCCTCATCTGAGGATCCTGCACATCAGAAACTTGTTCTTTATCTATTTTTCTCTATTGGTATTAGAGCCTAAAGGTCCCTCGATAAGGAAGGTTATTTACATCATAGGGGATTTAAACTCGTTTTATTCAATTGCATCATATCTTTGATAAGTAAACCTATTTATTTATGCACAGTAGTAAGACCTGTTTTTGGAGATAAGGGCAGTAAAACTGGTGGCTTGGTTCATGTTTGTTTAAGACAAAGTTATTTTGTTTTGTTTTAAAATGAATTTAGAACCACTTTTCTTTAGATCGTTTTCCTTTTTAAACTCTTCTACCTCTGGCTCCTCAAGATCTAAAAGTTTGGTAAATAGTAAAAAATCACTATTGAAGATTTTACAAAGCATCTTGATGACTGAGAAATATCCAAGATTCAAAAGAAGCAAATTTATGAGTTTTCAAAGTTTTCTATTTTCAAAATAGATTTTACCATCAAAATTGAAGAAAGGGATATCCAAATTTCAAAGCCTTTTGAGTAAATCTATCTTCTAAATCCAAAGACCCTTCAGAAATAAAAAAAAAAATTACAAATACATCTACATAGGTCTTTTATCAAGTATGAAGTTCATCCAATATTAATTTCTTTATTATATTAAAGTGAGATTATTAATTTAGTGGAGTAATAATTAATAATCATTTTTATTTACTCTAAATTTTAATACAATTTAAATCTAAAAATTTAAATATTTTAAAAATATTTATATTTAAAGCAACATTATCAGATTAGCATATAATTTAATTCGGATTTTAATAAAATATAATACATATTTATAGTTAGAAATATTATTTTTTGATAGACATTAGAATTAAACTATATTAAAAATAAATATGTTATTTTAGTTTGGTAAGAAATTAATTTTGGATGATTTTAAACTTGATAAAAAATTTAAGGATCAAATTATAATTTTATTTTTTAATTTAATCCTTAACTGCATTAATTTTGAATGCAGGGGTTAGTAGTTAATTTTTGTAAAAATATAAGGAGAATTTAGTGTAATAAAATCGACCCAAGAGATAATTCATATAAGAGAATAAAAATCATAACGTAAAAAGTAATTAATTATAATTTTAATCACATAAAAAAAAGTTAAGAAAAAAATAATACCAATAAAAGTGCGGGCAGAAAGATAGTAGACAAATTTACTTAAAAGTCCCTATTAATGATTATTTTAAGATAAAGTAATTAAATTATTTATTAATTAAGTAAAAGTATAAGAATATGTAATTAAAATATGTTATTTTCTAGATAAGAATTATTTTAATTAAAAAATAAATATTTACTGTTTGAAGATAAATTCATAATAAGCCAACAAAGTTCATTTAATAGATTTTATCTTTTGGAATAAGAAAATTATCTAATTATGAAAATAGACTATCACTATTTACAATTAAATTTAATAACAATAAATTTTTTTTATTCTAATTCTGTTTAAACTATATTTCCATTTTTGTTAATGTAATGCATATAATAATTATTTCTTATACTGGTTTTTATTATAAAATGGAAATTTAAAGATTATTAAGTTGCCAACATATAAATATATTTTTCTATAAATGGTACAACAATCTATAATATTATAAATGTAATAACTAATAAATTATTGCAAATATATTTTTCTATAAATGGTACAACAATCTGTGATAATTTATTTTACATGAGTTTATATAAAATATTGTCAATACTATAAAGTTATCTTTCTTACTTCAGTACATGAAGTTTTCTTTAACAATATCAAAAACCTAACTATAGTAATTTTTTTTTAAATCAAATTTAATGTTATTGAGTACACATTATTATCTATTTAGATAATTTTTTTTGAAAATGCGTACTAAATAATTATTGTATGATATTCTAATGTAAATATGTATTTTAATGAATTAATGTCAAATTTTATTTAAATTAGTTTACAAAAAATATTTTTAAATAAACAAAATTCTAAAAAATAAAAATTTTACTTTATTTATTTAAGTAAAAGGAACAAGAAGGCAAAAATTAAAAATAAATTTGTCCTAATTCGATAAAAGATATCATTTAAAGTGACTTTGATATTATATTAAAAATAATTAGGATATATAAGACAATTATTTTATCATAGTTTAATAAGTAACTAATTCTGAGTGAATTTGATTGTATAAAAAGTAGTATGATGAAATAGAACTTTTAATTTTCAAATTAATCCATTACTCAATTGATTTTTGACAAAAACAGACAAATGAGGAATTTGGTATAATGAATTGAAAGTAGAGATCCAATAGCAATATATCGAAAAGTAGAGGTAAAAGTATAATACATCAAAATATAAATTAGCATAATTTATGCAATCTGAATAGATAATTTGGTCTTCCTATTTTGTAATATATTTTTTATTTTTTATCATGGCTTGTCTAGAATCCACGACGGAAGCTTTCACAATTCAATTACGGGCTTGACTTCTCTGCCAAAAAATAAATTTAGGGATTTTTCCATAAATATTATAAAAAATAATATTTATTATAAATTTTTTTCCAAAAATACTATACTTTTTTGAAAAATTATTTTAAAAATACGGTGGTATATATTAGTTATTTATTTTTACGAAATGATATATATTATTGATAATTTGGTATATATTTTTATAATTTTTAAGGTATTTATTAGTATATATTTAATATATGTCTGATATATGTTTAGTTACCATTTAATAATATTAATTTAATTATAAATTTATCCATTGGAGAGCTAGTTAAATATACAACTATCATCTAAAACTATTTTTTAATATCTTTTTCATATATTTTAGTATATATTTCGTATATATTTAATAAATAACCAGTGAATTTTTTTTTGTATCTATGATAGTATATGTTTCAATACATATTAGGTATACATTTGATATATAGTTAGTATCTACAACTTATTTCTGAAATTATATTTTGGTATCTATTTAGTACAAATTTAGTATATATATAATATATTTCTAGTATGTAATACTGATATTTGACTTTCTTTTAATAATTAACTCGTATTTGTAATACCTATTTCGCATATTTTAGTACATGTTTAGTATATATATTTTTAGCAAATCAAAATAATAAAGTTACAAATAAGATTTTTTTCTTCTTAAGATTATATGGGAAATAATATATATATATATATATATATATATATATATATATATATATATATATTGGAATTTGTTCATATATGTATATTATATGTATACTATTTCGTATATAATATCAAACCTATAAGTAGCATATCTATTAGAACCATCATTAGAAGAAAAAAAAATATTCAGGATATTCATCAAATATTTTAGCCGCATGTTTAAATATAAATTGGAATTATTTATTTCTCAATATTTTTCAACACTAAAAAGGTGAATTACTATATTTCTTATCAAATTACTAAATCTCAATATTTTAAATACACAATCGATAACAAATTAAAAGGATCCAATACATTTTTAATACTATTAATTAATAAAAAAATACATTTAAAAAAGCAATATCAAATTCAAAAATTAGAATTTAGTTATTCTTTCAGAAACATTTAACATTTTAACAGAAATATTTCTTCTTTTTAATTCAAAAATATTCAAAAGAAAATAGTACACAATAAAGAAAGAAAAAAAAAATTTCCATTTAATTTATTTTAACAAGAAAAGGAAAAAAGAGTTAATTGAAAGGCCGAAAAAGTCTGAAATTGTTCTTTTACTTATTCATCAATTTATACATTAATTACACAACATATAAAAGACAGACTTTTGATGCTACTGTTTATGATAATATAAAGATTGACACTTTTTCTTGTCTCTTTCACTGTTTCTAAAGGTGTATATACTGCTCTATACGTGAGTTTTTAGAATAAATGCATAAATGAAAATAAAGAATGAAAAAAATAAGAAAAAGACATAAAATCACGTAAAAAAGAAATAAAAATGGTTAAAAAAGGTAAAAATGAAATATAAATACAATAGTCACCACCGTAAAAAAGAAGTAAAAATGGTCAAAGAAAGTAAAAATGACCCAATTGATTCAATTAGAGCATGACAAAATCCATTAAATCTCAATGGATTTTAAATTTAAGCCCACTTACCATCCTTTAAACCTAATGGCCTACTTTTTTATGTTAAGTTCTAACTTTAACCTAAAGTCTATATGTCCAATTTCAATTAGGCAATCACATTGCAAATACTTGGTATCCATCAAACAGAAAACAAAAATAAAGTGTAGAAAAGTAAATCTAACTATTATAACCCTCTTATAACTAAGAAATATATAAAAAAAAAACACCTAAAACTAAGTTACAGTATACAAAATAGGTCAAAATACACAGAAACTCAAAAGAACTGATCGGCTGAGGTTACAAAGCCAATCGGCTCAGCTTAGAGCTGATTAGCTTTAGGGTTTTTCCTTGGCTGATTCTTCAATTTTCTTGAAATTCTTATGCCTAGAGCGAATTTTACATACACAGAAGGTCAAAAATCAATTGAAAACACAAAATGATGAAATAAAAGCATGGAAAACAAATTAAATAGACTAAAACAAATAGAAAATAATATAAACATAAAAAGAAAAAAGAAAACTAGCAGAAGATAAGAACACATTGCATGGCAGATTCTAGATTTGAATATATAGCCCTAGAACTTTCATATAATCATATAATGATTCATAGCAGAAGATAAGAACACATTGCATGGTAGATTCTAGATTTGAATATATAGCCCTAGAACTTTCATATAATCATATAATGATTCATAAAAAATATATAAATCATATTGATGTTATTTAAGGATTAAAGAGCATATTGATATAAAATCTCAAAAGCATATTCATGTTACTCAAGGTCATGTCATTGATCATTTTAACCAGAGTACATGTTGGAACCAATTTAACTCCCGTGATCAGTTAGCCTTTTTGTGTTTTCTAACTAATCAAACACTATTCTCCTTTTATTTGGCTCTTACTTTTGCCTAAGATGCCTCTCGATTTTCACCTTAACAAACCACCCTAATTTCTGCTTGGACTGCCCTTTATGGGTTTTCAAACCAACGGGCTTATTCTTTATTCACATCCTCTTTTATATATATATATAATATCTCTTAAGCCTATCTATGTTGACCAGTTGGCTAAACTCATTGCCCTAAATGTTTAATATTGTTGCTTCTTTGACAAAGATCTTCTTAATAAGATATGGGCCTTCCTAACTGGGCTGAAATTTACCCATACTATCCAGATCCATGGGCTTTCCTTCCTTAAGGACTAGATCACCCACTTTCAAAGGTTGAGGCTTGACATGCTTGTCAAACACCCGAGCAATTCTCTGCTGAGAAATTTGTATATGATACATAGCTCTCATCTCGGTCTCATTAATTAAGTTGAGTTGATCATACCGATCTCTTGCCCATTCAGCCTCGGGTGTCTCAGCTTCCATCATTACCCTTAGTGACTTGATCTCCACTTCTACTGGCAGCACTGCCTCCATCCAATAAACTAAGGAATAGGGAGCTCCAATAGGACTCCTTATAGTACTTTGATATCCCCATAAAACATATGGAAACTTCTCTGCCCAATCTTTTGACCTGTCAATTATCTTAGTCAAGATCTTCTTTACACTCATAGTAGATGCCTCAACAGCTCTATTTACTTGAGGTCTATAAGGAGAAGACTTATGGTGTTCAATTTCGTACTTTTCTATCATCTTTTTAAACTATCCTTGGAATTGGACGCCATTATTAGACACTATATGATGTGGTAGCCTGTATCGATAAATTAGTTTTTTCTCGAAAAGGTTTGCCACTTGCTTATCTCTTATCTAGGTAAAAGATTCTGCCTCTAGCCACTTAGATAAGTACGACTGCTACTATAATATATCGATGTCTATTGTATTATTTGATTTTTAAAGATTTTATTTTATTTTATTTTATTAGATATTAATCTGATAAAAGAAAAGATAACGATTTATTTTTAATTTAAATAATTAAGTATTATCTACTTCTTTAGGGTTTTCTAACCTTACTATTATAACTAGAATATGATATCTTAGGTCTAGGGTTAGCTACATTTCATTAAGCACAAATTACTAGCAACCTAGGTGAACTAAGAGACGTTTAGAAAGCAGAGTGAGTTTTAGGAAACAAAAGGAAAAATCACTAAGTACCAATTGAGATTTAGAAACTTTATTTTTGAACAACAGTAGATTTCCCAAACTTAAGCAGCATTGGATTTTTAACCAATATGCAATTCAACCGCCTCATCGTCTCTAGAGACTCGCAAAGCAGCAATCTACAATGACAACCTTAAGGTTCCACCCATCCAACATCATCAATCAACCTTTCCCCTACTATTTTCTTTATGTTTATTTATGATTCTAGAAACATGATTAGGTTTATCTTTAAATGAATAACATGATTCACATGATTAGATTAGGGTTTCTCTTAATTTAACATATTGATTTTATTGGATTTTGAATCTAATAATGTGATCTATCCTAGGTTTTGAATATGATAATATGAGTATGCTGGATTTTGAATTTAATGATTATAAGGATTAGGGTTGTACGATTTATATGTTTTTTATGAATCATTATATGATTATATAGAGGTTCTAGGGTTGTATGTTCAAATCTAGAATTTGCCATGCAATGTGTTTATGATCTTCTTCTAGTCTTTTTTTTTATGTTTATTTTATTTTCTGTGTTTTAGTCCATTTAATTTGTCTTCCATACTTTTATTTTGATTTTTTGTGTGTGTTTATTAATCGATTTTTAACCTTATGTGCATGTAAAATTGGCTAATGGCATGAGAATTTCAAGTAAATTGAAGAATCAGCCAAGGAGAACCCCTTGGAGCCAGTCGGCTCTTCACTGAGCCGATCAGTTCTTCAACCTTTTTATGCCCTAATTCAAGTTTCTGTGTACTTTGACCTATTTTGTACACTGTAACTTAATTTTAGATGTTTTGTTCTTTCACTTTCTTAGTTATAGAAGGGTTGTAACAGTTTGATTTACTTTTCTGCATTTTATTTTTGTTCTCTATTTGAATGCCAAATATTTGCAATGTGATTGCCTAATTAAAACTAGATATATAGACTTTAGGTTAAAATTGGACCTTAACATAAAAAGTAGTCCATTAAGTTACAGGATGGTAAGTGGGCTTAAACTTAAAATCCATATAGAGTTAGTGGGTTTTGCCATGCTTTAATAAAATTAATTGGCCTACATAAGATTTAAGATCATATAACTAAAAAGGATGGAAGTGAATGCATAATTTGTAATTGAGCTAGGCTAAGTAAGCCTTGTACATAATTAATTAATTAAATAGGCTAACAAATCAAATATGGGTTGGTTTAATAAAAATGGGCTAGACTTAAGAGGACCTCACATGCTGTAATGGATGCTTGTAAAATATAAATTATCGCATTTATAGGGAATAGCCTGTTAAATAATAAAATAAAAGACTAAGATACATAAATAAGAAAGTTGGCTTTCAGATCTTTCTCTAAATGTGGCAAAGCTTCCTTATTAAATGTAGTATACCACTCAATTAGTAAAAGTGTCCCGGAGAATTATCCAAATGACGATTCCATCTCTGTGCTAGTCTCTGTGATTAGTTAGTGTGTTCCAATTAGGTTGAAAAGCCTTACAATGTTGTAGTTGCTAGAAACGCTTGGGTGCACACCTGAAACTGCTGCCCATAAAGTCTCCTACAATATTAACAAAATTGGCAAGATGGTGTCTCGCGTAATCAGAGTAAATAGCAAGGTGGTGCCTTCTATCCTACGGGGAAGATGGTGTCTTCCCTATAGGGGATCATTTAATAGTAGTGAACTGGTGCTTCCCGCCTCAACAAGAGTAGCGAGATGGTGTCTCCTACGACTTTAACAAAACCATCAAGATGGTGTCTCTCTAGGAATATTTAAGCAACAAATTGGTGCCTTCTGCTTTGCAGATCTAGAAAATGGAAAGGGCAAGATAATTTTGCCCATAATAAAGATGAATTCTTCAAAAGTATACATACAGGCAAGATGGTGTCTTCCTCGAATAAGTCAAACTTCAGAACCGAAAATCAAGCCAATCAAGTGATATTTAATCATTTTTGTTTTAATTCAAACTCATTCTTTTAAAATTGATTTCTCATGTAAAATCCATTTCTAAAAGAATTCATTTTTCAAATCAGGGAGCAAACTGTTATTACTTAATTTGCTCATCCATTATATAAGCCCAATTATGAGACTAGGATAAATCCGTTGGAGTGAGCTTTGAGGAAAGAAGGAAAAGGCTCTAAAAGACACCAAAGGACACTCGAAGGCCCTATAATAGATTAAAGAAAACCCTAAAACTGTAACCGTGGTATCCTAAAAACCTTGACGAAAGCCTAAAAAACCTAATCTAGACTGCAAAACCCCGAAAGCCTTAAACCGAGACGTCTAGAACCTCAAAACCCTTGAAAAGCCTCATTATGCATATGGACTAACGCCTAGACCACGTGGGTTAAGCTGAGTCCACGTGGACTAAGCCCACATGGACTAAAGGCATAGAATGCAATATCATAGGAATGTGAACCTAGGAGGCATATTTAGGGATGCGTGTCACCATCTCTTCCATTTTCACAAACATAAATATCAATCCTTTACTCTTAAAATAAAGGAGCCAATCAAAGCATAACACCCAAAAACTCTAAAAAAACCTTACTTACCCCATATAAATCCATACTTTTCTTCAAAAGAAACCCTAGAGCCACATTTCATTTTTGAATGTTTAAAAAACAATATAAAGCTACAATCCTCCAGCCTCCATATTTTAAAGAGACAAATCCTAAAATATAAGATTTCTCCTTACCCATTTCCATTAGTCCTTCATCTTAGTCACTCATTACCAAAGGTCACAAAGAACTTCAAGAAACCTTTTTAATCCTCTCATCCTCCTAATACCCATAACCTTCATTTTGGAATCCCATATTCCCTTCAACCCTAGCCTTAAGAAACCTTATCTTGCACTCACTTTTGGTGTAGAAAGTCCCCAAAACAAAAGCTCCAAGCTCTTAGGAGCTTACCCCGTCTAGAGTAACCTTAGGGCACGCGGGCTTTTGCTTAGCCCATATGGGCTAAGGCTTGCCCCACATAAGGTAAGCTCATAAAAGCTTATTGCTTCCTTTTTTATGATAGTTTTGGTTAATATTGGGTCTTAAGAGCTTTTATATATTATATTAATTACTTGATGAACATGTTTAGTTTCTATTTGGTAGTTGGCATGATAAATAAGTTAAAAATGTGATCAATGGCATGATTATGTTTAATTAAATGTTTCGCTTTCAATTTTTCTTCTTTAGGTTAGATTTGGGTATAATCAATTTTCTTTAAATGACTATATCTAAGGTAAATGTGTTTAGTTACATTGCCTTTATTATTTTAATTATTTCACGAGAATTAGACTAACTTCCAATTTTATAAGTATAGGTTTGGTTAGCCAAAATAGGCTTAACCCCCTTTAATGTGGATGGGTTCAATTTTGCTTGGTTATTATGATTATTTTAACACCTTATTGATTGTTGCTTTAAGTTCTTTCGGGATGCTAGTTATTCCCCTCTACATTTTGCTAATCCTTTTTGTACCCTATTAATCCTTCTTTCCCATTTTTTATTTATGTTTCATTTATTGCTTTGATATATCACCTCACATGCTAAAGGTAAACCGAACTTAAGTTGATTGATCACCTTCACATGCTAAAGGTAAACCAAACTTAAGTTGATTTATCATTCTGCATGCTTAGTAAAATAAATCAAATCACCAAAATGAGTTCTCTGCCTTCCGTATTTTGTTCACCTAATTGCTTAAAGATAAAATAAACTTGGCACTCACATGCTTAAATAAAAAGGGTTCTATTTGGTCATCTTGGTATGTAAGATAAAATCTAAGGTGCCAACTTACTTCCTTTAGGTTTAGCGGCACTAATGTTCCTTTCATATAGGTAGATGTATGCTAGGTTAGTAATCTCTCTTCCTCACTTTATGCATGATTAAATAAGATAATAAAATGTTATTATAATAAAATGGTAGCAACGAAGCTAGGTTAGTATGATTAGGGAAACCAAAAGCCTTAGAGTCTAGTGGATGTCGATTGTGTGTTCAGGAATGTTGGGGTGCTAACACCTTCTTAGAATGTACCTAACTTTCTGAATCCAAATCTCTTATTCAGGGAGAGGCAAAGTTAGGTTCTCCATAAGGAAGGAAAACTGCCATCCTTCACCCTTCTCTATTTTTCCTGATTATTTTACCCAACTGGCGACTGCTAGTCTTCTCCAATAATTCGCGGTCACTACGGTGGTCATGATTCCTTGAGACCTCTTCCCAAACAGCTCACTTTCGAGTCAAGCATAGTACAGATGAGACAACCTTCGAAACAGTGACATAGCTGTAGTCACTTAGGGGAGATCTGAAAAAGCCATGCTCATAGGTAATAAGGTCACTTTGGACTCTAATGGATGCTATGTTAATACCCTATTGGATGACAAAGTAGTATTCAAATGAGAAAGAAGTAGCAATACTGACTCAATTGACCTACACAAAGTTGCTAATCAATCCTTCAAGTATTGTGTCTCTATTAGTGATGAATCTTTCCTTTGGCATAGAAGAATTGGACATGCAAGTATGGAACTTCTCAAAAAATTAGCCAAAGAGGAACTAGTCAATGGACTTCTGAAAGTGAAGTTCATCAAGAATAAGTCTTGTGAACCATGTCAAACTGGAAAATAACATCCATCATCATTCAAATCTAAGAACATTGTAAATACTTTTAGACTGTTCTAACTACTACATATGGAAAGTCATATGTATTTGTTATTATTGATGACTATTCTAGATTTATTTATATTAATTTCCTAGCTCATAAGAATGAAGTCTTTCACGTTCTTAAAACTCCTACAAAAATTGTTTAAAATGAAAGAAGTTATTTGAATTTCTCAATTAGAAGTGATCGTGGAAAAGATTTTGAAAATAATCTCTTTGAATCACTTTGTGATGAATTTGGTATTTCAAATAACTTTTCATCTCCAAGGACACTATAATAAAATGGATTTTTAAAGAGGAGAAACAGAACTCTAGTGGAAATGACTATAACAATACTCAATGAGTATAATCTTCCTTCTTACTTTTGGGCGAAAGCCATTAACACTAGTTGTTATGTTACAAATAGAGTTTTTGAAAGGCCAATTTTAATTAAAACATCTTATGAGCAATGGAATGGAAGAAAGCCTAAGAGCATCTCCAATATAATCTTTATATATGTCAAACTCTTTATTTTAAAGAGTAATATCACAAAATGACACTCTAATACACTCTTTATTCTTTAAATATAAAGTAGAGAGTCAATTTGGCTTTCTACATATAGAGCCAAACTTTACTCTCTACTCTATATTTAATAAATGTATTACAAGTTTCAATGCATTTGATTTAATTGATATTTGCAATTCTTATTTTTCTATTGGTAAAAGTTAAAAAGATAAGGAAAGAGAAATTAAAACTATTAATATTTATAGAAATAAAAGCAAGATATATAATAAAATATAAAAATTTTGTTGGACTTAAATACAATGTTTTACTCTTTATATGTGAATATTTTTTAAGATGCTCTTTAACATAAAGAGCACCATTGAGGATGCTCTAAGGTCTCATATTTTAGAATATTTGGATGGAAATACTATATTCTAAAAATCAAGAAAAATCTTTGTAAATTCGACTTCAAAATCTGCAAGGAATCTTCCTAGGATATTTCACATCAAGCAAAGCTTATAGAATCTTTAACAAATATGCACTAGTAGTTGAAAAGTCTATGAATGATGTATTTGATGAGTCAAGCAAGCTTGATCTTAGGAAAGGTATTTGTGCGAATGATCATGTAGGTGCATTTGAAGAGCTTAAAATGATCCTTCAAAAGAGATTAAAGAACTCATTAAGGACAACCAAGAAAGCCAACCAAGTCATGATTCAACTCAAGAAAATTAATCCATTAAGGAATCACAAAGTCTTTCTAAGAAATGGAATTTCAAGACGGATCCTCCACCCACACAAGTCATTGGAGATCTTTCAAAAGGTGTAAGTACTCATTCTAAACTTGTGGCAATGAATAATCTAGCATTTATTTCTCAATTTGAGCTAAGGATCATTGATGAGGCTCTAAATGATAAAAGTTGGGTGATTGCTATGCAAGACGAACTCAACCAATTTAAGAGAAATAAAGTGTGAGAACTTCTTTCTAGATGTAAAGGAACCAAATTATCGAGTGCAAATGGGTATTTGTATTTAGAAACAAGTTTAATAAGTAAGGATCCATCAGAAGGAACAAAGCTAGATTGTTCATAAAAGGTTACAACAAAGAGGAAGGCATTGATTATGATGAAACCTTTGCTCCAGTTGTTAGATTAGAAGCCATTAGAGTTTTTTTATCTTATGCATGTCACATGTACTTTAGATTATTTCAAATGGATGTAAAAAGTGCCATTTTAAATAGTTTCATTGAGGAGGAAGTGTATGTTTAACATCCTTCCGGATTTCAAAGTCATAAATTTTCAAATCATGTGTTTAAACTAACTAAGGCCTTATATGGTTTAAAATTAGCTCTTAGAGCTTGGTATGAAAGACTTAGTTCATTTTTATTGAAAATGGCTTTTCAAAGGGAAAAGTTAACACTACCTTATTTGTAAAAAGACACATGCATGATACTCTCATTGTGCAAATTTATGTTGATGACATGTTTAGTGCTATTGATGAGTTGCTCTGTGATGATTTTTCTAAGTGTATGACTATAAAATTTGAGATGAGCATAATGGGAGAGCTCAAATTCTTTCTTGGTCTCCAAATCAAGCAATATAAGGATGAAATCTTCATCAACCAGTCCAAGTACACAAAGGAACTTTTAAAGAGATTTGAGATGGATGGTTGAAAAGTAGCCAAAACACTTATAAGTATCACAACAAAATTGGACAAAGACTAGAAGGGTAAGCATATGAAATGTAAAGCTCTATAGAGGTATGATCAGTTTACTTTTATGCTTAACTGCCTCTAAATTTGCATGTATAGTGTTTATCTATGCGCCAGATTTTAATCAAATCCGAAAGAGTCATAATTGAATGTGGTCAAAATAATTTTGAAATATTTACATGGTACCTTGCATTTAGGACTTTGATATCCTAGAAATTCATCCTTTGATATTAGTGGATTTTTGAATGTTGATTATTCAGGAAGTCTCCTAGATAAGAAGAGCACTTCCGAAACTTGTCATCTTTTAGGTAAATGCTTAGTTTCATGGTTTAAGGAGAAACAAGTATCGGTTGTTCTCTCCACTACAAAAGTTGAATATGTAATGACTGAATGTTATTGCACTCAAATTCTATAGATGAAGCAGCAACTAAGAGATTATAGGAGAGAGGTTGAACACATTCCCATTAAATGTGATAACACTAGTGCTATAAACTTTTCAAAGAATCCTATTCAACACTCTAAAAGTAAGCATATAGACATAAGACATTATTTTTTACGAGATCATATGTAAAATGGTGATGTTATATTGAAATTCATTGATATAAACAACCAACTTGTCGATATCTTTACAAAACTTATAAATGAGAAAAGATTAAATTTCATTAAGAAAAAGAGCTAGGAATGATTGATGGGAGCATATTAGTTTAACTTTCTTTAAACAATCATTCCTCATGCATAGATATTGTTTTTGCTAAGAATTATTGCTTGAATCTTTATGCCTTGTATGCTTGTGTGCTCTACTTGCTAATATGGTGTAGTTCTATATGTTTCTCTATTAGAATGAATTGAGTGTTGCTATTTGTTTGGCATTTGAATACATAATCTCATTATTCACTTTCATACTCAATAAAGTCAGTGAAAAGTGCTCTTGCACCTTAGAAGCACGCTTGCGCTTTCTAGTCTCCAACAAGTTAAAAACTAACCTCAAAAGCATGCTCTTGATTCTAAAGTGTGCCCACAATTTTGTTTAAAAATAGTCATTATAACACAGTTTTGAATTGCGACCACAAGTGCACCCACATTTTTACATGATAACTGTAAAAATTCATTGCCACATTTTTCAAAACGACTTTTAAGTTAATTCTAGCCATTTTTGACGTTATTCTCCCTCTCCAAAGGCTATGTAAAATATTTTTCAAAGGTATTTATCACTTTTTCTCACATTCACTTTTCACATCTCATAAACTCTTTTTTTTCTTTGAAAAACTCAAACATCTTCTACACTTCTTTATCTACAACCTAATGGGGCCAAGACAGATAGTTGGAAGAGGTTCTTCCTCCTCTTAAACTATGCAAGAAAAGATGAAAGGCATAGATAATGAGGCTAGGATCAAATTTATGACAATAGAGAGGAAGTCCAAGCTACAAGATTTTTTAATGAAATACCCCTTCAAAACCTTGGAATTGATTAAGAGGTGAACTCTCTCCTTGAGAATGTAGGCCTAAAACCATTTCTTCTACCTCAAGCCTTAGATGTAGGTAATGAAAACCTCACCAAAGAGTTGCTCTCCTCAATGGTGATAAACAAAAAGAGAGATGGTGATGAGTATTATGGGATAGAGTTTAAGATGTTTAGGGAAATACACTCTCTTTCTAAGGCTTAAATTTTCTCCATCTTTGGATTTCAAGATAGGAGTCCAATGAGAATGATTGAGAATATTGTTGACATGAGCCTTTCTCCTTCTCAGCTTTGGAGACAAATCTCTACCAAAGACTTCCTTTCCAAAGACCTAAAATCCCTCTCTAATTGGATAATGCATAGGATGGTAGCCTCCAACACTCATGCAAGAGACAATGGTATTTAGAAAGTTCCTCAAAAGGAC
The DNA here is from genome assembly GCF_019578655.1 of Ricinus communis. NCBI lineage: Eukaryota > Viridiplantae > Streptophyta > Magnoliopsida > Malpighiales > Euphorbiaceae > Ricinus > Ricinus communis. Next base: position 19,345,989 of record NC_063256.1, on the reverse strand, counting down.
CCAGTGTTCTTATACACAATGATTCGTGTTAAGAGGATTGTCCCATAAAAATTATTTCTTGATCATCTCTTTCATCTTGGAAATACCCAAACAAGTGTTATTCTTATTTCTTCTTATATCACCAAGATAGCCAAACACCTCTGACTCCACACTCCTCAAAATAAGATCTACCTTGCTCCACCTATTGCTCCTTTTTGCTTAGGTCTTCCCTTCTTTGAACATGTTAGGGTCATTCATTTAAGCCTTAAATGGGAAATAGATAGAGAATTCTTCCTTTTAATTGGAGAATTTATGAGTGATAGGAAGATGGACCATGGAACTTCTAGTGAGCCTACTCCTTCCATTCATGAGGGTGAAGCTTCCTTCTCATTTGAAGAAAAAGTTCTAACAAAGAAGGAGAAATTTGGAACTATCTCCATTACTTGCATATGGATCTTGTCGAAATCCAAAAGTTTCACAAGCTTCCCTCATGTCATATTAAGGATTCGAAAGAGGAAGAGTAAGAGGTAAGAGCACCTCCTACTCATGTTGGTTCTAGTAGTGGTATAAAAGGCAAGACTCTTATGGTGGAAGAAGAAGAAGAAGAAGAAGAAGAAGAAGAAGAATACTAATTTCTCAAAATCTTTTTTTCTTCATCTTTCATTTTTTTCTATTATGCATTGATCCATGTCTTGATCATACATCATTTTATATTTTCTTCTTTCATTATGCAATAAAATTCTTTATGATCATTCTCTCTATTTTAATTGCCTTATCTTTTTAATATCTATTTATTTTGTATTTCTTTCTTTTTTGATTTTTGATTTTGCCAAAGGAGGAGAGATAGTGATAGAAATAATGATAAAGATAATAATGATAAGGAGAGTCAAGAGAAAATTAAACCAAGGAGAGTTTACAAAAATGAGATATTAAGAACTAAGAATTAGATAACAAATTAAAGGGGAGAATATCATCTAAATATACAAATCCCTTTTAAGGACATGTTCCTTAAACTTGAATCCTAGTTAGATTAAGGGGGAGTGCTTATTTTCACCTTTTAACTTGTTTATCAATCACTCAATTGCATTTATACTCGCCCAATTTTATCTTTATAATCAATTCGGTTGTCAAAATCAAAAAGCGAGATTATTAGCCTAAGGGTTAATTGATCTCTATTTTGATTTTAACACACAAATTGATGTTGCTAATTAATCCCTTGAGTGTTTATATAATAATAATTTGAAGGTTCCAAGGATTAGACATCTGTGCCTTATGCTTTTTAAGATTAGTTAATGAAGACCTATAAAGTGCAAGGGCGCCTTGAAAGCGTTAGGGTGCTTTTCAATTTTTCAAGTTGACCATCCACGTGTAAAGACTCCCTAAAAGACCTCTAATCATGTTAAGACACTTGGCAGTCAAACAGTCTTCTCTTTGAGAAGCGTGAGAGGGCCTTTGGAGCTCGAGGGCATTTGTAACTCAATAGAAAGGCAAAATATGGCAGAAGGTTCTACGACCTCAAGCACGAGCATGCTTTTTAGTATAGACAAGCCAAGCATGAGGGTGTTTTGCAAGCACGGGGGTGGCATTCACATTTAATATTGAGTTGGTGATCACTACACCGTTAGTCGATAAAGCAGCATGTTACACCTTTCCTTCTCTTCCATCTCCCTTTGGGTACTTAGTGCCTCCACCAACTAAAATGGCTGGATTCTTAATTCAATTGATAATTTGCCCGATACTGAACTAGCTACCTTCTCTGCTCGGCTTGCTTTCTATACAACAATTATTAGAAAATAATTGAGTTCGGGTTTCAATTTCTAGCATTTAAATTTCAATTTGCCCATGGGCAAAGAGATGGAGATGTGCTCTTAGAAAGGGCCGGCGTGAACGCTGAAGAGAGACCAAAAGTCCGAAGACCATAACGACGCTTTTTAGGCAGAAATGGACTTTTTGCCAAATCACCACCTTTTGTAATAATGATGAATAGGCCATGTGTAACATCTTTTTAGGGGTTGGTATGATTATAAATACCTCTCATAAAGAATAAGACATTAAGTGTGTGGATTCTATAATGCATAAACTTTTATAAATTTATTTTTTAGCTTTTTAAACCTAAATTCTTTGTATAGTGTATTAAGTGATTTTTTTTCATTCAAAAAAACTTCTAAATGGTTATTGTGTCAGCCAGGATCAAAGCACAAGGGATTAGTTGTTGAGTTTCCATTAAAACTCAAGGGTTAAAGGACTAGTGTGAGATTGAAGGGAATAGGTTTAGTGTTAGCTTATTAGAACACCAAGTTGTTGGGTGAGCTTGCTAAAATCCAAGGTCTTGTAATCAAGTTTGATTATAATGGAATACTCAAGTGTGATCTTGAGGAATGCACGTAAGGAGAATTATTCTCGAACTACTATAAATCCTTTGTGTTAATCTCTCGTACACTTTCTCTTATATCATTTCCTTGTTATTGCATTTGTGATCCTTGAGCTTTTCTAGTTTAACTTGATTTTGCGATTTGGAGTCACCAATTCAGCCTTCCTTTCTTAGTTCCAAGGGACAACACCTAGTGGTTTCATTTTCTTATTACTGATTTTGTTGGCCTGCTTGATCTTTGGACCAAGCTATTTTACCGTTTACCACTAGTAAATTATTTATTATTGGAGGCTTTTTGTGTTTTACCAATGCTCCTTCTGCTACTCTTCCTATATTTGTTGTCAAGTATTTGCCCTACTTATGGAGCTGACAATTTAGCCTTCATCAAGTGACTCATATCATTAAATTTATTGCTATAAACCTAGGGAACTTTCCTGCTCTCAACCAAAAAGCACATTTATTTGGATTGAGCTTAAGGTGATGTCTACTAAGGATTACAAAAGCTTCCTCTAAGTCTTTTGCATGTTTTTATGGTTTTTCTAATTTGATGATCATGTCATCAATATAGACTTCAATAGTTTTGCTAATTTGGTCTTCAAACATAGTATTACCATTCTCTAATGTGTTATCCTCATATTTTTCATGTAAAATGACATAACTCTATAGCAATATGTCCATGTGGCAGTGATAAATGATGTTTTTTTATTCGTCTTGCTTGAATATGGATATTTGGTGAAAGCCTTATTCAGTGTCTACTGAGCTACATACTTCATAGCCACTTGTAATATCTATTAGTTGCTTGATGCTCAATAGAGGATAACTATCCTTTGGGTAGCTTTGTTGAGGTCTATGAAGTAAACACATATCCTTCATTTCCTATTGGGCTTATTTACTAGGTCAATGTTTGCTACCCACTTTGGGTACATGACTTTTCTATTGAAGTCTGCCTTTAGTAGCTTGTTCACTTCCTCAGCAATTGCTAGTTTTCTTTTTGGTGGTTTCTCTTCTTTTGCTTCAAAGGCTTGTAGTTTGGATTTATGTTCAACTTGTGAGACATTAGGGTAAGTTCTAATATGGAATTGAGGTGAACATGTTTCTTTGCCTTAGAACAATTTCTTTTGTGTCTTTAGTAACTGATTCTGGTAAGTCTATTTCGATCATTACCTTATTCTCTAGTTCTCCACTAAGTGAAACTTGCAAGAGTTCCCCATGGGATTCTGCTTTTATACCTTTTTATTATATTGCTTGGTCATACTTTCTACTGGTAGTGACTCGCACACATCTTTCAAAGATGTAATGTAATATTCCTTTGCCATCTTCTAATTTCCTTTGACTATAACAACTCCTTGTTATGTAGGCATCCTCATCTTCAAGTAAGTTACACATGTCATTGCTTTTACCTCGTTAAGGAATGGCCACTCTAGGAGTGCGTTATAGGTGAAAAGAATATCAACCACCACGAATTGAGTTCTTATCTTCTTTGTTTGGCCTTTCAGTCTATTGCCTTTTTCTCCTGTCTCTTCCCTCATTCAAGGTTAAGCATGCTAAATCTACTAGCTGAATTGGTTGCCCTTCTAATCCCTGTAAGGGGTAAGGACAATTTTCAAGTCCAAAATTGCTCCTCCTAACTCCTTATAGACTTGAAGAGTGATCAGATTTACCGAACTGCCATGACCCATCAAAATTATTTTTATGCAGAAGTTCTCAATGTACGAAAAGATCATCAATGGGTCTAAATATGGAATTTCTACTCCTCTTGCATCTTCTTTTGTAAATATTATTGTTGGATTAGCCCTTTCAATTTCTATCATGTTTATTCTATTTCTCTGTCTTTGTTATGTATACAGTGTTTCCCTAGATCATTTTGATCTCTCATAATTCTTTTATTTTGAGCTCGCCTTTATCCCTATCTCCATCTTTTCCTCTATCTCTTCTTTGACATTCTTCTTTTCTATCAATCAATTCTTTTAAATTTCCTCTTTGTATCAGTCTTATATCTCCATTTTCAAATCTCTGCAATCTTTTGTGTCGTGTCCATGTTGAACATGGAACTTGTAATATTTATCTTTGTTCTTGCTTTCTGAGCTTTGTTCTATCGTTGGTCTTGACCATTTTATATTTTTCGTGTTCCAATGAATGAACATCAAAATATTTGATCAGGATCTGTTCAAAAGAACATAGTTTGGCTATCCATATTTGTATCTTGATCGATTATCTAATCTTTGATCATATCTACTCACGCTATTATCTTTTCTTGCTCTTCTTGATTGCTTATCTTTGCCCTTGAATTCTCTACTATCTACATCCTTTCTCTTACATGTTCGGTATCCTCACCAAGCCTTATAAAACTCCATGATCTCTCTATGAGTTTTTGATATGTATATGATGGATCAATGGTGAGAGAATCTTTGAACTTTGTCATGTTGGTATTGTCTGTCATGTTATCAGTTATTGTGCATGACTCAATCTTTCTACCTAAATACCTTCTTTATTGAATCTTTCAACATATTCTTTTAAGCTTTCTTTTCTCATTGAATGCACTCTTTTTAGATTACTAGACCTCTTCTTTGGAGGCACATTAGTGATCAACCTTAGTTGGAATGCAAAAGCTAGTTGTTTGAAAACTTGCACTGATTCCTCGGCTATCACTACAAGAAATCACACTTTTGTGATGAATTCTTTTGCCAGGCATTAAGCTTCTTCACAATTTATTAACTAAAGATTACAAAATACATAATCATCAGTGTAACATTTGATTTTGTGACATTTTGTCGCTGTTAATTTTTTATATTGTCACTATATTGTATATATTATGATGAATTAAAAACTTTTGTCACTTTCATTTTTAGAGGTGGAATTTTGCAATAAATATTTGGAGGGAAATCGTTTAATGACAAATTGATAGTAATTGATGAGGATTGTTAGTGTCACAAAATATTTATTTTGATGATGATATCATATTTTGTCAATAATTAGTTGAATAATTTAGTGATATCACTCATTTGTTACGATTGTTCACATTTGGTGACAAAGAATATTGATTCATCACAATTGTATTTGGAGGCAAAATTTAATATAAAACATTTTGGAGGAAATTCTTAAGTTATGAGAATTTTTATTGTCACAAATATAAGTTTAATATGACAGGATAATTTTTCATCATTTATTAGGTGACTAAATAAATGACGAGACTGTTTTGTCATAAATTGTTATATTAAAAGACGTCACAAGTTTATTAGGCAAAAATTAATATAGAATATTTACAAGGTAATAATCTATGAAAACTATTTTTGCTACATAAATTAACTTTACATGATCAGATAAACTTAGGTCTAGTCCTTTTTATTTAATCACATCTCAGGTTTGATTTATTAGTCTATTTTACTACTTAGTCTAAGCTAATTATAAATTATTCTTTGATTCCAGCATTTAAGCCTAAATGGACTACTTTTTATGTAGAGGCTCAATTATATGATTTTAAGTCTAACATGGCCCAATTAATTCATTTAAAATATGACAGAGCCTACTAGGTCTATATTGATTTTTAAAAAACTAGCCCAATTACCATCTGATTAACCTAATGAACTATAATTTTTATGGTGGGTCTAATTTTTAGTCTATGGTCTATGTGTCTAATTTTAATTAAGCAATCACATTACGGCTATTTGGCATATATCAGGCATAAAATAAAAAATAAAAGTGCAGAAAATGAAATCTAGCTATTACAACCCTTCCTACAACTAAAAGAAAAAAAACAAAATACCAAGTACAGTATATAAACATTGCTGAAATACATTCAAACTCAAAAATCAGGGTCAAAATGTGCACAGTAGATTGGTCTAAAGCATAGAGCTTATCAACTTTGGGGCTTCTATGGGTCAATTCTGCGATCTTCCTTCAATTTCTCATGCCCAAGATCGATTTTACATGCACAGAGGGTAGAAAACAATTAAAACATATAAAATAAAAAAAATAATGTAAAAAATATGAAATCTAACGAAGAAAACCTAAAAGCAAGCAAACCCTAGAAATCAACACTGACATTAGGCAAATGTGATATTTTAAGGCAGATTCCAAATTTCAATCTCGCAACCCTAGAAATCTAATTCAATTAGATAGAAATACAAATTAATTATGTTTACCTACTCATTTAACTAATCAGATTGAAAATCCGATAAAATCACATTATCAGATTTAAAACTCTACATGTTTCTATATTATTTTCAAAACACAATAAATCAACAACATGTTATATTAAGAGAAATCTTAATCTAATCATGCAAATCATGTTATTCATTCAAAGATAAACCTAATCATTTTTCTAGAATCATAAATCAACATAAAGAAACCAGTTGGGGAAAAGTTGATTGATGATGTTGGATGTGGGGATACCCTCAAGTTGTCATTGTAAATTATTGAGTCTTAGGAAACAATGAAGCCGTTGAATCGAGGATTTGATGAGAATCTAATTCTGATTGAGATCTAAGAACTTCTGTCATTCTAAATAAGTTATGTAATCCAAGGTTGTTTCTTAGTGACCTCTAAAAGAAACTCTCTTGTATAGCTAATTAATAAATGTCGATCAGTAATTTTAGAGTGTAGCTTAAAGAGTGTAGCTCCCCCTAAACCTAAGGTAACATATTCTATATATAGTAGTAGGGTTAGGAAACCCTAGAGAAATAGATAAGTATTTAATTATTTAAAAATGAAAACTATCGATTATCCTTCTTTTTTATTAGATTAATATCCAATAAAATAAAATAAAATCTTTTACATTCAGATAATTATCACTAAAGATATTTAAAATTCCAATAATTATAAAAAATTACTTCTAGAAACTTATTTTCATCAACTTCAGCGTTTTAAGTCAAAAATATGCATAAAACGGCATCGAATTTCGGAAAATAACCAACCAGCATTATGTAGAGCCGATCGACTCTACACAAAGCCGATTTAGCTCTATGCTAAGCTGACCATCTTTGTATAGAGCCGATTCAACTATACGCGGAGTTGATTGGCTTTATGGCTGAAAAGTTTAGAAAATCTTGCCAATTTGGTCCTTGAACTCGCAAAAACTGCCATTTTACCCGTTAAAGTTAATTTTTTCTGATAATTAAATACAAATTAATCCTAGAGAAGTTATTTGATTCAATTATTCTCAATCTTAACTTGGATCTTTTTATCCTCAATCTCTCGAAACTCGAGAAAGGTAGTAACTTGCATCATAGGATTTTCTGTAATTCCCTCAATATCTGGATCTGGAAAATGGGCGCTGATAGTTGCCCCTGGTTTGTCAAAATTTAGAAGTATTCATGTGATTAAATAAATTGAGACAACTCATAATATCAAGGACATATCAAAATGATATCTTGATAAGCTGTAAAAGCCACGCCTAGTAAACTCGAATTGATATAGGAATTTTGATTTGATGTGGGGACCACGCCCGCTTGAATTTTGAGGACTTTGCTTGCTTTAAAATTTTGAGAACTTCGCCTACTTGAATTTTTAGAAATCCACCTACTTTATTGAAGGACTACGCTTATGATTTAGGAACCACGTCCGTCGATCTTATATTTGTAGAGACCTCTCTCTGGCTACTTTCCACTTCGAGATGCAATTATGTATGCAATTATGTTCCTTCAGGTTGATTTGGTAAACTTTCCCACTTTCGAGTGCAAATTGACTCAATAGATTTTTTTGGAGGCTATATTTATAATTGCTCCATCCAAGGACTAAAGTGTAATTTTGATAGATCTTGGATCAAAATGTCATTTTTTGAAAAATTCCCACCTTGGGATGCAAATTGACTTGTCAGATGTCTTCTAGAGACTTGTATTGGTGACTAGCCCATTTAGGGATTGAAGCGTAATTTCAATAGGTTAAGGACCAAAATTGTATTTTTGCCTTCTTAGGACATATATATATTATATATCCGTTTATAATTCACTTTATCTATTTCTTCTTTACTTTTCTCTCAAACCCCTTTTCGCTCTTTTTTTTTTCTTTCCCATTTCTTGACCAAATTCCATAAAATCAGTCTTGAAATAGCTACCTCTTCTTCTAGATTCTCAGGATGCACCCCAATTGCACTAAGTTGGAAGTCTTCACCGCTGATTTCTTGCCAGAACAACCTTAGGCTTGTCAAATGGGAGGAAATTCCTCTTTTGGCAAAATTAAACAATCACCGGGCATTTTCGGCCATCGAAAAGGTATTTTTCTTGCATAAAATCTTTTTTTTTCTATGAAAAACACATGAATTTTATTTTAGAATATTTATGAAAAAATTTGTGCCCTAACCCATAAAACCAAATGGCTTTGTGTAGTATCGATTCAAATCTATGCTGAGCCGATTGGCTCTCTAAAGTCTAAACCGATCGTGCACAGGCCGAAAACTGATTTTTTAGTTTTTTCTAACAAAAAATAGCGATAAATAAACAATGTACTTACTTGTTTTGGGTCCTTATACATGTGCATTATATTTACTGCATTGTATTTACATACTGGTGCTTGTGCTTTTTCAAAATGATATCGTATCAATTTGGTTCATTGAAATTTTTTACGATGCTCGGAAGTGGTTTGATGAGTTACTGAGCTCTATAAAGGCTAGGATCGACGACACTGGATTCCATCGATTCATGGATACACTTATGTCGCGGGAGGATGAATCATAGTTCAATTTACGCCCTACTTGAAAGGTGGATGGACACCACCCACACCTTCCACACTCCGATTGGTAAGCTGAATTTATCCCCACTTTCCTTTACTACTATTACGAGGATTGACTTCACAACTACGTCCGTACCTTTTGATGATGCGATCCATGATAAGCGCTCCGATGTCTGAGAGCATTATATCATAGATTTACTTAGGTTCTTGTCGGCATGTAAGAACACTCGGTGCTTAGCTTATCAGAGCATTCCACTTTATTACAGGGGCTTTGTGCCTCGAAATGCTTGGGAGGTGGATTAGATGGCTCGAGCCTTTTTGGTGTACTTCTTTAGAACTACTTTGTTTAGTGACTCGGGGAACTTATTAAACTTCCATTACTTGGCCCCTTTGCAGGATTTGGACTAGGACTCCTCTTTCATATAGGGATCTGCGGCTCTTGCCTACCTGTATTATCAGATGGAACATTACGGTCTTTGGGAGCAAAAGGGTTTGCAGTTTCTAGCACACGGTTCACGTGAGTTTTATCCACTCTAACTTTTCTTTTTTATGCTTGCTTGTATTTGTGTAGTAATTATTGACTCTTGATTTATAGGTTTGGGCCTTAAAGCTTGGCCTTTTGGTGGGCTCACAACCTATCAGCATTTATCGAGCCTTCCCACGCTTGAGTTATTGGGGCTTGAGTAGGAGTGTCCCTTTAGAGTGGGCACAGGTCCATATGTATTGCATGTGGATCAATTTCCTAACCTGGGATAAGGTAAAAGACAAAATTTATTAGTTATATCTGTGGTCTACAAGTCTTAGTTACTTACCTTTGCAACTTGCAAATTTGTAGCGACTGGCTGGGAAAGGGTCGTCATTGGGACCTCTACATGCTCTCCGCCATGGACTTCGATCATAGGAGAGTTCTCTTGATTGGCCCCGCTTGTCGAGCCTGGTTTCAGGTTGAGAGGATCCATGGCTGGGAGAGGGGGCCTAGCAAGCGTCGAGTTCCCTTGTCTCCCCATCTTTCTATATTTTGGACTGCTGACCTTGTCGGTGAGGAGCTAGCTAGGAGTTTGGAGGGATTCGACGACTTCGAGGACCTCACCACCTGGTCCCATAGGATAGACTACACCTCTTTCATCCCTTAGCTACTAGGACCCATGCCTCTCAGCAACGACATCATGGCTCAGGTCTGTTCTTGACCTTGCTTAAGTTTTCATTTTCTTCACTTTGCTTAGTTACTAATTTAGTTGTCTTGCCATAGTTCATCCATCATATGCCCCCGGCTCTTAAGCTGACAAAGGGATGGTCTACTCGCCACTTTAAATCTTCACATGTCTCAGGCTCGTCCGTAGGTGCTGCATCTAAGGCACTATGGGCGGTGGTTTCGAGCATGCACCTAAGTGTATTTAGCAACTACAACACTGTAAGGCTTTTCAACCAATTGGGAACATGCTAACTAATTACTAAGATTAGCATGGAGATAGGAGTCGCCAGTTGGGTAATCACCGGGACACTTTTACTAATTAGTGCTGGTTCTCAGATTCCACAAGAAAGCTTACACCATAAAGTTTAGAGATGGATCTAGAAGCTAACGTCCTTATTTGTGTATATTAGTCTTTAAATTTATTGTTTAACAAAATATTCCCTATAAATGCAAGCATTTTATACATAGGTATGCTAAAACAACAGACAATACACCTACACTTGGCCATTTTATTCAAGTCCAACCCATATTTAAGTTATTAATCTAACTTACTAATCAATTATGTATAAGGCCCATCTATTCTAGCCTAATTATGTATTCTCTTTGGGTTCAACCTTTATGCCTAATGGAATACTTGTTATGAGAAGGCCTATACATTGTGATCTCAATCCTAACTAAGTTCAAACATTAACTAAACTTGTCAAAGCCTGCTAGTCTAATTGGATTTTAGGGTTTATGCCCCGTTAAGGTAGATTAGCCTATTAGACTATAAAATTCATATTGCATTAGTTTTTAGCCCTAAGTTTATGTGACCCAATTTTGTTAATCAATCACTTAATCATGTATTGGGTAACATATAATAAATAAAAATAAAGAAAACAGAGTAAAAAGAAAAACTCTAACTATTACAGCCCGCCTATAACTACGATTGCAAAACTAGAAAGACCTAAAACTATACAGAGGCTGAGAATACATCGAGATATGCCAAAAATATAAAATATAGAATCTCCAGCTTGATTAGCCAACCAATTATGCATGAAGAGCTGATAAGCTCAACAAAGAGCCAATTAGCTCTAGAGTCTCAAGGCAAGTTTCCGTTGGTTTTCCTTCGTTCACCAGTACAATCTCACACTCTAGAGCCAACTTTACATGCACATGTGTTAAAAAATTAAATATAATGAGATAAAATGGATAAAAATAATAAAATAAAAGTTATAGAAGCCAAAAAAACCTAAATCACTAAAACTCTAAAATCTTATAAACTAACAAAAGATTATCAAAACAAAAAGAATCAAGTTTTACTCAGGCTTAATTACTTAATTATATTAACAAATAGATCTAAATATTAACCCTATATCATGTTTTTAATCAAATCTAAAACCTTAATTGGCAAAATATCAGATCTAAAAAAATCTAGTTCTTAATACCGTATTGAAAACCCTATATGCATACTAATAAAAACCTAATCTATCATATTTATCAAAAATCAAAACCTTAATCATGCTTCTAAGAACAAATAATATAGTTAATAAGGAATGAGAGAACTGATTTTTATGAATGATGCAGATGTATGGTAGAAGGAATCCTCAGGTTATCACTGTGGATGTTAGATTTGCAAGTCTCGAGCAATAAAGAGGCAGTTGAATCAAAGATTGGGTAGGAATCCAGAGCCAAATCAAAGGGTTTCCATAGATGCTCTTTCTTAAGTGCCTTGTTTCCTAAAAGGACTCTTTCTTAAATGGCTTGGGTCTTCGAGTGTTATCTACGATGGTCAGTGCAATTCCTTTCATTTTCTTTTGATTTTCTCTCTTTTCTTTCTATCCCAGTGTTCTTTTTTCTTGATTTCACTTACGGTTACATCTTAATTCTTAAATAAATAAACTCCTATTTATTTATTTAAGATTTAAATAATTATTGATAAAACAATGATTATTTTCAAGGAAACCTTCTAGAATTCGTATCTAGATGTAAAATCGTCCGAAAAAATGACGTAGAAGAGTCAAAATCCAATCAATTCTTTGAAGAGCCAATTGGCTCTATCATAGAGCCCATCAAGAAGTTTAGAAATTTACAGTTTAGTCCTTGATTTTATAAAAATTATTATTTAGACCCTCAAACTTAATTTTTTCTAGCAATTAGGTCCAAATTGATTTCAAAAAGATAATTTCAATTGGATTAACCTCAATCCTAGCATTGGATTCGTCTATCCTTTACCTCTCGAGACCCGAGAAGGCAGTGACTTTCATCACAGGGCTTTCCGTCTATCCCTTGATATTTGGATCCAGAAAAAGGGTGTTGATAGGCGCCTCCTACAATGATATTAAATGTGGTGCTTAGAACCATTACATTTCTCTCGAACCTAATGGTTTCATACTAGAGTCTTGCTGGTGCTATAGAGCATCGGCTAGCTATGGAGCACTGCCTCTCTTTGGAGTTCACTTCAAGTACTTACGCATATGTAAGTTGCATTCCCTTCTGATACTTTGCATTTTTTCTTTTCCTCAAATGTTAGTAATATATAAATAATCACACAGGTTCTGAGGGATCGGTTCAAGCATGTACATCGGCTGGTTAAAGCTGTGAGGATGCAGTTCTTCATCCTTAGTAAGAATTGGCAAGTAAGAATCAAAATAAATTATAAAATGGAAGATGTATGCATGTATGAGATATAATAACTAATCTCCGTTTGTATTTTCTTTAGGTGGACCATGAGAGTATGCGAAGGTAGGTAAATGATCGACAATCCAGATCGAGGCTAGCAACATAGGATCGACACACTAACGCTTCAGCTATCCATTTTTTAGACCCAGGGGACACTGATTTTGATGAGGAGATGAGAGATTTAGGATAGAGCCTTGACTTCTGATTTTAGTACCATTGCTTGTATTTTTTCTATAGAATTCTGACTTTTCTGAGATATTAAATTCACACTTTTGATGTTTAGATCCATCTCTAATAATATTTTCTTCTTAATATTGTATATTTTGGGTTTGCATATGACCAAGGGTCGAGAAAACGCCAAAAAACACTCAAAATGTTGCAAAATTGCCTAATGATATCACACAACTAATTTAGCTGTGCGCACAGTCGATCAGCTGTATGGTCAGCTAGTTTGGCTCTGTAGTTACAGAGTTAAAAACTAATTTTTAGGCCTTCAAATACGCGTGCACCATCACACTTCACCGTACACGAAAAAGTTAAAAATTCCATGACTCAGGAAAGCGCCAAAGCCCTTAAAACTCTTCTCAAAATCCTCACTAGTGATGAATGGACCAAACTTGGAAAATTTCACCTCCTTCAAAGCTATGCAACACACCAAACTTGATTATGGGTTTCTTCACTCTACTATCAACTTTTGGTACCCAAGAGACCATATTTTCCGATTCAATTGGTAGGATCTATGTCCCATGATTGAAGAGTTCTCTAACATTCTTAGAGGCTCCATGGATTCTACTAATCTGATTGCTTTGCCAAGGCTTGATGATCCTTTTCCTAGAAAATTGGATGAAGGCATTCTGGACACATTTATCCATTGTACTTGCCCCTGGTGGAACATCAAGCATGTCACATTTATGGTGTATGGCGATTGCGTACCCTTAGATTGCGGGCATCCACCTTTTACATACCTGCAAGACTTTGCCATTAATACAGGCAAAAGCAACAGGTTATGGACTTCCCTCGTGAATTCAAAGGCTTCCTATTGAAATAGGATTTCTTGAATAAGATGGAAAGACTCTAGCCCTGTCAAGATATAGAGCGCAATCTTGATTTTGAAGGCGACTTGACCACTGATGACAACTTCAAAGCTTGGGTCGAGCTTCAGATTACTATTTCTTTTGAATTCATGAGGTTCAAGAGGACTTAAGAGCTAGCTATTGAATCTAGAAATGCATATGCAAATGGAAAAAGAAGGAGAAGATAAAAATGCTCTTTTTTTTAGATCTCATTTTTTTTTAGAACTTTAGCTTAGTTTATTCTTTTAATTAGTGTATAGAATAATAAACAGATATATGTATACTCGATAAAGATTCTAAATAATTTATTCATTTAGTAAAGGCCCAAATAGGCACATTCCTGGATTTCTCATGATATAACTTCTGTCACTAACCAGTCTTTTTAGAATTTCTAGCTGATTATTTTCTCTTATTTTTCTAATTTTTACTTGACCAGTCTTTTTAAGGTTTCCCAATCAGCAAGCTTCTTTTTCCTATTATTATTATTATTATTATTATGCATAGTATTTTTTAAGACGATCCATGTTAATTGGCTTAAAGAACTTGTTCCCTTTGAAGTTTGAGATCTTAGCGGCACCATTGGAAAGAATTTTCTTTACTAAGTATAGGCCTTCCCAATTAGGCCTAAACTTCCCTCTTAGGTTGAATGTAGTAGGTCTTGTGTGTTTCAACACCAAGTCACCGATTCTGATTTTTCCTAGTTTTACTTTCTTATTAAACGCCCTAGATATTCGCTTTTGGTACAACTGCAAAGGATAAAGGGCTTTTATTCTCTTTTCATCGATTATAGGCAACTGTTGTCTCTCTACTCAACCCACAGTACTCTAGTATTTCAGCCTCTAACACAACTCTCAAAGATTTCAACTCTAACTCAAATGGCAAGACTGTTTCAGTCCCATAAACTAAAGAGTATGGAGTGTCTTATCAACGTCTGCTTAGTTGTTCAATATCCCTAAAGTGCAAAGGGTAATCGAAATGAATAATCCTTATGTTTTCATACCATCTTTAAGAGTATTTTCTTTAAGTTCTTATTGGCTACTTCCACCATTCCATTCGCTTGAAGTCTATACGGAGAAGACCTGTGACGTTCAGTCTTGTACTCTGCTAAAACGTTTATTGTTTCACCCATGAATTGCACACTGTTATCTATCACAACATGATATGGGACCCCATACCTGTAAATCAGGTTTCTTTCTATAAACCTAGCTATCTGTTTTGCCCATACAGTAGTGAATGACTCAGTCTCAACTCATTTGGAGAAGTAGTCGATTGCCATGACTATATACCTATGACCATTCGGAGGAGGCTTTGTCTCTCCAATGATATTGATTCTCCAAGCTACAAAAGGCCACAGGGATGTCAAATTGTGAAGCTCAATCAGAGGTATGTGACTCAAGTCACTGTATAGTTGAAACTCGCGACATTTCTTTATCAAAGCTATACAATCCTTTTTCCATTGCCAACTAGTAATAACCTTGACGTGTAATGTGAGGCCCGTATACCTCTTTATGCATCTTTTCCATTACAATCTACACTTCCACTTTTGTAACACATCGAAGCTGGACACTTGAAGTTATCCTTCTGCACAATATTCTTTCATGGCTGAGGTAGTTTTTAGCCTGGATCCAAAGTGCATACCTTTTCTTCACAGTTGCTTCCTCAGGATATTCCCTATCTTCTACAATCTTTTTAGATTGCAAAATCAAAGCTTCTCTTCCAGTCCCATTTGGACTTATATTATTCTGTCTCCCTAATAACAAGGCACTCTTGACTTCACAATCACCAATGGCTTCATTGGAAGCTGCGAGGGCTTTTCTCACATTGATGATAGGTTAGCTAATGCATCTGCCATCTGGTCTTCATCCCACGACAAGTGTATGAATGAACACTTAGAGAAGTTGTAGACCAATGCCTTGAGATAGTTGATATATGATTTCAATCTTTCTTCTTTCATATCCTATTCCTTGATGGCTTGTTGAATCGCCAACATGGAGTCCCTATAGACTATCAGATGCTTCGCTCCAGCTTCCACGACTACTTCTAATCCAAATAAACATGCTTCGTACTCTGCCATATTATTTGTCACTTTAAAGTCTAATATTTTGGCCATTGGTAACATTTTTCCTTCTGACATTATCATAACTACTCCTAACCCTGCACCTTTCCATCAAAGTACATCTTCTATTCCTAGATCTTGATTGCCCTTAAAGGATTGTCTCCCTCGATTACATTCTGAGTTAAGAATTCTGCTACAGCCTTACCCTTGACTACCTTCTTAGTATGTAATTGATATTGAACTCTATTAGCAGCACTAACCATCTAGCCAACTTCCTAGTAAGAGACGAAGCTTCGAGTAGATACTTCAGTGGGTCTATTTTTGAAATTGCTTGCACCCTATAAGACTAAAAACAGTGCCTTAATTTCCTCATAGCCCATATCATGGCCAAACACCTCTTTTCCATGAGGTTATACTTTGACTAATAAGGCAACAACTTCTTACTGAGATAATAGACCACATGCTCTACGTGCTTAGACCCACATTATACACCATTGCCCTCATGGCTTCCTCTTCCAAGGCCAAGTACAAAATCAACGGCTTACCATCTTTCGATGGCTTTAATACCGATAGCTTCATTAGATACTTTTTAATATTGTCAAAGGCTTTCTGATAGTGCTCATCCCACATAATGGGTTGGTGTTTCCTCAAAAGCTTGAATATGGGATTACAAACCATTGTGAGCTTGGAAATGAACCTACTGATCTATTACAAACGTCTTAGAAATCCTCTAACCTCTTTCTTTCTCCTTGGTGATGGTATCTCCTAAATAGCCTTTACCTAGTCCAGATCGATCTTTATTCCTTGCTAACTTACTATGTGCCCTATCAGCTTCCCTGATGTTACTCTGAATAAGCTCTTCTTTGGATTGAGCCTCAAGTTATACCTTTCTACTCATCTAAGAACTTATCAAGAGCCTAAAAGTGTCATTTCCTTATTTCAAAATTTACCATCATATCATCCATATACACCTCCACTTCCTTGTGTATCATGTTATGAAACAAGGTATTGGATGCTCTCTAATAAGTTGCCCTATTTTTTAGTCCAAAAAGGCATAACTTTATAGTAGTACACACTCCAATTGGTGATGAATACTGTTTTTAGCTTCTCCACTACTACCATCATGATCTGGTTGTACTTAGAAGAACCATCCTTGAAGGAGTACATCGCACTTGAAGCGGCACTGTCGACTATCACATCTATGTGAGGAAGCGGAAAACCGTCCTTAGGGCATGGCTTATTCAGGTCCTGATAATCTATGCATATCCTTACTTTCCCATCTTTCTTCGGGAGTGGGACGATATTCGCCAATCACTTAGGATAGTTGACTACATCAACAAAATTAGCATTCACCTACTTAGCGACCTCCTCTTGAATTTTCTCTGCTCATTTCGGCCTTAATCTTCTCATCTTCTACTTGACCGGCTTGATGTGTGGATAGGTTGGAATGTGATGCTCTACTATTTTCTTGTCTAACCCTAGCATGTCATCGTAGGACAAAGAAAGTACGTCTTTTCTTTTTTCTATTATTTTTTCCAATTTTATCCTCTCCTCAAGAGTTATATCATAAGTTATCGAGATGTTCCTTAGATTTGCATCTGTGCCTAAATTAAATGAATCAATTTGGATGGATTGAATGTCAAACATACATATGTCATAATTATTAAAACGCACATTACCATCAGGAAAAACATCACAAGTAAGCAAAATTAGAGTTTATATCATTAATCTTAGAAATAAAAGAAACATCATCCTTATAAAGATCGGACATGATTACATCATCATAAAATACATCAATGACATGCTCCTCTATCAGAGCAACTAGCTCCTCCTGATTCAGGTTTTTCGGCAGAGAGATGAACTCTTCCGCCTTCAGCTCCTTTACCTTGGTGGTAACCTTCTCATTGACCTCCTTGATGCTTAATTTGACCATCCTATTGATGATCAAGTTTCTTGAATATCTCAAATCCTGGCACCTCAGTCCTAAATATTATAATAGGTTTGGGCTCCCTAGAGTAGGATTTGTACTCTTGGACAAAGACTTATTTTAGAGTATTACCCTTTATTTTGCCCTTATCTTCATCCTCATGGTAACCCAATTCACATCGAGTTTTATGACCTTTAAAGTCTGAAAACTCTACAATACCCTGCTTGTTCTTTCCCAACCCTATTGCAGGCATGAAATCTATCTTCTTGAACGTGTTTGCTACTTTAGGATCCATGTAGTCCTCGTAAAGAATAGCAACTTGGAATCTAATATAGGCTTCCAGCTCTTTAATAACTTCTTGACAACCTTACCAGCTTTGGCATTGATAGTCACTATTTTGCCATCAAGAGGAAACTTGACCTTCTGATGTACAGTGGAAGGTACTCATCTAGGGCATGAAACCATGGCACCTTCCTAATAACAAAGCAAAAGTTATTAGGATGTCATAGTACAATGAATTCCACCCATGATTCAATAGGACTCGTTTTCACAAGTGCTGAAATCATCCTTTCCACGTCTCTCCTTATTTCGTCATAGGCTCTTATAATCATATTTGTGGCTTCAAGTCTTTTGCAGGCATCTCCAACTTAAGGAGTATGCATGAAGGACATACATTGATGGTTAACACATCATCTACTATCACACATAGGGTCCTCTTCCCTTTGACCTATGCTACCATATATAGAACCTTGTTTTGGTCTCTCCCCTCGAATGGTAAGTATTCATCCGAGAAAGTTATCATCTGTAGTGGTCTTATCAGTTACCATTTTGATAATCTCCTCGGCGGTAGATGTTGTACTAATACTTATACCAGATAAGGCTTGGATTAGAGCCTTTTGTGATTTGATGAGTGCATTAGCAGATCTTAGATGTCGACCATTTTCTTATCTTTCTTTAGCTAATCTAACAACCCATTATCCCCTTTTCTCAGGCGCTTTCTCGACTTGGTTTAGCTCTTGTACCCCTGTGTCTTCACCCTTACCCACTGGTTGTTGTTTGCCTAGATATCTTTTGCCCCAATGTCTTGGACTTCTTCACGTAGATCTTATTTACTCTTTCCAAGCTCTTTTTTTTTTAATCTTGTAATGCTTTTTATTTCATTCTCTAAAAAAGAGATACCTAACTCTCTAGGGTTGCAGTTGGATCAAGAAGGCTGAAAGCTAAGCAGTAAAGCTCACGTTGTCGACCTCTTGTCCGTCAGTGAGTGATTCCTTGTATGTGTAAAGATGGGTAGACCGTCTCATCTCTTTCCTAAAAGTGGTGAATCAAACTTTGATCATATCACGAGAGTGGATTCAGTTAGTTCCATCGGTCATTCTGCGAACCTGACAGCTTGGTTAATAATGAGTCATTGTCAGCAGTAAATGGCGACATTTGGAACATGTGGGTTCACATTATAGGCCAATACTACTAAATATTTATGGTTGTAAGCATTTGGCAAAACTATCATTCAAATACGACAAAACGCCTTTATTAAAGGGTGCTCGATTGCTAACGATATTTTAATTAGCCATGAGATCATGCATCATCTCAAAGTCTAGAACTAGTGGTAAGAAAAATGAAATGGCCTTGAAGCTTCATATGGCAAAGGCCTATGATCATGTAGAATGGGGTTACCTTGAACATATGATGAGGACCCTAGGGTTTAATCTAGTTTGGATTGAATGGATCATGGAGTGTGCAACTTCTATTTCATTTTTCATTAATATTAATGGTTCAATTCAAGGTTATTTCCACCCTACTAGAGGATTACGACAAGGTGATCCTTTGTCTTCGTTCCTCTTTATTCTTTTTATAGAAGGTCTAGCTTACCAATGCAACACAACCTTGGCATCAAGTTTTTGAGATCATCTCCTCTAATCAATAATTTTCTCTTTATGGATGATCTTTCTTTTTTTATCCTACCTCTAGCTATACTGCTAATAATTTGCTTATCATTTTGGAAAAGTATGGCAATGCTAGTGGCCATGTTATAAACTTTAAAAGATTTGCTATGCTCTTCGGTTCAAGTACCCCTGATACTAAGAGAAGGAGCTTGGTAAATCTAGTGAAAGTTCTGCATGTTAGGACTCAAGAAAAGTATTTAGGTTTGCTTGCCATTATTAATAAATCAAAGCCTTTAATGAACTAAAGGTCAGAGTTGTCAACAAGGTAGCGGGTTGGAAAGAAAACCTACTTTTTATGGTAGGAAGGGAAGTTCTTATTATAGCAGTAGCATGTGATATCCCCATTTATTGCATGGGTTGTTTCAACATCCCTATATTCTTACACAAGGAGATCAATAGTATTATCTCTAATTTTTAGTAGGGTTATAAAAAAGATGAAAGGAAAGTTCATTAGTCCTTATGGAAAAATCTTTGCAGAAGCAAGCTCCCATAGGGCATGGGTTTTAAGGACTTGCACAGATTTAATATAGCCATACTTGCCAAGCAATTCTGAAAGATCCCGACTACTCCAAACTCTCTTTTTACCAAAGTACTCAAAGGTAAATACTTCCCATCTTTTGATATTTTAAATGCTCCTCTTAAAGCAAATGCAACTTGGGCATGGAGAAGTATTCTCTCTGCTAAAAGCATTATCTCAAAAGGAGTCAGATGGCAGATTAAGAATGGAAGGTCTATCTCTGTAACAAGGGACCCTGGATACCAAATAGCTTTCCTTTTAAAGCTGTTTTTAATCCGGAATTGAAAGGGGAGGAACTGTTAGTCTCAGACTTCATAAATCAAGAGCTAAACCTCTTGAGTGTTTCTAAAGTAAAGCCTGCCTTTATCAAGTATCAGGCTGACTCTATCCTTCATATTTCCTTATCCTCTACTAATATGCTAGATGAGATCATTTGGAGCTTCTCTAAGTTAAGCTCATACTCTATCAAATCAGGATATTAGGTCTAGTCCTCAGTCTCCGATGCTAGTAATGGTGTGGACTCATCCCAGATTGGCCATGCTAACCCTACCATCCCATGGAAACACCTCTAGAAGCTTAAATTACCAAATAACCTGAAAGTCTTTCTATAGAAGCTTATAACTAGAATCCTCTCGGTTCGTACCCTTCTAGCTACTAGACTTAATAATTTTGTTGGTTGTTCAAGATATGATTTGGATGAATTGCTGAAGCATGTTTTCTTTGAGTGCCAATTTGCAATTTCTGTTTAGAGACTCTCCCTTTTAGGTCTCGACCTTTATTTGCTTGTGGGTAGTAACTCAAATGAATGTTGGTCCTCCATTTTTAGAGATGTTAGTGCTTTGGATATGTCAAGTAAGATTTTTCTAGCAGCTACCTTCATTTTATGGAGACTCTGGAAAAGCAGGAATGAACTAATTTTCAATAACAAGTTATAGACCCCTACAGAAAGCTCTCTGCAAAGTTTAGGAAGTTGAGGCCTTATATGGTTACCTATTCATTATGAACAGTTACATATTCCCATGCTAAGGATTTCTAGACTCCAGGTCTCGAGATGGATGAGGTTAAGGTTAATTTTGATGCTGCCCTATGTAATATCTTGAATTTTATTTTATTCAAATATTACTTTCTAGGGGTATTTCAATGTTTTAATATTTCTGGACCACTAAATAATTTGATACATGTTTAGACGTGTTAAATTATTATTATTTATCTTTATTAATCATATTTGAATAATTATATTTTCTCAAATTATTTTATTTTTTTAATTCATTGTATCTTGAATTTATTTTTGTTCTACTTTGAATTTTATATTGATGTAAATTAACTTAATTTATAGATATATTATTTTATAATGATTTTTAAGTTAAAGATATATTTTGGTAGCCTGAGTCATGGAAGTTAATGAATTACTATTTAATCAGACACAAAATGGAATTTACTTTTTTAAACCCTATAATTCATAAATTTCATATGTATATATATTAATCAGGGGTATTATAGCTTCTTTTTATTCCGGGGGCCTAATGGTAAGTTTGACTGTTGCAAAATATGCAATGAGGCCCATGAGCAATATCTCTCTCCGACAACACGCCTCACTGCCACCGTTGCCACCATTCTCCTCTATTCTTCTCATTCCGACCATCGTTCGACGTCAAACGCCTATTATAGAGCCTCCTCAATGTTGCAAGCTCATCCCCACCATCAGTTCCACCTGAAATTGCTGGAGATCGACAATGCAAGGAGGGAAGAAGCTCGCCTCTCATTGCTGTCGCTAGAACACCCTCATGACGGCATTTTCTAGTCAAACCGAGACCATAATTAGTTTTCTCGCCCTGAAAAACCCATGTCTAGATATTTTCAACCCCCAACGACGCGTTTCGGCCAGTGATCGAAGGTGGACTTCCCTTGCCGGAGATATTCAGTTTTTGGATCGTTTGATGGCCTTATGGTGGTTGTTAGGCGGAAGTAACCATATGTTTGGACCCCCAATGTTTCGATCTACAATTTAGTACCTTCAGATTGAATTTTCTTTGCCGTCAAAATTTTCTGGCGATCAGGCCGGGTGACCTCGGGATGCGTGCCGACGGGCGAAATTCTAATTTGTGCTTCTAAGCGTACGTGTGACCGTATCAAGTTATTTTCCCAGCTCCGTATAGTGAAGCTCGAACCCAAGCTTATTATTTTTTATTTATTTATTTTTGTGTAATTAGTTAGAATTTAGAAAATTATTATCATTAAATCGTAGAAGTTTGTGACTAGTTAAAATTAGACTGATAATTGGAGATTTGATTGAGAGTAATTACAGTTAATCAAGAATTTGAATTTATCGGTCCATTTATCTAAATTAAACAATGTTGTTAGTCGAAATATCAATTTTAAGAGTAATTATTATTTAGTTGTTATTATGGTTAATTACAGTTTGATATTTAATTATCAAGTCGATATGATATTCTTTTTCTTTTTAGAGACTTTAGTTTGGACCAACTAAATAATAACTAGGATTAAAATAATTTTTAACTATTCTGGCAATGCTTATATAATTTATATTTTAATTGAAGCTAAGGTCGATGATGAATTTTACTTGTATAATGATTAATATTAGTGATTCTAGAATTTAATAGGGATTGAAGACTTATAGTTGTTGATCCTATTCTGAGATTTGGGTGAAAATCTGCTAACACCAGCTAGACAAGATTTTAGTAGGAGATAATCCGAAACTTCTCAGAGAGTTTAGATTTAGGAGGATTGTTTTATATAAAAAAAATATAATAATTGTTAACTAATATTTACAGATTCCTAGATCCTTCGTTCTATCTGGCATCTACACCAAGAGCGTGAGCAACGATAGGAGAATGTCATATTTATGAGTTAAAGTCATATAGTCGATTAGCTTTTCAACATCTCATTATGATTATTAATTTAATTATTCTCATCACATTCCCACCATTTTTATTTAATCATTATTATTATTACTAGAACTTTATCATTATCATTATTGATTATTATTATTATTATTTTATTATTATTATCATCATTATTATTGTAAACATTGCATTATTAATTTATGTTCTTTGTAACTAATGTTATTTTATTTTAGTATTTATTGTTGGATTGAATAATATTATAAATGTTTGTGCAACATGTTACTTTAATTTTATTGATGTTAAATTGAAACGTAGTATGGGATGAGACAGTAGTAGAACATGTCATCTGATGGGTTGCATCAGGACCGCGTGCGCACCGTTAAAAATCAAAGACATGTAATAAAGAAATATTCATGATGTGCCCTAGTCAAGCACAACTCTCTAGGCTTAAAGGATTTTGATTTGCCGAAAAAAGGTTCCTAGTCGAGCGTTGCTCTCTAGGCGCCGGCTGTATTGGTACTTAAGTGACCAAACTGGATTTAAGGATCCTGGTCGAGCTTTAATCTCTGAGTGTCAGTCTTATTAGAATAAGAGAGCCGAAAGGCTGATAGAATTGGGGTTTAGAGTTCTACTGAGATATCCGTCCCGTATAGATTAAAATTATATTTTGTAAAATTATAATGACATGTATTTATAATACTTCTGAATTAGATTGTACATCTAATTCTTTCTCATCACCAACACTTTCTTTTGCAAATACTTCCTATACAATTGAATCAATCACATCAATATGGCAAAGAGAATGTACATCATTAGGATATTTCATTATATTAAAAATATTAAATTTAACAATCTCTCCATCAAACTCTACGGAGAGAGTACCCTCATCTACATTAATCTTTCTCTTAGCTGTTTTCATGAATGGTCGTCATAACAAAATCGAAGCTGATTTTAATGAGGAATTACCTTCCATTTCCAAAATGTAAAAGTCGACAGGAAATATGAGCTCATTAGCCTGCATCAAAATATCTTCAATAACTTAAAGGGGATGAATAAAAGAACGATCAGCTAATTGAATCACTACACTATTCTTTTGCAAGTCATTTAGTTTCAACTCTTGATAAATAGAAAGTGGCATGACATTAATGAAAGCTCCTAAATCTAACATGGCTCGCTCAATTTTCGTTTTACCAATAACACAAGTTAATGAAAACATACCTGGATCTTTGCATTTTTCTGGCATATTTTTTTGTAAGATAGCCGACTTATTTTTACTTACCACCAATTTCTCCTTTTCCTTCATCCTTCTTTTGTTTGTGTATAATTCCTTCAAGAATTTTGCATATTTAAAAATTTGCTTGATAATATTCAATAATGAGATATTTATTTCCACCTTCCTAAATGTATCCAAGATCTCATTTTCTTACTCATTTTCTTTTGGCTTAGCCAATCTGCTAGGAAAAGGAGTTAATAGAGTGTGAGATGAAAGAGATAGAAGAGGATCGGATTTTACCCCACGTGATGCTTTAAAGGAAGCTTCTTCTTCTTTTTCCTTGCTCGATTCACTTTTCTTGCATGGAATCGACCCTGAAGGAATCTCTTTTCCACTTCTTAGAGAAATTGCACTAACATTCTCCTTTAGATTTATTTCTAGTTATGAAGGTAGTTTTCCAGAATTTTGA
Organism: Ricinus communis; assembly: GCF_019578655.1. NCBI lineage: Eukaryota > Viridiplantae > Streptophyta > Magnoliopsida > Malpighiales > Euphorbiaceae > Ricinus > Ricinus communis. The sequence continues at coordinate 19,321,055 of NC_063256.1, read as the reverse complement.
GCCTCCAATTTACTAACCGACATAGCCAATTAAGTAATTTGATTGCCTAAATTCTAAATGTTTGACCTTGTTTCCTGTTGAAATTGAAAAGCACTGTTAGCAAGATTTTTAATAATATCTTCTAAAGACATACCTGAATTTGAAGCTTGAGATGGTCTAATAAAATTCTATGAAGGATACTTTTGTTGTCCTCCTTAGTTTCCATAGCTCAAATTCAGGTGACCTCTCCATCTAGGATTATATTGATTGGAAAAAGAGTCATACTTCCTTTGAGGTTGACCAGTAAACCTGCCTAAAGCATTAGCCTCTTGCATCGAGTCTTGTTGCAATGTTGGGCACATATCAGTGGGATGTCCTTAAAATGAGCATATTCCACAAACTTTTACCATTTGTAATTGTCCTACACCCATTTAATGAACCAAAGCAGTTAAATCAGAAATTTAATTTTCAAGATTTTTAGTGCTTACCTCATTAACTCGCCTAGTAGCTCCATCAGCTCTTGTATCAAATTGCTGAAAATTTTCAGTCATGTTTGAAATCAATTGCTTGGCTTCTTCAAGTTTCTTGTCTACTAAAGCTCCTCCACTTGCTGCATCAATCATACTCCTATCTATTGGCAACAATCCTTCATAGAAGTATTGGATTAAAAGTTGCTTAGAAATTTGGTGATAGGGCAACTAGCACACATTTGCTTGAACATCTCTGATGGTTACTATCTATGCAGCTATAGTGTACCTATCGATGCAGTCTAGCACTAAGGACGAGTATCAAGGTCGTATTTCTCGGAAAAGTGAAAGCCTAGAGTTACTCCTTTATTCTCTGTTCTATTAGCCTAAAATGAATGATGAATAATTCTTAAATTAACTAATAGTTACTCTAATTGTTGTCTAACTATGGCTACTAGGGAAGGATTAATTCAAGTTAAGGAATAACCCCTTAGGAATTCTTGTCTTTAGGGAATGGATTAAACCAACACGGCCATGTTCAGCTTCCTTATGTGCAAACTCGACTTGTTTCGGTAACTTTGACGTCCAATTCTGCTCCAATTCTTCCCTTTATCACTCTTTGGCTTCTTTTGGACCTAATGCATACAAAATACGCATAGGGTGAGTGTTGGGACCAATTCACATCCAAATGTACATAAAATTAGCTTTAAAAACCCCATTTAGATGTGTGTATTTTACGCACATCAAATCACCCCACACTTAGCTCATTGCTTGTCCTCAAGCAATTAACAACTCTCCTCATAAAACTGCAGTTAGCAATTCCTTACAGTTTATGCCCCCCAGTCCACAACAGATAGTATTCAACACATCTCAAAGGATACTCAATCATAAATCAAATTGCAAATCATTAACAGAGAATGAAAATAATATTAATGCATGAATAACTTAAATGACAACTCAACATAAACATCACGAATCAATGCCTCACAGGGATCACTCAAATCGCTCAAAGTGTATATTAGGTGAATAACAAATCCCTCAAAGTAAATGCGCAAGACCTACTCACCATAAGCTTGCTCATAAATCATATCTTCGCTATTGTAAATAAGTAAATACCAAAATCAAAGGGTCTTTACCAAGGTTGTAATGGGGCTAAGGTAAAGATACGGAAATTTGGGAAAGAAGTGTGAAAATGCTGGAATTCAAGCGATAGACAACAATATATACTCAAAGGATTAAATGCCTAATATATGAAAAGAATTTTTTCACTAAAATCCCTACTTCGTACAGTAATGCTCGCAAATGCTCTAAATCCGATAAAGAGATAAATAATTAAAGAATTTTGTTTCTTTTCTTCTTCTCTTTCTTTTTTTAATCATTTTTTTTAATAATAAACTAGCAGCTTATAAGAACTGATGCATACGTACATAATAAAAATATAGTTTGGATCGGAGGAAGCATCTAAAATATCAAAAAGACTTAGTGAATTTATCAACATAGCAACTGGCGTTTTAATCCCACATAAGGATGAGCGAATCACAAAAAGAAATTTCGGCATAAGGGTAAAGGAAAGATAAATATAAAGAATAGTGTAATTGAAGTGTATAGGTGTAGATTATGGAGAAAAGGTTGAGGCTCAAAACTGGCTAACTAATGGAAACATAAAAGGGTAGACTTTTGGCTAAATGTGGTGAGTCCTAAATCGCCCAAATCATCTCATGGTATTCACAATATTCATGTAACTTCAACAAGCATTACAAAGCAAGTTCTAGAAGCAAAGTCAAGTACAATGCACACTCAAACAAGAAATATAAAGAGTATAAGTATAATAAATACTCAACTGGCTCAAACTCTCACTTTGAGGTGTGGTGTTAGGTGCAATTGGTTCGCAACATCATTAATTGAATCATTACTTAAGAAACACATGCATATGACATTATCAACATTCTAAGTTAAAATTTGACAATTCAAAAAATAATTAAATAACACCGGTTTAACCCGGCAGGGTTGATGTGTAAAACACCATCAATTGTTTTCCAAGGACAATGAACAAAATCGAAAAGTAACTACAATTCTATAAATCAAGTCATCAATCAGCTCAAAAATAGCATACTCAAGTGCATAAAGACACAGTGTCCTAACATCCTAACAATAGACAACATCTAGTGATAGCAATTTCAGATATATAAAAAAAAAACATATGAGAGAGTAGGATTATAAGGTTTACCCACAACCACCCCACACTTGAAGAACACACTGTCCTCAGTGTAAAATGTTATGGATACCCCGCATGGAATGCTCAACTAAGAGAACAAAGGTAATACAATCCAAGTGCATGACATGTATGAAAAATAAAGTAAATAAATGCAGAAAAATAAAAAGATCTAGGGGACTGCCCTGATCATCCATCGAGGCTGATGTTGTGGAAATTCAATGCCTCCTCGGTAGAATCTGAAAATAATAAAATAGAGAAATAATCGAACTGAAAATAATAATAATTAAATAAAATATGAAAACTTAAAACCAATAAAATATTTCAAAATGAAAGGGTAGAATATTAAAAATGAAAAATAGAATTTGGGATGCCTCCCAAAAGCGCTTCTTTTTTATGTGATGAGTCTTCTTAGCTGGACTCATGGTGAAAAGCAAACGGTGGGGGTTGATGACCATCCATCCTTCTTCTAAACAAATGGCTTTAAGTATCTGCTTAGAGGACTAATCGTCCAATTCCTCTTTCCGACGGTCAAGCAAGCTGCCAGTATGATGGGCAAAACTCGCTCCTCATATATTTGCACGTAGTCATGATGCTCTAGGGGCTCTTCCAATTTGAAAGCTGGAGTTTCACCAATTGGAAGGATCGACGGTTGGGCAATTTCTTCAGGAATGTCAATGGTTTTCTCCAGTTCTTGGCTTGGTTCACTTGCTAGAAGAAATTCGAGCTCCTCCAAGACTTCTTCATTGGATAACTTGTGCTCATCTTCCATCATCAAAGGGACTTGTGGAAAATCCACTAAAAATTCCTCTTACTGCAACTCAGCATCATCAACTGTACGTTCTTGTTGGTAGTCTTTCGAAGGAATCATGTTTGCCTCTTCCTTTTGTGGTTCTATCTCCATGTTCAATGAGTGGTCCTTCACATAAGCATTATCGTCAAACATAATAGATAAACCAGAAAAATTCTCACCTGAACACAAAGTGACGACGCTCAAATGTTCCTCGGATTCAGTAGCGTTTGATGGAGTTCCCAATTGCTCTTTAGCTAGTAACTTGAAGATCAAGCCTACTTGATGCTCTATGTTCTCAATCGAGGCTTGTTGACCTTCACCCTCTCTGTTTGTTGGAATCTATCCTCAAGACTTGTAAAGAACCTCATCATCAGCTCCTCTAATACTAACTCTTCATCTTGAGTTGAAGGTGTAAGATTAGGCTGCTGATATGGTTGCTGAGATCTTGGTGGTTCTTGGCCATCTAAGCTCCATCCAAAGGGTGAATGAGTGCTCCACTCTTGATTGTAGGTGCTTCCATACGAGTCATTTGGCCAAATAAGAACAATGAATAAAATCACTGCACAATGGATAATCATTACTCAAATGTAAACCACAACAAAATTCACAAAAAATTTGAGATGAAAGGATAGGAGTGAAGAGTTGATCGATAGCCCTGCAAAACAATTCCACTCGAGCTTCTAAAGATGCACGGGTATCCCAATTTGTAACACTCTCTTGGTTCCTGATCCCATTTTCTGACATGTCATACAAAGAGTTTAGCATTGAACCCCCTTATCATCCACTACATGAATCATAACCTCAACTAAATAAATATGTACAAACAAAATAGATATAAATAAAAAAATGGCTAAATTAACAAATAGAAAATTTCACTCTAGTTTTCAAACATTCCCCGGCAATGACGCCAAAAACTTGATGGTTGCTATCTATGCAGCTACAATCTAAGGCAGTGTACCTATCCATGCAGTCTAGCACTAATGGCGAGTATCAAGATCGTATTCCTCGGGAAAGTGAAAGCCCAGAGTTACTCCTTTATTCTTTATTATATTAGCCTAAAATGAATGATGAATAATTCATAAATTAACTAATAGCTACTCTAATTGTTGTCTAACTATGGCTACTAGGGAAGGATTAATTCAAGTTAGGGAATAACCCCTTAGGAATTCTTGTCTCTAGGGAATGGAAACTAAAGATGGAATTGATTGCTTGAATTCAATTTCCATGGGAAAATCTCTACGCAATTAACGCCTTTCTCAAGGACACTAACATCTTAACTTAGATTAATTAGGTTGGAATCTCTTCCTAACCCTAATTATCCAAATTAGCATTATGTACCATTTAACACTATTGAGAGTTGTTAATTCTCAATCCGGTAGAATGAACACCCTATCTCTAGGCGAATTCAATTCTAGATTGCAAAGGACAATCCAAACCTAAACGTCTTTCTCAAGAACATTCAAATTCCAATAATCATTCAACAAGATATGAAGAACAAATCAATAAGCACTTCCATTACAAATCAATATTGAAAATCAATACATATAATTCAAAAGTTAAGTATAAAAATCTGTAGATAAAGAATCCCAATGGGTTAACAAGTTTAGCTAATAATGTTCATTATCAAAACCCACAAGAGTTCAATTATAAAAAATGAGTAAAGGTAGAGAAGCCCGAATACACCATTGGATGAGAGTAAACAACTTCAATTCCTCTTGCCCAATCTTGAATCGATTCTTGTTCCTCTTGCTCGAATTGACACCAATCAATAAACCTCGCCCAATCTTCAATCTTTGGAGGGAATCCAATTGAAACCTTGGTCCAAGTCTCCTTTCTCCTTGGTTCCAGCTCAGAAAACCCTTAGAGAGAGAGATAAATGAGTTTGGGACATCCTAACCCTAGTTTTTTCGTTTCCCTCTTTTGTTTCTTTTAATTAATTCGTCCAACTACCGCGAACATGGCCATGTTGATGCCTGTGTTGGGAACACGGCCAGGTGTTGATGCCCGTGTTGGGAACACGGCCTAGTGTTGATGCCCGTGTTGCTCTCTGTGGTCATGCTCCTTAATGCATGTTTTTTTCTGTTGTCAAATGCACCTAACACGGCCATTTTGGTTCCCGTGTTGAGAACACGGTTAGTATTAAAACCAACACGGCCGTGTTCAGCTTCCTTATGCACAAACTTGACTTATTTCGGCAACTTTGACGTTCAATTCTGCTCCAATTCTTTCCTTTATCACTCTTTGGCTTCTTTTGGACCTAATGCATACAAACAGATGCATAGGGTGAGTGTTGGGACCAATTGATATCCAAATGTACATAAAATCAGCCTTAAAAACCCCATTTAGATGTGTGTATTTTACGCACATCAAATCCTAATACTCATACAATGTTTCTCTAGTGCACTGTGTTATGTCACAAATTTCTTTTCTGACGTTGGCAACTCTTGTTGCAGGGAAACACTTACCTAAGAACAATCTTTTCATCTCATTCCATGTTGTTATTGAATCAAAGGGTAGAAAATAGAGCCAATCTTTTGCTTTATCCTTCAAAGAAAAGGGAAAAGCTCTAAGATTTATTTGCTCTTCGGTCGCACCATGTGGCTTCATTTCGGAGCGTACAATATGGAATTCTTTCAAGTGTTTATGAGGATCTTCACCTGCACATCCATGAAAAGAAGGGAGTAAGTGAATTAAGCCAGATTTTAGTTCAAAATCAACTATAATATTAGAAAATGTAATGCATAAAGGTTGTTGGTTCAAATCCCGCACGGCTAGCTCTTTGAGAGTTATGTTCGCCATATTTTCTGCAACTTCTTGAAAAATAGATGTGTCACCAATAGCCAAATCTATCTCTAATTCCTTTATGAGACAAATTTTTCTTTACCTACTCTCCTTTCTTAATCGACTCGTTGTCTTCTCAATTTCAGGGTTATACTGCAAATCAATAGCCTGAGTAGAACGAGTCATAAATAAATAAATTAAACAATGAGAAACTAAAATAAGCTCCCCGACAACGGCGCCAAATTTTGTACGGGTTGTCGAAGCCCTTCAAAGTAACTTACTAATTTTTCTAAACTAACTTGTAGAAATAGTGAAACCAGGTCGAATTCCAAGGGAACCAATGCGAATAGCTTCTTAAAGTTAAATAATAAAAATAGGGGAGTTTTGAATGTTTGAACCAAAATTATAAATAAACAGAAAATAATGAAGGCTGAATATTAAAGTAAATAAAAATCAATTTTACCAAACTTCCAATTCAATAGTGTAAATTCTATCCAATTGTAATTCTGATCGTAGGCTTAAATATCAATTTTTCTATTCAAGTGCTTAGCCTACTTGGATCAAGTTCTTTAATTAGGCGAAGGGGTGCTCAAGGTTTGATTCATAGGTATCGTGCTAGTCGTGGTGGACCTTCTATTACTTATCTTTATTTCGGCTAAATTTGCACGAATGTCAAGTTAGTCCAAGACATTCTTCATCTATACGAATCGGCATCAGGTTAGTGTATTAATTTCCAAAAGTCTAATATGTTTTTTAGTGCTAATGTGGATGATCAGTTGAGCAACGGTATTTGCAATTGGTGAGGGTTAACCAAACACTTCACTAGGGGAAATATCTTGGTTTGTTGAGCCTTATTGGTCAAGATAAAAGAGAGTTCTTAGTATTTATAAAGGAGAAAGTCTGGCACCATTTTCAGAGTTGCATAGCAAAATTCTGAGTAGGGCGAGAAAGAAATTATGTTACAAACTGTTTTTCAAGCAATGCCTAATCTTACTAAGAATATTTTTCTCTTTCCTAAATCTCTTTATGTAGATCTTGAGCAAACGAAGAATGACTTTTGGTGGAAGGGGAATGGCGCTGGTGGTAAGGGTATTAGGTGGACAAGCTAGGACAACCTCAATGTTTTAAAGAAGAATGGTAGGCTGGGTTTTTAAAAAAATAGGGACTTTAATCTTGCCATGTTAAGTAAGAAAGCTTAGTGTTTCATTCGGTTTCCAAACTTGTTGGTCTCTTGCTTTTTCAAAGAAAAAAACCTTTCTCACGTTAATTTCTTCTATTCTAATCTTGGCAGTAACCTAAGCTTCGTATGGCAAAGTATTTGGTCTACAAAGGATTTCATGGCTGATGGTTGTAGGTATTGGGTTTCTGATGGTGTGAATATTTCAGTATGAAATGATGCGTGGTTGCCATGATTCAAATCCTAGAGTTACTATGGCTGTTCCAAAAGGTTTGGAGGGTATTATAGTCTATGCTCTCATAAAAAAACAGTAGATAATGGGATGAGGATATCTTCTCTAACATTTTTAATGAAAGGGACAGTGATATCATACTATAGCTCCTTCTTAGTAGTAGGCCAGTTCAAGATCAAGTGATTTGGGCTAAGGATCGTAAAGGGTTTTATTTATGAAGAATAGTTAATGGCAAGTACCAGCAGCCCTCTATGTTTAATTGGGACAAAGTTTGGAGCCTAAAGGTACATAGCAAGGTCAATAATTTTTTGTACCAATTTATTATTACAGCATAGAAGAATTCCAATAAGTCGGGAGTGTCCTATTTGTTTCACTGCTAAAGAAACTAATGTCCATTGTCTGACAGAATGTATTGTTGCCCAGCGTTGTTGAAAAAAGCTGCTTTAATTCCTCTATTGGGAGGTATGAGTTGTTTTCTAGATTGATTCTCATGTTTCTATTTCTATGTCGTTTGAAAATTGTGTCATTGTTACAATGATTGCTTGGCAGTTATGGCGGAATAGGAACAATATTGTTTGGAGCCAAAAAGCAAAGTCAGTTGGAGCTATCTTGACGGTGGTTTACTAGTGCAGCGGCAGCGAACTCAACTAAACAATAATAGTCTTAATGTTGTTACCTCTCCTATTATAGATGGAGATTTCAAATGGTCAAAGCTTTGGAGTGGTTGGTTAAACGCAAACATAGATGCAACTACATTCTCTATTGCAGGCAAGTTTAGCATTGATTTTTTTTAGAGATCATGAAGGCTCTTTTATTGCATCATTCCAACAACTTTTCTTGAGTTCTTTGTCTCCCCGAGAAGCTGAGGCCATTGGGGTTAAGGAAGCACTGAGTTGGCTGAAAAACAAGGGTGTGGACCGTGTCATTATGGAATCAGATGCTAAGTAAGTTGTTGACAACATTCGAAATTCTGCTGGTTCATCGGCTTTTCATGTGGTTATTGATGATTGTAAGCTTTTAGTTACTCAATTTAATAATATTAAGCTTTGTTTTGTCTATAGATCTACAAACTCTATTGCCTACAAGTTAGCTAAAGGCTCAAATTCTTTGTCTGGCCTGGTGGAGTGGCTTTAACTAGTCGCCTCCTGTGATTAGTGATGCTTTGTGTTATGATATTTCTTAATCAACTTCTTTCCTTTTCTAGAAAAAAGTGATAAAATGGAAATTTAAAGATGACTAAGTTGCCAATGTATTTGTATTACTCTATTAGAAAAGTAGAGAATAGTTTTATTCTTATAATAAATTAGTGGTTTACCGGCGTTGCACGACCATTTTAATGAATTGATTATAAATAATAATGTAAATTGATTTTGTAGAAAAAATTTAGTAGAATTTTTAATATTTAATAATTATTTATAATGTCTTTAAAAATAAAATTAATTTAAATATTTTTAATTGTCTTTTTAAAATTTTCTTTTAATATTTTAAGATTTTATTGATTTCGGAAAAAATTAGTTAGTTTAATAATATAAAAATTATTTAAAAATATTTATTAATATTACTATTTTAGGATTAAAAATTATTGTATAGTTAAAAAATTAAATTATTAGATAATAAAAATATTTTACATGTTACTTTTTAGAATTAGAATTGTTGTCTAACTATAAAACTAATTTGTTAGCTAATATAGTATTAAAATATAATTAAAAAGCTAGTTTTAGGATTAGATTTATTATATAATTAAGAATATAACATATTAATTAATAAATTAATTAGAAAATAATAAAATTACATATAAATTTGAATTATGTGTGTTCAAAAATCTTACATATCAAAATATAATAATACATATTAAAAAATTTATGATTTAGAATTATATATATGGATCCTCATACGAGGCAAGCACAGAGCATACACTTGTTAAAGACTATAAATAACAATGTAGAATGAAAATAATAAATTCTTATTGATAAACAAATTTACAAACTCTGAAATGAAAGCTTTAAACAAAAAAATATAACTTACAAGAGTAATATAATATAAGAAGAAGGTGGTTTCTCTCTCTTTTTCTCACTATCACTCTCTTCTCACTACTTATGGTAGGACTTGAAGAATACAAGAGTTTCTTATGATTTTTCAGTCTGCCTTCTTCTTTGGTAGCTCCTCTATTTATAGAGGTCTTCAGCCTTGAGCTTCAATAATTCTTGCTTTGGATGCTTTTGATAATGGAGTTAGGGGCTCCACGTCTTTACTGAAAAGAAGCAGGAATTGTCTGCCATGCTTCATTATTGAGGAATCTTCATCATTTTCTTTAAAAAAGTAACGGTGCAGAGTCTTTTGTCTTTTTTTTCTTTTTGAAAAGACTTTTTTTTATATTATTATTATTATTGGGTATTTGGCCCATTGCAGAATTATCCTGAGCTGCTATTTCTAGTTTTCAACCCAAGGGCTTTACAAGGATATCATTTGATGGGCTTAAATATCCCAAAACAGTCATCTTCATTCGAGTCACCATCTAAATCAATTGCTGCTGAGCTGGTGTTGGAAGAGGAAGATGAAACTTTAGATTTTCTTTTTGAAGAGGCGGTCTCTGACAATTGTTTGATCAATTGTAAGAAATCTTCTTTTGTTTGAGTCGCTGCTAACTTTGGAATAATGAAAGACTTATGTGCCAGGAAGGCAGTTTGTTCTTTGGGAGCTGGCAATAAGCTATTTTTTGTAAGAAAACTTTGTACCATCTTTGGAGATAGTTTTCTTGGTGGTTGAATTTATCCCACCATTTAACTTTGAACCTTCGGGCAAGGATGATTTCTCCATCTGCTGCTTGGTTGAAATGGAAATACCACACACATACCCATGGGAGGAAGAAGTTTGAACAAAATAAAAGTAAGGGAGGAAAACGTCTTTCTATTTTGTTGGGTTTGTAGTGAGCTTTGAATAGATTAAACAAAGGGAGAACTTCTAGTATTATGGTTTCTGGAATGTTGCCATAATAATTCCACCATTGTTTAAACCAATATGGGATTTTGGAAGTTGGATTGTGCTTGTGTCGAAGTAAAAAAGCCAAGAATGGCTCTGTCCTTCATTTTGTAAAAGAAAAGTATTAAACCAAGCTTGTTGGTAATCCCAATAATTAAAAAGTTATATTTAGGCTTTAAGGGTAGGTGTTTTGGAGGGAGGTTGGAAAAAATTTTGACGAGTATAAATCCATTCCCCAATCAGAAAGGTGAAGGATTCTTTGGATGGTGCATGTGGAATATGCTGGGTCTTTATGGTCTTTATGGTTTTTGAAGTGTTTAAATTTTGCAGAACCAGTTACCTCTAGGATAGACTGGTAATAAGAATGGGGTTTTGTTTTATTATAGTGTTTAAAGTACCATCCTGGTGGAAAAAATTTTGAAACTAATTTTGAGGGGCTTTCTGTATAGAATCCTTCATCAATAGTTAAAATGCCTTGAAAGTTTTGCTTTTCTATGTATTCATTGGTTTTGAAAAGTTTTGTTTGAGACAAAATTATTTCTTGTGAGTTAGGCTTTGAAATACTATGAGAGTTTTGAGATAGGTTTTGAGGAAAAATTACTATCTCAGGTTTTGAAACAGGGATAGAGAGTATACCTTTACCTTTGTTTGAAGAGGAGAATGACTTTAGAGAAATTTATGGCTGGACTTCAGCCACAGGTACTTTCTTTGAATATTCTTCGATTATCTTTAAAAACTCGGGAGTTTGCTGTGCAAGCCGCTCCTGAATTTGGAATTGCTTTTGGGCCGGGTCTTCTTTGCTTTTGTCTATTTCTTCTTGGATGATCTCAGTCCAGGTTTTGATAGGCTTTGAAGAGGAGGATAAAATCTCCTTTTTTGGGCTTTGAAGAGCTTTTGTATTTGCTGTTGGCTTTTCTTCTTTATCTTTTGCTCTCATTTTTTCGGCATTGTCACTCCTGTTTTTAAAGGAAGTCTCTAGTTAGAAAGTCTGGTATTGAATTCGAATCTCCTCTTATGCATTCGATTTCAAAATCAAAAATGGAAAAAATAGCTTGCCATCTGGCAAAAATCTGTTTTGAAGCTATATTTTGAACATCTTTTTGCAATACTTCTTTTGTGGATTTACAATCAATCCTTAAAAGAAATTTTTGATTTAAAAGGTCACTTTGAAGTTTTGAAATGCATAATACTATTGAAAGAATTTCTTTTTTGATAGTTGAATAATTCTTTTGAGTATCATTCCAGTGTGCAGAAGTAAACTGGACAATGCATTCTTTTTTATTGTGAATTTATTTGAGAATTGCACCATAACCTAAATTTGATGCATCAGTTTCAACAATTTTGAATGCAGATGGATCAGCCAGATGTAAACATGAAATCTCAGAAACTTGTTTTTTAATGCTTTGGACAATATTTGTATGCTCATCAGTTCATGCAGGGGGATTTTTCTTTAATCTATCATGAAAGGGTTTAGCTAAACAGTTTAAATTTGGATAAAAATCCATGACATAATTTAAACTGCCAAAGAACCTTTGCAATTGAGTTTTTTCCAAAATTTTATATGGAAATTTTAAAGTAAAAGCTAGAGATCTTTCAATTGGGATGATAGTTCCCCGGGAGATGTAGTGTCCAAGAAATCTAATTTTCATTTGGAATAAAGATACCTTGGACTTTGAAACAACTAAACTATTTTTCTTAACAACATAGAAAAATGTCTCTAAATGTTTGAAATGTTACTCTAGAGAATTTGAAAAGATTAATACATCATCGATGTATACAATACAAAACTTTGAATAAGGATTAAAAATGTCATTCATAATTTTTTGGAATTCAGAAGGAGCATTTTTTAATCCAAAAGGCATCACATTCCATTCGTACTGGCCAAATGGAATTGTAAATGCAGTTTTGTACCGATCTTTAGAATGAATCTGGATTTGCCAAAATCCTGATTTCATATCAAACTTTGAAAAAATAAAAGCAGAATAAAGCTTTTGAAGAAGATATTTTTTGTTTGGAATAGGGTATCTAATCCACTTTAGAGCTTTATTCAAAGGTTTGTAGTTAATTACCAATCTAGGTGTTCCCCTTTCTATTTCATTATTTTTGTTGACATAGAAGGCTGCACATAACCAGGGGGATCTGAATTTGGTAATTAAACCCTTTTGTTCTAAATCTTTTATTTCTATTCTACAATGTCTTTCAAGAGTTTCATTCATTTGGATAGGCCTAGCTTTGATAGGAATTTATTTTTCACTAAAATGTTTTTCATATGGTAAATCCACCATATATATATATACATACATATATATACATATGTATATACATACATATATATATACATACATACATATATATGTATGTATGTATATGTAATAACTAATAAATTAATGTAAATATATTTGATGTGCATCGTTTTATACATGTTTATATGCCCAATTACTTCCATTTTTGTGCGTAGTTATCTTGTTTTATGCCAGAATCACCTGTGTTTTGGTTCTTTTATATTTCAGGTGATTATCGATGGACATTATCAATAGTCGAGGGAAATACGTGCAAAAACGGACCAAAATCCATTAAAATTGAGCAAGGGCTACCATTTCAAAGTTGAGCACGGCTTGGACTCTGGCCGTGCTTAACCATCAATATTTGACCCTCAAAAGTGCCATTTTGGCATAGTTTCCGAGGCCACCATGGCCTCCATTACGGCCCGTGGTGGCTCAGCACCGGCGAAGGCACGACCAAGAAGAAGCCCTAATTTGCAGGATTCGGAGGTCCAGTATGGCTTGGACTCTGCCCATGCTGATCAGCATGGGCTTGATCACGGCCGTGTTGAGACATTTATATAGACACATACATGCACGAGCCATCCTTTTCCAGACTTAAATATTCGACTTTAGGAGACTATTTCGCCTATTGAAGGAAGGATTATAATGGTTTAAACATCACATTGAAGATCAAGAGTGGATTTGGAGGCATTCAAGAGGAAATTTAGGATTCATCATTCAAATTTGGGAATTTAGGGCTTTTCATTCGACTTGAAGAAGAAGGGTGTACATGCTTTCAAATTGCTTTTCTATATTTGTTCCTTACTTTGTGTTGCTTATTAGCATGAGTAGCTAGAATTGTTGAACCCATTGGGGTTCCTATGTTGTTGGATTGCTTTTAATGTTTATGAGACTTAGATTATCAATGCTTGTTTCTTCTTTCTTTCATTATTAATGAGAAATCCATTATTCATGAGACGTTGTGAGTTGTGGTGTTTAGATTACTTTATGTAATGGAGAAGTTCGTTTAGCAATTGAAAATTTGAATAGCAAGAACTGGTTAATGATCACTTAGAGATAAGGGTAATTGACTAGCCGGATTAAGAATTAACAACTTTTAATATCGGTGGATTTAATCTTAAGGCTAATCTAAAATCAACCGTTAGGAAGAGATTCCATCGTTTAGGTTCTTAGGTTTAAGAATTCGATTTTCTCAAGAGGGAAATCAAATTCAATTTAGAATCCGCTCATGGGTAATCACAATTAGTAATCAACATAATCTTTACCTTCACTAAAATCCAACTAGCTTAGGTTCCCTTGGGTTTGCTTTTTCCTTTGATTGTTTAACGAAATCCTTTCAAACTGTTTGACATTTAATTAATCACTTTGCTTGCATCTAGTAATAGAATAGCAACTTCATCGATTTGTTAAGGTTAGATAACAAAAAGACGCTACAGTAGTTCTAGGATCACCCTTTCCCGAGAATACGACCTTAATACTCGCCATTAGTGCTAGTCTGCCTTAGATTGTAGCTACAGAAATAGCCTATCAAGTTTTTGGCGCCGTTGGTTGGGAAACTTTTGTGTGAGCTAGAGTGAATTTGCGTTTGTGTTAATCTAGCCATTTGTATTTTCTGTCTTTTCATTCTTTTTTATTCTTTATTATTTTATTCATTCTTGTGTTCTTTGGTTGCTGCCTTTTTATTTCAGGTAGTTTATGACCAGGAGCTCTAATCTAACTCCTGTAGACCCTCTTGCGGAACTAGAGCGATCCCTCCATCTTTTGAGGAAGCGTATGCAAGAAGAGGAGGAGGCGCTGATAGAGATTGAAGCCCATGTGAATAGACCAGCAGGGATGGGAGACAACAACTAGGTTGTGGATGAAACCAGGACAATATACGAGTTTGCTAGACATTCTCTTGAGGGGATACATACGAGTATATTGCGACTACCAGTGGCGGCCAATAATTTCAAAATAAAGCCGAACATGATACAAATGATTCAAAATAGTGTATAATTTGGGGGACTACCGAGCGAGGACCCAAACGCTCACATTGTCAACTTCTTGGAGATCTGCGACACCTTCAAGATAAATGGAACAACTGAAGATGCCATTCGGTTGAGACTGTTTCCTTTTTCTTTAAGGGACCGAGCGAAAAGATGGATGCAGTCACTCCCAACCAACACTATTATGACATGGAGATCATTGGCTGAGAAGTTTTTATATAAGTACTTTCCTCTTACTAAAACTGCTAGATTGAGAAATGATATATCTTCTTTTGTGCAGTTCGATGACGAGAGCATGTATGATGCTTGGGAGAGGTACAAAGACTTACTCCGATGTTGCCCGCACTATGGACTACTAGTATGGATGCAGGTTCAGACCTTCTATAGCGGTTTGAACCTTGCTACTAGATAGATGGTAGACGCTACAGCAGATGGGGCCTTGAACAGTAAAACGCCGGAGAAGGCGCAAAATCTGATAGAGGAGATGGCTATGAACAACTATTAATGGCAATCCTTTAGGAGTCGGCCAATCAAGTAGGGAGTGGTCAACCAGTTAGACTCCACAACAGCCTTGGCAGCTCAAGTGGAGCTTCTGACCAAGAAATTAGACCAGCTTCAGATGCTGGTTCATGCAGCCCAGATAAGCTGCGAGTTTTATAGTGACCCGCACTACGGTGCAAACTGTAATGCGGGAGGTATATTTGCTTCACCTTCTAATTCTTCATCTTCTATTTTTTGTGCTGACCTTGAACAGGTAGACTATATGGGTAATGCACTTAGACAGCAGAACAACCCGTACAACAATACATATAACTCCGGTTGGCGAAATCATCTCAACTTCAGTTGAAGGAATAATAGCAGCCAGGGACCACCCAATTTTCAGAGGTTGCATCAGCAATAGCCACAACTGCAAGCTGGTCCACACCAACTACCTCCACCTCAGGAGAAGAAGCCTAATCTCGAGGAGTTGGTGATGAAATTTGTGTCCTCTACCGATAACAGATTTCAGTAGAAGGATAACGCACTTAGGAATCAACAGGCCTCCATTTAGAATTTGAAGAACTAGATAGGCCGGATTTCTAAGATTTTGATTGAGAGGCAACCAGGGACACTCCCCAGCACTACAGAGTCTAACCTGAGGGAGCACTACAAGGCTATCACCTTGCGGTCAGGTAAGCAGTTATCTAGTTCCTTACTTGTTGCTAATGATGATGATGATGATGTTGTGCAGGATGAGCCTGCTAGGAAGGAACCAGAACTTGAGGAGATAGAGCCTGTGAGAGCTGAGGACAAGAAGAAGAATCCAATGAAGGAGTAACAATCACCTATCCCGTACCCTGCTCGACCGAGGCAAGAAAAGGTTGACCAGCAGTTCGATAGTTTCTAGACCTGTTTAAACAATTGTGCATTAACCTTCCTTTTGTTGAGGCTATTTTGCAGATGCCAAAGGACGCGAAATTTCTAAAGGAGATATTGAGCAACAAGAGGAGACTGGAGGATTTAGGATTGGAGACCCTGAACGAGGAGTGCTCCGCCATTTTGCAAAATAAGCTGCTTGTTAAAAGGCATGATCTAGGGAGTTTCATTGTACCCTGTGTCATTGGTGAATTACCTATTAGTGGTGCATTAGCTGACTTAGGAGCTAGTATTAATTTGATGCCCGCTAGCTTGTTTGATAAACTTGGTTTGAATGAGCCTAAATCCACTAGGATGAGCATTCAGTGAGCCGATAAGACTATTAAGATTCCTAGGGGTATAGTTGATAATGTACTTATTAAGGTAGACAAGTTTATATTTCCTATAGATTTTATTGTAATGGATATGGAGGGTGAGAGTGTTGTGCCACTGATCTTAGGTAGACCTATCCTTGCTACATCTAGGCCGTTATAGATGTTTATAATGGGAAGCTCCAACTTAAGGTAGATGACGAGACTATCACCTTTGACTTAGCAACTTCCATGAGACATTCCCTAGACTATGATGATTTTGTTTTTTTTTTTATGTCTTAGATGATGTTGTTGAGTCTCATATGCAGGAAATTTTGCTTGATGACCCTTTGCAGGTTGCATTGCAGGGAGATAAGAGGGAGTTGTCCAACGTGTCCAACGAGCAAGTGTTAAAACAACTCGCTTGTTTGCTGGCTAGTGAGCCTAGCAGTTCTACTGACCCATTTGTGTCTCTTAACAGGTCGGATGTGCAGAAGGTAAAACCTTTAATTGAGGACTCTCCAGTCCTAGAGTTGAAGGAGCTACCCAAGCACTTGAGTTATGCCTACTTGGATGAGCCAAAGAGGCTGCTAGTCATTATTGCAGTAGACTTGACTCCTGAGGAGAGGAAGATGACGCTATCGTCTCTCAGAAAGTACCCTACAACCTTCGCATACAAGATTGCGGACATTCCTGGAATCAACCCCAGTTTTTACTTGCACAAGATCTTAATGGAGGATAGTTTCAGGCCAGTGGTGCAACCACAAAGACGACTTAATCCGAACATGAAGGAGGTGGTCAGAAAGGAGGTAATTAAATTTCTTGATTCAGGTTTAATTTATCCCATACTTGATAGCTCTTGGGTGAGTCCTGTGTAGGTTATACCAAAGAAAGGAGGGATGACAGTGATAAAGAATGAGAATGACGAATTGATACCAACAAGGATGGTAACCGGTTTTTGGGTTTGCATCGATTACAGGAGGCTAAATAATGCAACATGGAAGGACCACTTTCCCCTTCCATTTATTGATCAGATGCTTGAGTGTCTATCGAGCCATATGTTTTATTGTTTTCTTGATAAGTTTTTAGGTTATTTTCAAATACCAATCGCACTTGAGGACCAGGAGAAGACAACATTTACTTGCCCCTATGGGACGTTCGCGTACCGGAGGATGCCATTTGGGTTATGCAATGCACCTGCCACTTTTCAGAGATGTATGATGGTAATCTTCCACGATATGATTGAGGAGTCTATGGAGGTTTTCATGGACGCCTTCTCTATGTTCGATAACTCTTTCTCACACTGCTTGTCTAATTTAAAGCGCATGCTTGCACGATGTGTTGAGGCAAATCTAGTTTTAAATTGGGAAAAATGTCATTTTATGGTGAGAGAGGGTATTGTGTTGGGGCACAAGATTTCACATGCGGTGATGGAGGTAGATAGAGCTAAGGTAGAGACTATATCGAAATTGCCACCCCCTAGTTCTATTAAGGCTGTTAGGAGCTTTCTCGGGCATGTTGGCTTTTATAGGAGATTCATTAAGGATTTTTCTAAAATAGCTAGGCCTCTTACTCAATTGCTTGTTAAGGACGTACCTTTTGTGTTTGATTGAGATTGCTTGCAGGCTTTTGAGTTATTAAAAATGTTACTAACCACAGCTCCTATCATGGTTTCACCTGATTGAGGGCTGCCCTTTGAACTCATGTGCGATGCTAGTGACTATGTAGTTAGAGCTGTTCTTGGACAGCGGGTCGAAAAGAAGTTCCAGCCTATCTATTATGCTAGCAAGATATTGACAGACACCGAAGAGCATTGTACCACCACTGAGAAGGAGCTGTTAGCTGTGGTTTATGCCTTCGACAAGTTCCCTTCATACCTTGTGCTATCAAAGACCATCATCTATATGGACCATTCGGCATTGAGGTACTTGTTCAGGAAGAATGATGCTAAATCAAGACTGATTAGATGGATTCTACTTGCAGGAGTTTGACATAGATATCAAGGACAAAAGGCCGTTGAGAACTTGGTAGCGAATCACTTATCGAGGTTGGAGAACCCGAGCTTGGCGACACTTGATGAGAGGGCCATTGATAATAGCTTCCCTGATAAGAATTTGTTTTCATTGTAGGTATATACCGATTCCCCTTGATTTTCGAATTATGCAAATTATTTGGTTGGGGGGTTCCTACCAAAGGGTATGACATATCAGTAAAAGAAAAAATTCTTTGCTGACTTGAAATACTATATTTGGAAGACACCTTTTTGTTTTGTGTTTGTGCAGATCAAGTGATCCGGCGATGTGTATATAGGGAGCAAACTCTCAAATTCCTTAAACATTGCCATGAGGGACCAACTGGAGGCCATTAAGCGACCAATCATACGGCTAGGAAGGTATTGGATGCGGGATTCTACTGGCCTACAATATTTCAGGATGTGAAAACCTTTGTCCAGGTTTGCGATGCATGCCAGTGGTCAGGTAATATCTCTTCCCATGATGAGATCCTTAGACTAGTATACAAGTTGTTGAGATTTTTGATGTTTGGGGCATCAACTTCATGGGACTCTTTCCCTCTTCTTATGGAAATAAGTATATACTTGTGGCTGTTGAGTATTTTTCTAAGTGGCCAGAGGCGCAAGCCTTCCCACTAATAGTGCAAAGATAGTTGCTAGGTTCCTAAAGAAATTATTTGTTAGGTTTGGTACACCTAAAGCATTGATTAGTGACAGGGGGACCCATTTCTGTAACACCCAACTTGAGAAAGTACTTAAACGCTATGGGGTCACACACCGGTTCTCTACACCCTATCACCCATAAACCAATGGGCAAATGGAGGTAACTAATAGGGGTCTAAAACGTATTCTAGAAAGGACTGTGGGGACTAGTAGGAAGGATTTGGCTGATATGTTAGATGATGCACTATAGTATTTTAGAACAGCTTATAGGACTTATATTGGCTTTACACTGTATAGGCTAGTTTATGGTAGGACATGTCATCTACCTGTTGAATTGGAACATAGGGCCCTTTGGGCTCTGAAATCATGCAATTTTAGTGTTGATTCTACAGGTAAAGAAAGACAACGGTAGCTGGATGAGTTAGAGGAGTGGCGTCAGCAAGCTTATGACAACTCCATAATTTACAAAGCTGGGATGAAGAAGTGGCATGATCAGCGACTGAAAGGCTCGAAAGAGTTCAAAGCTTGAGACAAGGTTCTCTTTCATAACTCGCCTCTTTGATTATTTCTAGGTAAAATGAAGAGCCGATGGTCAGAACTATTCCTAGTCAAGCAAGTCTTTCCATATGGCACGGTGGAGCTGCATCATCTGGAGAAGTAAGAGTTCAAGGTTAATGGACATAGGCTACAGCATTATCATAAGAACTCGCTAGAAGCTGGGGAGTGAATGAACATGGTGCTTTTCCCGCGAGAGTAGTCCGATGTCGAGTCTAGCTAAATGACTCGAGAACCAAAAAGAAGTGCCTTCGGGAGGCATTCCCATATTAGCTTTATGTTTTTATTTTTATTTTTATTTTATCAGTCGTTTGCATGTTTGATGGTAGTTAGAGCACTTACTTAGTGACTAAACCTAATTGTATGAATATAGGGTTTTAATAACTTAAGTCGAATTTTTGGTGATTGGTGAAAACGAACTTCCCTATTTGATACATTTTACTTGAACTATAGCCTAAATGTGTACGTATGTGTGTTGAATGCAGGTAGGGAGTTTTGGTGGTTCGAGATGTCAAAGAAAAGCTTGGACTTTAGTGGCTCAGCACAGTCTTCGTGGGCATCACGGGTTAGATCCCCAGGGCGTACTGATCAGCACGACCGGAGTCCTACCCGTGATGAACATGCACATGAAGAGTTTGTAAAATCAACCGTCCACCATGGCTTCTAAGGCCATCACAGGCTGCAATACCAGGCCGTGCGGGTCAGCACGGCCGTGCCTTAGCCCGTGATGGACATGTACGTAGCTCACACTCAAAATTGACCATCCACTACGGCTTCCGAAGGCACCACGTGCGGCAACACCAGGACGTGCTGACCAGCACGACCATGCCCTCGCCCGTGGTGAACTAGCATATGGAGGAAGCTTTAGGGTTCAGCACGGCCGAATCCAGGCCGTCCTGACCAGCACCGCCTTGCCCTCGCCCGTGCAGACCCTGTGATTATATAAGCAAGCCATTTCAAACCTCTTCCAACTTTTTCCTCTCTAAAGTCTAAGGTGCTTTTTCTCATTCTTCTCGATTTTTCTCCCTTGTCACGACAATTTTAAGTAAGTTTATTTGCCTTTTGCTTTTATTTGGTTAAATTTAATTTTTCTTTTATGTATTTTTTATTATTTAAGACATTTTGATATGCTCTAGTAGTTGTCAATATTTATTGCTTTGGTTGGTTTATTATTTTGGTTAATTTTATTTTTATTTACACTACTTAAGTTTGATTTGGATTAGATTTAGTTCAGATTAGTTGCTATATTTATGTGATTTTGAATAATGAAATGCTAAGTATGGGGTTCGGTAGCAGTAAAGTTAATTTATGGCATTATATTTTGAAAAATTAATAGCATAAATTCTCTTTATTTGGTGCGTAATAATATGGGCTGGAATGCCATTGTGAATTGGTTTTCTACAGGAAATTGAGGCTTTAGTCTTAGTTTTAAGTTTAAAGTTTTATGTTAATCAAATTATAGCCGTTATGCTGCTAAATTTCTGGTGTAATTTATATTAACTTGATTTCTTGTTCGAATACTAATGATTGACTATATTAGGCAATATAAGAGACTGAGATCAATCCCGTCGAAAGCAATCGCAACAAGCCGCTACTAGCAAGCACTCGCATGGCGATGGAACTTCTTCTTCCACTTCACCTTCATCAGTACCAGCACTAGCACCAGCACCCCCACCACAACAGCAACTAGTCCGAGCACGAAGAACACCAGCTGCAAATCCACCCACACCTGGTCGACATCCTTTATGGACATTTTAGAATGCTGATAACAAGAGCCGCTTCCAAGTCATGAGATGGAAGTAAGTAATGGTTGGACGATGCATTGATTTTGTATCCTTAAAGAGAGTGGGATTGGCTCAGGATGTTCGTGCACTGTTCAACACACTGCCTTACGCATGATTCTTCGACATCATTGAGCCTACCTACCGTGAGCTCACCATTGAATTCCTCAGCACCTTCTTCCTACAGCAACAAATCACAAACTGGCATCAGCCTAATGCAGTTTACTTTAGACTTGGAGGAAGGGAGTTCTCAATATTTGGGTTTATGGACTGAGCAGGAGACCTCAGGCAAGGAGTATCAGGGATGCATCTACATCAACCCAATCTCAAACGACACCATGTGGGAATCATTAATACTTAAGCCAGAATCATACTATCCTAGCAGGTCTAAGGCGTCTAGCCTTTTGGATCATCTCTACTATCTCCATACACTGTTAGCTTACACGATTACAGACTGAGGATATAGTTTTGAAGCGGTCACACAGATTGATGTATTCATTCTCTAGGCTATGCAACATCGTAAGAAGCTTGACATGGGATATTTGTTGGCTCGTCAAGTCCGTTCCTTTATAGTCGATGCCCAGAAGAAGTTGCACTACTGTTTTGGCCCGTATGTGACTAGGTTGGCTAAGAGACTGGATGTACTGGATGACTGTCTGTCCGAGCTTTCTCAGATTGGTGACATGACACCATTAGGGATCAGAAAGATGATCAACATGCAGATTATCACGGCCACTCGTCAGCCACATGACATTGAGTACAGGCTCTTCAGTGTAATAGTCAGGGAGGCTAAAGAAGCAGCAACGCCCAAGACCCTACGGCTGAGATTCTAGATGTTAGGATTCCTAATCCAGCCAGAGTGTTTATGCCTACATCTAGAGCTTCCTCTTCTTATTCTGCAGGGACATTGAGTGCTCAGATTATTGCTTTGCCTGACCGACTAGATCAAGTTTGTTATTTACAACAACAATACTATACTGAGTTTGTACAGCATAGAAAGGAGTTTGGGCAGTTTCAAGATGAGACTAGGGCACAGTTTCAAGGGTTAAATGATATGCTCCAATAGCTTATGCATGAACTAAATAGGCAGGCCACCCAGACAGACCTAATGGCGAAGCAGATACAAAAGATGGCGGAGTCCAGAGCACAAAATCTGCGATTCATTGATGATATGGAGTTTGATCTAGCAGGTTGCTTCACGAATCTTGTGCCACTACCACCGCCCCCTCCTTCAGTGCCTTCCCCTACTCCTCACCCTCAAGTCAATCCAACCAGTGAGGATGCGCCTTCGACAGACTACCAGCAGTGATAAAAAATTTGTGCTCTATTTCTTTTCCTTTTCCTTTTTATTTTCTTTCTTTATTTTTATTTTTATTTTGATTTTTGTTTTATTCTTGTTTCTTTTTGCATTTTCATTTTATTTTATTTTCTTTCATTTTTCTTTTATCTTATGTTATTTTAGTGGAACACTTTGCTTTGCCTTTATGCTATGTACATTTAATATGATCTTCACTTTTCTGATATGCTAGCTATGTTATATACCCGATTTTATTTTTCTAACACTAAGGGCAATGTTATACTCAAGTGTGTGGTGGGTATCTGTGGTTTTATTATCCCTTGATTGTTTAGGCAATGATAATGGACTTAGGATGTTAGGACCTAGGTTCTTCATAACATTTAAGCTTAATTTATTCTTTCGTAATTAATGACTTAATTCACACACTAGTAATTGATTGTCCCTCTCGATTTTTGTTCTTGGAAAGCAATTTCACTATATTTAATATGTCAATTTGGCCGGGTTAAACCAGTGTTGCTTGAGTTCCTTGCAAATTTACAACCTTCGTCTTTGAACTTTGATTATGCCAATCTCTTATACAATTTATGTGATGATTCAATTGATAAGTCTGGGAACCAATTGCAAATTTTAGCCATTTTAAACGTGAGTTTTGAACTAAAATTTGAGCATCTATTGCAAATTGTGCTCATGATTTTTCTTGTTTGAGTGTGCGCTGTACTTAATGTTATTTCTAGAACTTGCTCTGTACTACTTGTTGGGGTTACATGAACTTTTGAATACCATTAGATGATTTGGGCAACTTAGAAATTCACCACATCTAGCCAAAAGTCTACCCTTTGTTTCCATTAGTCAGCCAGTTTTGAGCCTTAACCTTTTCTTCATGATTTGCACCTATACACTACACACACACCATTTTATACATTTATCTTTTTTTTTACCCTATATACTGAATAATTATATGTTATGCTTCTTCTTTTAGGGAATCATAGTGCCTAATTTTGTTATAAATTCACTTAGTCTTTTTAATCATTCTTTGATGCTCCCTTCAATCCAAATTGGATAACTGTTCTCGTTGTTTATGTCACTAATAATGCAACCCCTGTGTAAGCTACTGCAGCATATATATATGCTAAAAGAAAAAATTCCTGACTTATTTCTTAGCTCTTAGCTCTTTTGGATTTAATTCTTGTGAGCATCCTTTACTTCAAATAAGGCTTAGTGAGTATTTTTGTTGTTTTGGCATTCAACTCCTGAAGCATTCATTCTAAATAATTGCATGATTTTTCAGTATAGTTTACACTTCTGTCCAAATATTGTTACCTTTACCTTTGCCACATTTCAACCCCTGTAAAGACCCTTTGATTTTGGTATTCATTTATTGACAGTAGCGAAGATGAGATTTATGAGCAAGCTTATGGTAAACATGTTTTGTGCAGCTGTATTAAGGGAATTTTCTTGTTTACCTGTGAACATTGTGAGTGATTTGAGAGATTCTTGTGAGGCAATGGTTCCTGGTCTTTAATGCTGAATTGTTATAAAAGTTGTATTTCGAGATGGTATTACTATAGTTCTTCTTTGAAGGTGTATGATATGTTTAGCTACTCGAGTTGCATTCTTTATATTTTGAATAAGGTTAAGTTGTGAACTTTAGAATGGATTTTGATGGGTGATTGTTGCTTGTATATATATTGAGTTATTGATTGCTTGAGGACAAGCAAAAGTTTAAGTGTGGGGTGATTTGATATGCATCATTTTTTATACATGTTTATATGCACAATTACTTCCATTTTTGTACATAGTTATCTTGTTTTATGCCAAAATCACCTGTGTTTCGGTTCCTTTCATGTTTCAGGTGATTATCGATGGACATTATCAGTAGTCGAGGGAAATACGTGCAAATACGGACCAGAATCCAACAAAATTGAGCAAGGGCTATTCAAGATTGAGCACGGCCTGGACTCTGGCTATGCTGAACCATCAAAACTTGACCCCAAGAGTGCCATTTTGGCACGGTTTTTGAGGCCACCACGGCCCGTGAGGGCTGAGCACCAGCGAGGGCACGGCCAAGAAGAAGCCCTAATTTGCGAGACTCGGAGGCCCAGCACGGCCTGGAGACATTTATATAGGCAAATGCAAATTATTTTGCTAGGGTCCGACTTTCTTACTTGATTTCACACATACATGCACAAGCCGTCCTTTTCCAGACTTCAATATTCGACTTTAGAAGACTATTTCGCCTATTGAAGGAAGGATTACATTAGTTTAAACATCATATTGAAGATCAAGAGTGGATTAGGAGGCATTCAAGAGGCAATTTAGGGCTTTTCATCTGACTTGAAGAAGAAGGGTGTACATGCTTTCAAATTACTTTTCTATATTTGTTCCTTACTTTGTGTTGCTTATTAGCATGAGTAGCTAGAATTATTGAACCCATTGGGGTTCCTATGTTGTTGGATTTCTTTTAATATTTATGAGACTTAGATTATCAATGCTTGTTTCTTCTTGCTTTCATTATTAATGAGAAATCACATTATTCATGAGACGTTGTGAGTTGTGGTGTTTAGATTGCTTTATGTAATTGAGAAGTTCATTTAGCAATTGGAAATTTCAACAGCAAGAATTGGTTAATGATCACTTAGAGATAAGGGTAATTGACTAGCCGGATTAAGAATTAACAACTCTTAATAGCTGTGGATTTAATCTTAAGGCTAATATAAAATCAATTGTTAGGAAGAGATTCCATCGTTTAGGTTCTTAGGTTTAGGAATTCGATTTTCTCGAGAGGGAAATCAAATTCAATTTAGAATCCGCTCACGAGTAATCGCAATTAGTAATCAACATAATCTCTACCTTCACTAAAATCTAACTAGCTTAGGTTCCCTTGGGTTTGCTTTTTCCTTTGATTGTTTCACGAAATCCTTTCAAACTGTTTGACATATAATTAATCACTTTGCTTGCATCTGGTAATAGAATAGCAACTTCATCAATTTATTAAGGTTAGATAATAAAAAGACGCTACAGTAGTTCTAGGATCACCCTTTCACGAGAATACAACCTTGATACTCGCCCATTAATGCTAGTCTGCATCGATAAGTTCATTGCCTTAGATTGTAGCTACAGAAATAGCTTATCAATATTCCTCTCTAAATGGTGGAACAATATATGACAATTTATTTAATATGAGTTTATATTAAATATTGTCAATAATATAAAATTATCTTTCTTACTTCAGTACATAAACCTTTTACATAATATCGAATACA
The DNA here is from genome assembly GCF_019578655.1 of Ricinus communis. NCBI lineage: Eukaryota > Viridiplantae > Streptophyta > Magnoliopsida > Malpighiales > Euphorbiaceae > Ricinus > Ricinus communis. Next base: position 19,294,889 of record NC_063256.1, on the reverse strand, counting down.
TGATTATTTTATTTCTTCTTTGAGCAATTGAATATATAATTATTGAGTAATTAATTTTTATATTATATTTTTTAATTTATTTTTTTAGAAAATGTGTATTAAATAATTATTATATGATGTCCTAATGTAAATATGTATTTAATGAAATAATGTTGAATTCTGTATAAATCTTATAAAAAATATTTTTATATAAAAAGAATTCTAAAATAAATTTTTTTATTTTTTATTTAAATAAAAGGAAGAAATTGAGCCAAAAAATTAAAAACAAATCTATCCTAATTCAATAAAAAAATCATTTAGGGTGACTTTCATATTATATTAAAAATTTTAGGATGTATAAGATAATTATTTTATCATAGTTTAATAAAAATTTAATTCTAAGTGAATTTGATTGTATAAAAAGTAGTATAATGAAACATAACTTTCACTTTTTCAAATTAATCCATTATCTAATTTGTTTTTTACAGTCATAGGCAAATGAGGAGTTTGGTATAATGAATTGAAAATGGATAGGTGTTTGTTGAGTAAATTGCTCCATTGATACCAATATTTTGCTACTTGCTTTTAGGGCTACTTGCTTTTAGGGCTGTAAAACAATCTGAACGTTTGAGCTTGACTTCGATTCAGCTCATTTTTCAACTCGTTCAAGTTCATTCAAAAAGTATAATGATTCGAACTTGATTTTATTCTTAAGCTCGTTAAGAATTTGAGCCGAGTTTGAGAAGACAAAAGCTCGGCTGGGTACAGTCATGAGTTTTTTGCTCATTATAGAAAATATAAATTATCGATAATAATTTAATATAATATAATATATATATATATATATATATATATATAATATATATATATATATATTTAAAATTAATCTTCTATATGATTATAAAAATAAAATTAAACAAATTCTTGATAAATCAAAATGGAGATTTTGTTCTTAACTATGACATATCTTTTGTACAATTACATTCATATATAAATTTGTAATTTTCTTTTATGAGTTAAAGCTTGAAAAGAATAGATGACATGCAATAATTTTTTTATGAGCTAAATTCTTTTATTTTATTTTCAATAAAACAAAGCACACTTGTTTAGTTTTTAAATGATTTTTTTGTTCCTTTGGGCTTATTATTCTTTATCATTTTTTTCCTATTAGTTTCATTATTAATAAAATTTTTATTTTTTATTTTTCTTATTTATATAATAAAAACAAGCAAAATGGTAAAAATATATTACTATTCTGAATTGTTCAAGTTTGATTCGGGCTCAGATCGTCTTTTAACTCATTTAAGTTCATTCAAAATATTTCAAACTCAAGCCGATCTTGATCACTAATATAATTTCATCGAGTAGAGCTTAGATAATGACGTGTTCATATCGGCACGGCTCGTTTTCACCCCTACTTGCTTTTAATTGGTACCAAACCTTTAATTTATTTTTTTGATACCACACCCATTATTTACGTCTCATCCGATGATATCAAAGAGGAAACTGACCAAACTTTATTGATTTGGCAGCCGGTTATCTAAGTAAGCATGTTATAAGTATTATGCCTTACCTAGTGACTAGATTCATTAATCTTAGTCACTAAATTGGCTCCTGCAACTGTAAATGACCCTTGTTTCTAGTATTATTTTCAATTTCTAAATCTAATCCCTTTACAGCTTTTCCTCCCTCTTCTCTCTACCAATTCCTCGATCCAAAATCCCCTTTCTTTCTTTCTCTTTTTGTTTTTTTCTTGCTTTGTTTAAAATTTAAAATCCTTCTCTCTCTCTCTCTCTATATATATATATATATAACTATCTTTCTTTCTTTCTCTATTTATTTTGTTTGTTTATTATTGAAAAAAAAGAATATGAATAAAAAATACCAAGTTGTAGAGAAAATCTTGTTTTTCTTTTGTTTTATATGCCTCTCTTTTTTTTAATCATGCTTTATTCAATAGAGCATAAAGGCCACCCATAGCTAAGAAAGTAGCTTCCATTGGTCTTAGTTTGAGGATTTACCCAGCCTCGAGCTTACAGTATGAGAATTATAGAAATAAAGAGCTCTCAGTCCCATTTGGTATCAGAGTCTTAGGTGAAAGAGAAGAGAACTAACCAATATGGCTGCAACTTCTGAGATCACTACCTAAACCTCTACTCTTCAACTCTCTCCATCTTATAGAAAAGTCTTAGCCAATAAAATAGACCACTTTGTAGAAATATCCCATATCACTGAGACTGCCCAAATTGGCAAAATTCTTGTTCCCATAATTAACCCATACAACATATTTAAAAAATAAACCTTTGTAAAAAGAATATTTACCCAATTATTGTACAAACCTCCTCTCACAGTCAAAGAATACATCCAATCTTCAGCATTATTTCAATGTCTTTTAAATACTACTACCCAATAACAATATGTCACGTTAGAAATCCCCGAGTCTTTCATTCAACAATGGAAAAGACAAGGATACACTCATCTCCACCTTGGAGCCATCAGATTAGTGTTATCCTATCATGGCATAATGAGTTTACCTGTTACTGCCCGTATAACTTCTAGACACCAGATATCTCAAATATGAGCATGCCGTTATTGGAACAATTATCACAACCCTCAATACAGGAAATGTCGTACTCAATTTATTCTCTAATTTTAATATGTCACTCAATGACCCGTATCTTTCTACTGCATTGAAAGTACAAGTCCAGATTACTGGTATTGACCAGGTGGTTGATTCTCTCGCAGTAACACTATATCACTTACTGGTGTACAGACTGTAAGATTATGCGATAAACCTATAACTACCAGGTTTTCAATCTTCATCAGATGCTATGTTTATCATGGCTGATGCAGGACAAGTTTCCACAATTGTCGAAGCACCACGACAATTAGAAAGAGGAGATCTAGAAAAGCTCATCCCTCTTGAATGGGCAACAAACTATGAGAAACTTCACCAGTCTCAGGTTAAGCAAGTTCAAGCTACAGATCCTCTTTTTATTAAGGAGAAAGATGGTACTATAAAAACCATATTCATGAAAACTAAAGAATCCTCATTCTCCTTTCCATCCATTTTCCAAGCATCGATGATACAACTGGTCCCATATCTAAAATTTAATAAAAGCCTCTCGGTACATGCTTTTTTACCTTCAAGACGTCATGTCTATCCAGCTAAGATCAATGGCCATTTCATTTGGGATGTAGATCCTTCAAAGTGTAACCCAGGATGCAACTGTACAGAAGAACTAGGAGAACCATGTCTCTAGAGACCCACACCTGAAAAGCCTAGATTAATTTCAAAGGCATTCTATAGTTCTCCATGTTCATACAAAAAGTCCAACTGTGTTGATCAAGATCTAGATGGTCCATGGATTGACACATCAAAAGAAAAGCAATTAGTAAGGACTCTGTTGCCTATCTATGAAGAAGCTCTAAAGATCCTACAAGAGGAAAGATTTCTTCCCAGTAAAGCCTCTCTTTCATTTTGTCGGTAGGAAGTATAACCTCCTGTACCCACAGTCTTACCTGTCCAAAGTTTCATGTTTCAGAATCATGATTTTCCTTCTTTAGGAAAATCAGAGAATATGATATCAGAAGTCACTCCTTCAAAAGTGGCTCCTTTTGGGCAAACAGAAAAGCTGACTCAAGAAGAAGAAGTTCTAAACTAGCAAACTTCTAATGCTCTAGCTCAAAACATATACCTAAGAAAGATTGATGGTAAGCTAGACCAAGCCTTACATCTCACACAGAGTCTAGATCAGAAGTTTAATACTTTCTCTCAAGAATTACTTTAATTGTATTTCTCCTTAACCTGCAAATGTTAAGCCCTGGATAAAGAACTTCAAAGACGCTAACCAATTACACCAGCCTTTATCGAAAAGGAGAAGGAAATTACGAGGCTCACAAAGCCGATAGATCAAATAGAATATGACCTTAGAAAAACCAGTCTTCTACTACAGCTCCTTTATATTACTCAGCGTTTCCTTTCCTTCCATAGCCAGAACTAGAAGAACCTACTTATTCACTTTTTGGTACCTTCTCGCACCTCTACCTAAAAAATCCACATCCCAACAAAAGAAATCATTGCACTTTACATTCTCAAAAGAAAGCAAATTCCAAGATCAATCTTTAATCAGCTTCTATGATTCTTATTCTTCTTATGATATCTCAAAAATGGTTGATATCATATAAATACTCATGAATACCTCTACTACTGAGCCTCCTCCAGAAGTAGTAGAACCTAAGGGTGATGCGAATGATGCACAATCATATTTCATTCCTACGAGATCTCCAAACCCAAAGCCAAAATCTACTGTTGGAACAGGACCTTAGTTCACTTTTGACGATCTTCCTCCATAAAAATGGAGAGATAAACTCTCTGGATTCCTAGCATGGATTGATCTCCAGATGACCTTTGAAGCGCTACACTCAAAAGAGTTCTTGCTGAATTTGTAACAAGATTCACAGGTAGTTTAAGAGACTGGTTTCACTCTCTGCCTTAATACACCAGGCTCCGATTCATAACTTTGCCAATACCATCAGCAGCAGTCACAGTTCTCCATAATCAGTTCCTTAGAAGCTTTGATCTCATTATACGACAATAGAAATAAGAGTATTTTGATCAGAAACATGTTCATTAAAGCTCAAAGATTTTGAATGACATTACTCTACAATGTCCAAGTTGTACTATGTCATTGGCGGACATGATGGTGATAATACCCTGAAGTATATTTTCATCACCTCCCTTCTAGACAAAATTCAGCCAAAAGTCAATAATATGATCACCAAAACAAAAAGGCCAGTCACCTCGATTACTCTTGGAGAAATCTGGCAATTTACACTCTCATTTATCAAGAGACTTTGTGACAACAAGAATCGTTTAGAAAACTGTCTCAAAGGGACTTGATTGTTCAAAAGGCCTGCAACAAAAGTCACTTAAAGATTAAATGCAAGTCCTCCAACTGTGGTTGCTCATGACACAAGAAGTAATTGAGGCATTATTTCCAAAAATATTCTCATGATGGTAACAAGAAAATCAGGAAAAAAAGGTCAAATTCTAAGAAGTTTAGATACTTCCGAAGAAAGAAAAATCAGGGAAACAAATCAAATATATGCTACATCTGTCAGAAAAAGGGGCATTATGCAAAAAACTGTCCCCAAAATCCTACAAAGGTAGTAAAAATGATCCAGCAAGTTAGTATATCCATGTCTCTACCAGAATCATTTGAAGAAGACATAGAATCCCTATTGTCAAAATAGGATAATCTCACTATAGAAAGTCTCTTTGGAGTATAAGCAGAGGAGCATTCAGACTCTACCGATTCCTCAGAAGAATCCTCTCCAGACTTTGATTTTGATACAGTTCTGGTCTTAATGATTGATCTTCCTATGGAAAGTGAACAAGACATACTCTTTCCGTCATTGATTCCCCAATTGTCTTATCTTGCTATCGAAAAGATACCTCCAATGAACTATGTTCCTGTACAAGTGTTATCTTTAAAGGACTCAAAACCTATTTCAGTCATAGCTTTCTTTGATACCGGAGCTCAAGGAAGCATGATGAATCCTGATGTTCTTCCACCTGAATACTGGAAATCTCACACCCAACTTTTCAGAGCAGCGAATGGTCAGACCTTCATAAATACCCTAATTACGAAACAAAAAATCAGGATACAATTCTTTCCTAATTGTGTGGTATGGACACACATTATTGGTTCAGACCTCCAAAATAAAGACCTTTTAGTAGGATTTGATGTCTATCACCAAGCTCAAAGGCTTCAAATTCTTCCTATAGGAATCAAGTTCAAGAGACAATTCCATTCATACGTACATACCCCAAATCTGTTTGATATATCAAACACAGAACCACCATTCCTGCCATATAAAGAGAAATTCCGCTCTTTCTATCTTGAGTCCCATTCGCATTTCCAACATCCTCTACTATTGTGGAAAAATTCTCAGTTCTACATCAAGCTTCCTTTCAAGCTTAACAAGGATATCAATCCTACTAAGGCTATTTATCCAGGCATGTCTTCTACAGACCCGGCTCTTGCCAGAACAGAGTGCCTGGTCCTTCTACAATCAGTCTTAATTGAGCCCACGACTGCATAATGGGCTTATCAAGCCTTTTATGTAAAGAAAAGGTCTAAAAAACTCAGAGGAAAAAAGAGACTTGTTATTAATTACAAGCCTTTAAACCACTTCTTGCAAGATAATAAGTTCTCTCTTTCTCGTATCTCAAGCCTAAAAGTCCACATCCAGAAGGCCCAATACTATTCAAAGTTTGATTTTAAAGTTGGATCTTGGCAATTGGGTATCCACCCTTCAGAAAGATACAAGACGACCTTTTGTATTCCAAATGCCCAATACTAGTGGACTGTCATGCCTTTTGGACTGAAAACGGCCCCTCCCTTATTCCAAAAAACAATGATACAGATCTTTGAACCCATCTTCTTTCGTGATCTACATTAATGATATTCTCTTGTTCTCAGAAACAGTTGAAGATCACCATCAGCTTCTAAAACAATTCCTTAGTATCATCCAAAAGTACGGTATTGGTCAGCAAGAAATAGAATTTCTTAGAATGCAGTTTAAGAATGGTCAATATATATATGGTCCACACTTGACAAAAGAGCTTGATAATTTTCCAAATGAGAATCTCTCTGTGAAACAAATTCAACAATTTCTTGGAATGCTCAACTATGTCATGGATGCTTTACCATATTTATCCTATTACATGTGTCACCTCTCCAAGATGCTAAAAAAGAACCCCCCCCTCTCTGGCTAGCAGAACAGACAATAGCTCTCAGAAAATTAAAAGAGTTGGCCCAAAATCCTCCACCACTCACTATTCCATCTACAGGACAACTCATCCTACAGACAGATGCATCAAATCACGCATAGGGAGCTATTCTCCTTGAAAATCTTGATGGCAAAGAAAAACTGTGCGGGCATGCATCAAGACAATTTTCTTTAGCAAAAAAGCATTACCATTTAATGTACAAAGAAATCCTAGCAGTGAGATATGGAATAAAGAAGTTTGAATTTTTTCTGATCAGTCAGCATTTCTTAGTACGAATGGATAACTCTTCATTTCAAAAAATTCTTGAGTTCAACCAAAAAGCTTTACCAGAGCAACAATTATTAAGGTTAAAGTCATGGTTCAACAAATATGATTTTGAAGTCCAACATATAAAAGGAACCAAAAACCTCATTCCAGATTTCCTATCCAAACTCTCAAAACTGCAACCAGACCACCAGCCTAATGTTCTTCTTACCTCAATAACCAACCTTCCAATAATCTTTATGGCCTCTTCATCCTCACAAAAAAATCCTCTACAACTTCCCTCTCTTCCAGACTTTCCTTTGAACTTCACAATAAAGCAAGTTAACAGTTTTGTAAAAAATATGATATTTCATTATCTGATAGTCATCCAGTAGACTTTTTCTCCCTATCCAACCTAATTTCTTTTATCCAGAGTACCCTTGGTGCTTGATCTACCATCTTTCTCCTACCCATCCAAGAATTGAAAGTGAACTATAGTTTCTATGGTGCCTTTCCATAATATGTTATCATGCTATAGAAGTTCCAGTCATGAACCTCCTATACTTTTTCAATATTGATACGAATGCCAGGACTTATCCATAGAAATATCTCACTTGGTTCAAAACTCCATATTAGTGGAAAAATGATCTCCTCGAGATCATTCATGAAAATAAACTGTTCATAGACAATAACTCTAAGGCTTCAGGACATCATGCCATTTATGTTCTTCACAGGCCTTACTTCAAATTCTCAGCGGGCACATATGCCACCTAGAATATCTGTCAATACTGGAGGACAATTAAAATACTTTTACATCTTGCTCCTCTACACATAACAGAAGAAATAAAGTGTGCTTTACAATTAAGAAATGATCAAGGAAAGATCAACATCTCTACACCACTTGTCTGCACCTACAATGGACCTAATAACCAATCACTTCTAAACAGTCCACTTTGCCTTTGCTACAGTCACCTCTGGATGATCCAAGTTTGACCACAGAATAGCAAAACGTCATTATGCATGATTCCCAGCCATTAGAGTATGACACTGGCCCATGGTATCCAACCTTTTATGGTGATGTCAATTCAAGTAATAAAGAAAGGCCAATACACAATCTCTCTCCTTCATATTTCATGTCATAATTACAGGTCTGTAAAAAATTAAAGTGTTATAATAATTAAAAGTGTGTAGTAGGATAAGATTCCTTACCTTATCCTTATTGTCTTTATATGTAATAATTAAAAGTGTGTAATAAGGATAAGATTTGTCTTTATGTGTGTAAAGGATAAGACTCTATCTTATCCCTATTATCTTTATGTAAGGCTCCTTCTCTATAAAAGGAGAGCCCTTTGTAGTTTGGAATAATGCTTAGTCATAAATAAAGGCTTTCTTCTCTATGGCTATCTAAATTTCTACCTCTCTACTCTTGATCCTTTGGCTGTGAGTTCTTAACTTGCACGATCTGTTCTTCTTATAGTTCAAAAGGACTAGCTCGGCTTTATGAATCTAATAGAGCATAAAAGCCACTCATAGCTAAGAAAGTGGTTTCCCTTGATCTTAGTTTGAGGATTTACCCAAACTCATTTTCCGAAACATAAATAGACCATAAGAATAGAGAGAAAATAAAGATTTTTTATTTAAAAATTCTTTTGCATGCTTTTATTGGGTGCAAGAAAGTAGATAACACCAAACTCTATACTTCTTACTCTATAGCAACAAGAAGTGGTGCTTATAGCATCACCTATATTACTTTTTAAAATCTTTCTTACTATTGATTACTTTTTGAAGTCTTTGTTACTATAAAGAGTAGGAGATGGAAGAACCCATGAAGAATCAAATGGGTATTATCTCCTTGGCTAACCATTATAGTTAAACCCATATGAATCAGCTTATTCAAATTTTTGTTAATAAAAGAGGTTCTAATTCAAACTGGTAAGAATAAATAAGTTTATAATAACTCCAGTATATGGTTATGTATGAGATAGTTACAGAAAGAGGGATAAAATAATTATAACTTGCAAGCTTTGGAGAGAGTGAAGGCCTTGTAAAAAATTGAGGTAGGGCTATAAACCGAGGGTAAAAATTATAAATTGTGGAACTCACGTTGCTAACTGAGATTAAAAATTCCAGTTAGCATGTGATGTGGATTTTATATGAAAGACTTATATTGTCTCTCAGCTCCCATATGTGCAAATTATGACTGGATTTCCAATTGATATTATCGGTTGAAAAAAAAAATATAGTAACAAAGAAAAACAAATTAAAAAATTGATATAAAACAAATATACCTAATATAGTTTTGATACCAACCGTACTATTTCCCCGTGTTTGTCATTTACTGAAGAAACTAATAAACCTACAAACCACCACCAAAACAAATCCTAGGTCTGCTTCTCCTTTCTCATTCTCTCTAGCTTCTAGCTGCTGTTTGCTTTTCAAAGAAAGAAAGAAAAGAAGAAAAAAAATTACAAAAGGCAATTGCTAATTAAAATGGAACAAAAATCTTAATTCCCTAAATTGGTTGCATAAAAGCATAAAAATATAGAATATTTTACACAAGTTTCTTCCTTAATATTGGAGTATCGTATTAGATGGGATATCATTACAACTCTTTACTGCTTTTCAGTCTAACCAATCAAATGCCTAATTAATTAGCATGATTTATGCAATCTGAGTAGATAATTTGGTCTTTCTATTTATTTTTTGTTTTCTTTGTTAAAATAAGTTGCAACTTGTTCAATGTACTCGATTTATCAATAAGTGAAATATTTATTTATTAGGAGTCTTTTTCATATTGCATCTGATTTTTAGATAAATCTAGAGCTTTATAAATAGTTTGACGTTAGATAAATTGAATTAACTTAGGTAAATTGGCAGCCTGCTCAACTGTATTCTGTAATACAGGTTTCTTTTAACAGTTAGCCGAAAAATTTAAACTAGCCAAAGCTAATTCTACTTTTATGAAATTCAGAATATTTAATTGGCAAAAAGTAAAGAAAGCCTTCCAACTATTCAGGAAAAGACAATTAAACATTTATCCTTTTTTTTTTTTTTTTTTTCTTGTCTCAACTAAACTCCAATTTTTTTTGAAAACGTCCAATTGAATCCTAATTAGTAACACCATTAACTCTCTATTAGTATGTCCCCACTTAAAATTTGTACCCAATCATATCATGACACTTGCCCCTTGATATATAACTTTTACTTCTTTATTCTTTTAAAGAAGAAAAGAAACCATTAATGACATTTTATTTATCAATTACTTTTTCCTTGCATCCTGGTATTCCTCACATAACTAATGTCATTAATCAAAATTAAATAACAAAATTTTAAAAAGGACAAAATAAACAATTAATTGCATAATTTTCCTTGCCACCACCAACCACCACAACCACCATTTTTGTCCAACCACCCCAACAAATAACGTCTACTTAATTAAAATTAGGGGTGAGCATTCGGTTAGTTCGGTTTAAAAGCGAACTGAATCAGGTCTATCGAATAAACAAAATTAGTTTTAGAGATGAACCAAACTGAATTTGTTTTTTTTTTAAATAAATCAAAATAATCGAATTGTATATAAATATAAACTGAATCGAATCGAATAGGATGTAGACCATAATAGCCGTGTCGAACAAACCGAACTAAACCTAAAATAATTTAAAGATTAAATTTCATATTAAAAATAAAACTTAATAAATGATGAAATGATTTTTTATTTCAATAAGTTATGTTTTTAGCATAAAACCGAATTGAATCAATATTATTTTAATTTTTAAAAAAACTAAATTAAATATATTGAACTTCAAAAAAAAATAACCGAACCGAATCAAAACCATCACCACCACCACTAAATTCTCCACCTGCCACCAATGACAATCTTGGCTTTAATGCTGATAAGCCCCCATAAATATTAGTTTTTATTCAGGTGCAATGCATGCGACTATTAATAATTATACTAATAATTATTTATATAATAGAAAATAAAATAACTATTAAATTTAAAATAAAGATAAATATTTTTAGTGTAATAAATTAATATATTATTTAAAAATAGGATATTTATTTGAATTTTAGTTTATATTTTTATAAAATAGATTGACGTGAGTTTGAATCCAATTATAATTTATCCAACTATAATTATAATCTACCCAATAAATACTTATATTATATTAAAATAATAGGTAAAAGGCCCCGTTGGTACATATATCAATTTGATATCAAGACTTTAGTTTAATTTTTTTTCTTTTTAGTACCCAGACTTCAATTTTTTGTTGCACCCTGAGGTACCCATTGGGATTTAATCAAATTATTTTTTACTTGTCATATTTTTTACTCCACGTAAGCGGACAACTTGGCTGCCTTGTCACATTAAAAATACACAATCACATGTTGAGTCATCATTGTGTATCTCACCTTATGGTAAAATCCCTAATTCTAACTATAAAATCCCTAATTTTCTAACCTTAAGTTTCTTTTGTTACAATCGATTTCTCCCTTTCTATCTCTCATACACTCGCTCGTTCCCTTCTTGCTACCCCCCTCATTATCGCTCATTTGCTCCCGCACTTTTCCTTATTTCCTCTGTCACTTTCCCTTATTCCATTGTCAAAGTCTAAAATCCACACTGTTGTAATGTCATTAGACTAGCGATGCAGGGATAAGGAAGAAGCCTTGCCATAATACTGTAAGTTTGCAATGTTAAGTTTAAGGGACTACTTTTATTTATATTATGAACAAATAAAGATGACTAGTATTTCACGGTACTATAAGTTGCAATGTGATTCCATAAAATTTTATTATTTATATAGTGCCAAATTTTGAGTATTTCACCATTGAATGACATACCTTAAGGGTAGATGCTAGGGCTAGGCCAAAAGTAGCATAAGTTGGGTGGATAGATTTTTGCAGTTCAGATAAAATGTCTTTATTGAAAATACATGCAATAGCTAGAGAACTTGGCATGATTATTGAATAAAAAGAAATTTTCTGAAAACATCCAAAAAGAATCGCATGGATGGGTTGATTTATTTGTTAAGTGATAGTGATAGTATAGAGATGTGTACATTTGTGGATGATAGCATGTTGATACATATATATGCTAGAGAATAACAATGATTTTAAAGAATAACTAAGTCATGATGTTGTCCCTGCCCTACAGCAAGAGAATGAGAATGATAATGAACTAGAGGGCAGAATAAGTTTGTAACAAATAATGATGATGAAAAGAATGAGGATGAGGATGAATTTGAGAAAGAACTTAATGAAGAAGATGATGAGTTTGTAGATTCTAACTATAACTTGAAAGATGATGACATTGATGATGATGATATGTTATTTGAGAAGTTTATTGACATAGAGTTACAAAGAAATAGACCAAGGACAAACTCTCAACAAATGCCAAATGAAGAGGGATCTGACCCAGACCAAACAGTCTATGCACCATCATATGAGTTACTAACAGTGTCTACTGAGGATTCAAATGCTAACTCTACAAGGTGTAAATGGCCAATTTTTAATGAGGAAACTGATACTACCAAAAATTTACATGTTATTTAGTTCTTTCAAGCAGTTTAAGGAGGCTGTGAAGAGGGCTTCAATTAGGTTTAGGAATGAGGTGATTTTTGGCCCATATCTAAAAGTGAAGTCTAAGGCTAAATGTAAGAAGAGCTACAGTTCTTTATATGAGCATATTCGAACAATGGAGATAAAACTAGTGTGCAGATTAAGTCTGCCGACTTTGAACGCAATTGTACCAAGGAACTTTATAACAGGCATGTTAATGCTAAGCTTATAGCAATGCATTATCTTGAGAGGTTTATGGCTGATCCAACTTGGGATCTTGAAGTGGATGTTTCAATACTAAAGGCATGGAGGGCTAGGAACATAGCTTTGAAGTTCATAGATGGTGATGAGAAAGAAGGACTATCAGTTCTGCACAATTACAAGTTAGTACTTTTAAGAAGTAATCCTGGATCAACTGTTGTATTGGATTTAGTTGAGCAAGTGTTTCAAATCATATATGTGTGTCTTGTAGCATTAAAAGAAGGGTTTAAAGCTTGCAGACGTGTGATATCTCTAGATGGATATTGGTTGAAGGGTGTGTATAGTGGACAACTTTTAGCAGCATCGGCTATTGATGCCAATGATTGTATTGCATGGGCTATTGTACTTAAGGAGAATAAGCAGTATTGGAAGTGGTTTCTAAAGTTGCTTGTTGCAGATTTAGAGATCAACAATGAATATCACTTATTTTCCCTTATGAACCAAGAAGAAATTATAGTGGTTCAAGTGTTGACAAACCTTACATCTACTCCCCAATTCATAATTGGGAATTCACTATGCTATCAATCTTTACAAAATAAAGTTTTTCAGGCTCACTCCTAACTTGTTATTTTATGGCTCACACTAAACCTTACATATTATGTTTTAGTGGCTAACACATAATCCTTACAAGAGTTTTTTCTAGGCTACCCCAAGTGTTTAGAATAACACTCAAACCTCACAAGAGCATTCAAGCTCTTACAACAACCAAGAATTAAGAAATTAAGTGCAACAATAGTATGGACATTTTAGAGGTTCTTAATCAACCATAAATGGCCATTTGATGTGGTTTTTATAGCTTAAAAATCTAAAAAAGACGTTACATATATGTCCTAAAAAATCACCATACTTTTTAAGATAGTGTATTAAATGCACTTGTCAGAATGCAAAATCGCGGTCGTGATTCTTGCTTCGCATTCGCAAATCTTGAACTACACCAATGGCTATCTGATGTGGCGGTATGGTATTAGCAACTTTCAAATATTACTATTGGTGGTTCCTAACGATACTTTAAATTTCAAGTTTTGCAGTGGCACCTACTTGAGGTGCTGTTGCGAATCTGAGCTTTCTAAGCCATTTTCTTCTGCCTTGAAACTTCTACTTTTCATAGTCGCGCCCAACCTAATGTGATCATAATTTTTAGATTTTGTAGACTTGAAATTTCTACCATGAGAATGTTGCTTTTTGCAGTTACAATTTTTAAGGCAACCTTTCTTGAACTAAGCTACAGCATCAACACTTGAAGAATTATTAGATCAACATTTCAATTTGTTTGTTAAGGTCAAAATAAGGGATGACAAAACACTTAGGCTAACAATTGGGCAATCATGAGTGACAAGTAGAAAGTAAGTGAATCTAATTCTTATTTATGTTACAATATAATATATTTGGTTGAATATAAGGCCTACTATTGAAGAACTATTTCTAACATTGATTATAGGTTTTGTCTAAGACATATTCACTCTAACTTCAAAAAATATTTTAATAGATTAGGGCTTAAGGAACTAGTTTTGGGGGCTACCAAGTCTAGTTATGTTCAAGTATTTCAAAAAGTGATGGACACATTAGGTAATGAGTGTAGCCAAGCACATAATTACTTAAACTCTATTGCACCACATCATTAGTTCAGGTCTCACTTTAGGATAGGTCTTAACTGTGACATGTTGCTTAATAATCTTTATGAATCCTTTAACAACTTCATAATAGATTCAAGGGCTAAAGGTGTGATGACTATGAATGAGATAATTAGAACTAAACTCATGAAAAGAATTCATAAAAAGAGAGATTATATAAAGAGAATTGTAGGTAATTATTGTCCTAAGATAATCAAGAAATTAGAGAAGTCAAAGGAGTTTTGCTGGATGTTCAAAATAGAGTGGTCTAGGGTGATAGATTTCAAGTTGTAGGACCTGGGGGACAGTTTATGGTGGAAAGAAAAAGAGAGAACTTTTACATGTAGAAGATGGGACCTAACAGGTATCTCTTGTTACCATGTTGTCTGTGCTATATGGTATCAAAATCAAAACCCATAAAACTATCTAGATGGGTGTTTCACAGTTGCCACTTACCTAGAAATCTATAAGCATTTGATAAATCCAACCACTTTTAAGGAGATTTCGGCCTAAAACAATAGCCCCCCCCCCCCCCCACGCCCCCCCATTCACGTAAGACCTAAAAAAGTTAGGCCAGTATAAAAAGGAGATTAGAGGATAAAGAACTTGAAGGTCTTATAAAGAATGGAAAAGTAAGAAAGAAAGGATCTGTGATGACTTACACCATTTATGGTACCAAAGAACATAACAAAAGATTCCATGGTATTGGTAAAACTCCATATGCACAAAGAAGGCAGAATGTAAGTAATTTTATATTTATGAAAATGGTTAGATGTAGTATGTGTTTAGTCTCAAAGCAGCTAATTATTTATATGTTGGGTTAAGAAGAGACAAAATATTGGATCTACCAGTAGAGTGCCAATAGTTGATAATGAACCAATCCAAGACAATGCCAATGCTAGTGCAAATGATGTTGGAAATAATCAAAGTTTAGCACAAGAGACTGCAGGTCAAAATGCTACTCAAAGGACTTCTTTAAATTTTGGAGGATTGTCTCTATTTGTACCTATTTCACAAGTATGTCTTCTATCATATGTGTATCCCTTACAATGTTAGTGCAAAAGTTTTGACATTTTATTTATAGAGATGTTCAATCTCACTCCAATACAAACCAATCAAGTGGAGATCCAATTACCAAACCATCTTATAGATATGGGAGACTTTCGACAGAGATGGAGATCTAGTTTAGAATAAATTCCACCTTTATCCAATAGTGGAAGAGCAACCAAGAATATGAGGAGCATGAGTGAACTAATAAGAGATCTACTAGTATACCCTAGTCAAATATATTCAGAGTCACAACAAGGATCCAGTAAAAAAAAAAGAAGCAAACTGGAAAAAAGGTCTTCAAGCCAATTGAAGGATTAACTTACAGAAGAAATCTACAACAACTGTTGTGCAGGAAAGAAAGAAAGCTTTCAAGCCACTAAGAAATGCAAACTGATGTGTGCTACTTCTGTTAGCTACAATCTAAGACAGTGTACCCATCGATGCAGTCTAGCACTAATGGCGAGTATCAAGGTCGTATTCCTCGGGAAAGTGAAAGCCTAGAGTTACTCCTTTGTTCTTTGTTATATTAACCTAAAATGAGTGATGAATAATTTCTAAACTAACTAATAGCTACAAGCTAAGTTCTAAGGGAGATGCAAGAGTAATTGATAAATAAAAAAACCAAGACAGGAAAGCAAACCCAAAGGGAACCTAAACTAGTTGGCAATCAAACAAAAGATAAAGGGTTGGTGAGTCTAATTATGGTACCCGTGGACGTATTCTTAACCGAATTCGGTTTCTCTCTCGAGATAACTGAATTCCTAAACCTAATAACCTAAAGTTGGAATCTCTTCCTAACGCTTGATTCTTAAATTAGCATTAAGCTTTAATCTGCCTCTATTAAGCTTTGCTAATTCTTAATCCGGCTAGTTAATTATCCTTATTTCTAAGCGATTATTAACCAGTTCTTGCTATTCAAAATTCCAATCGCCAAATGGATTTCTCAATCACACAAAGCAATCTAAACACACAATTCACAACGTCTCATGAATAATGCATTATCTTATTAATACTGAAAGCAAGAAGAATACAAAACTAACCTAAACAATCCAACAATATAATACTAAGCTAACATATTAAAGAAATCCCAATGGATTTAATCAATCTAGCTAATCATGTTCATTATCAAAATCCACAAGAATACAATTACAATAAAGAGTAAAGGTAGAGAAAACCCGATTACACCCTTGGATGAGAGTAAACAGCCCCATTTCCTCTTGCTCGAATTGAATTGATTCTTGTTCCTCTTGCTCGATTTGAAAACCAATCAATGAACCTCGCCCAATCTTCAATCTTTGAAGGGAATCCGATTGAAACCTTGATCCAAGTCTCCTTTTCCTTTGGTTCCAGCTCAAAAAACCCTTAGAGAGAGAAATATTAGGGTTCCAGCTCAAAAAACCAATCAATGAACCTCCCTCGCTCTCTTCTTCTTTTCCTATCTTCTTTCTTTTAATTAATTCCCCCCTGTCGCCGCCAACACGGCCGTGTTGATGCATGTGTTCCCAACACAAGCTAGTGTTTATGCCCGTGTTACTCTCTGTGGCCGTGCTCCCTAAAAACTTCTTTTCTTTGATGTTTGATGCACCCAACACGGCCGTGTTGGGAACACGGCCAGTGTTGAAATCAACACGGCCTTGTTCAGCTTCCTCATGCGCATACTTAGCTTGTTTCAGCAGCTTTGACGTCCAATTATGCTCCAATTCTTCCCTTTATCATTCTTTGACTTCTTTTGGACCTAATGCACACAAACAGACGTATAGGGTGAGTGTTGGGACCAATTCACATCCAAATGTCCATAAAATCAATCTTAAAAACCCCATTTAGATGTGTGTATTTTACGCACATCAAATAACCCCACACTTAGCTTATTGCTTGTCCTCAAGCAATCAAAAGTAAAATAAGAAAAATAAACCGCTAAGGAATAACACTTAAACTGACAGACAAGCTAGAGAGCTCCTGCACATATCCTTAACAAGCGTAAGTCAAACAAAAAGAAACGAAGCAATCAATTCAAGTATCACAACCAAGATGCCAATAATTCACGAATCGCCTCAACAAAATTATTCAGAACCAACTCCTCACCAGATTCACTCTAAATCACTCAAAGTGTTTAAAGGGTAGTGTTTAATCGCTCAATGTATCAACTACTGCCTTACTTACTATATGCTTGCTGTTAAATCCTACTCCTACCACTTATAGAGAATCAACGACCATGTCAAGAGGTCTTTATAAGGGTTGTAATGGGGATTAGGTAAGGGTAGGTAAATTTGGTCAGAGTTGAACCTATGGTGTTCTGTAATGAAATACATGACCTGCACACAAGCCACAATGATCACTAGGGGTAAACAATGGACAGTAGTCCAAGGTGGGAAATAGGAATCAAGTCAAAATATAAACTCCAAGAAGCAATTAAACAATTAGCTTACTTACTTTCTTTCTTTTCATCACCCTTCCCTCTTATTCTTCTTATTATATTTTTTTTTTCTTCTTTTTTCATAAGGGAAGAACATTCACATAATAGAGTGAATTTTTTTGGGATTGAAGTAAGCTGCTACAAGATTCCAACGCTATTCCTAAGACAAAAATTCTCAATAAAAATAACTCATGTGCAAAATCATAACCCAAAGTAGAATAAAACTAAGTGGAAATGAAATATGATAACAAAATGGTAAAAGAAGGGGTTATCTACAGAATCAATAAACGAATGAAGGCTATTTGGCTAGAATGAAAACCTAAGTGCCTCTATCATACCAAAGTGTTAAACTCTCCTTGTGGCCCTCATAAGCATTACCGAGCAAGTTCTAAAAGTAAAGACAGTAATTGGCACACTCAACAAGAAATAAATACAAGCATATAAAGTGTATGCTTACAATTTAGGCTCAATTTCTCACAAGTGTGCTTTTGAGTAGGTTCCAAACAAAAATCATCAAAACAGAATTAAATAAACCAAAGTAACTTAGTGCAAAACTCAAACTAATTATCTTACATTCTTCTGCAAAACTCAACACTATCGATTTTACCAGATCACATGGACATAAATAGGATTTCAAAAGCAAGTCAATAGTAAGAGCATCGAAACAAAGTGAAAAAAGTTCAAAATTTTACAAAAAATTGCATAAAAAATAAACAAATTACTGAGATGGGATAAATGAAATGTGATATATACACTAGAAAAGGATCTGAATTTCATATACAAAACAATAAAAAATACGAAAACAAGTGTATATAAATATCACCACCCTACACTTAAAGGACACACTGTCCTCAGTGTATGAAATATAAGAAATGAAAAGGAAAAAGAAACTAATACTGCCCTAACTATAGCTCCGGAGTGAAAAGAGGTGCATTAGTAGATATATCAGGGCGCTGGCTAGTTTGTGGTGGAGGAGTGGCTGCTCTCTTAAGATCGAAAGTAGTGTCACATGCAGGAGCTGGTGGATCAGCAGGAGCAGCTTCAATAGGAGGCTCGTCAGGCTGCTGTGTTGAAGGGTGCTCAGTCAGAGAGGGAGGGCCAGTTGGATCATCCGCTAGAGGGATGTCAAAATGGCTCTGCTCTGGAACCCAGCTCTGTGGACAGGCAGGTGCAAAGTCTATAGTAAAAATATCATCAAACATGTCATTGGCCATAGAGGCCTCTAACCTACCTCCCTGCTCAATCAGGGCCTGAAGCATAGCCCTCTGCCTCTCAAACTGAGCCATCATCTGGCTCAAACTCACCGACCGTAAAAGGTCCTGCTGAAAAGCCTCTTATCGAATGAAATGCTGTTGCTGCTCCTCTGCCAACCTCTGCACTGTAAGCTGCAGCTCTCTAAACTCAATTGGAGAGACTCCTAAAACAGTTGATGAAGAACCAGAAGGAGCTGAAGTAGATGGTTTGGAGGAAGACTCCGGAATATCAGAAGAAGGTGGGACATCCTGTGTACCATGGGCTCGTAGGGCAGGTCGCTCCTCTCTGAGTGCTACCAAGAGAGCATTCCTCAATCTATACTCTGGTCTTAGCGGACCCTGCCTACGAGTCACCATCCTCATACTAATCAACTGGGGAAGTCCCAAAGTCTCCATCACGCCCAGCTCTGTCAAATGTGGTATCGCCTCCTCCAAAACTCCTAAGCTCCTAGCCAGTCGAGTAATGTAAGTCCCAAAACAGAAAAATACCTTTTTTGAGTTGTTGCAGAAGGCACTGATATGTCTGGCCAACAAATATCCCATGTCGACGGACTGGTGCTGATGCATGCTGTAAAGTATAAACAAGTCCGGTTGGGTAACTACACCACCGCTATCTCCCCTGCTAGTGATGGTCCTAACTAGCAATGCATGCAAGTACCGTAGTCCCTCAGGCAAGTTAGACGCCTTGGACTGGCTTGCACTGTACCCCTCAGTGTCATCAGAAATCTCGGCCCACATCTGCGAATATGACACACTAGGCGTATGTATACAGCGACTATAAACCTCCCCAGCTGCATCCTTGTCAGACCACAAGCCCAAGTGTAACCCAAACTACTACACACTCATCGTGGAAGTCTGCTATGCTAGTCTGAAATTGATCGCATCCAGTTATTGGAAGTCCCGCAACTGGCTCTGCAGAAAGAAAGTGCTGGCAAATTCCACAGACAACTCCCTATATGTTGGTTCAACTATCTCAAAGAAATGCTGAAATGGGGGCGTCTCAAGATATCATGACAGGTCCGTGGTCTCGGGCCGTCTATCCTACGCCCCTTTCCCAAATCTTTGTGCCTCATTGATTGATATCTCTGCTTAAAGGTGGGCTGGCCTTGGAAAAGTAGGAATCGATGGCACTGCGGTGGTCTAATTTGGCCTGAACTAGTTGGCACAGTGCCTGACGATCAAGAGGAAGAGGAACCATCGGTCCACCTCCTCTTGTAAACTCCCGATCCTCGTCTGGTGGACATGGTTACTTGAAAAAGAAATTTTTAGTACTAAGGATCAACAAAATTCTAGCAGCATAACGGTATAAAATGGACAAACCGAACGATTTAACTTGATAAAATTAAACCGCTCAATGTCCTGCAAAGAAAATTCAATCCACAACATTGCCAACCAATGCTAACCAATTAAATTTTCAATTCATCCACATGGAGTTTAACTTCGCCATAAACCATCACAAGGCAAACCAACAAGCTAATATAAAACAGATACAACAGAGTCGACTATATATGACAGAGCCTATTGTTTACTTGCCAACAATAATAATAAAGAGGAAAATAAAGAATTAATCACAACCATGAATAATGGTAAAAAAGAAAAACAGAAAATATGAGCAAGTTAGATGTATAAACTAAATTAAAGAAAATAAAAGAAAATTAAGCACAAACATGAATGTAAATGCATGCACCAAATAATAAAATAAGGAGATA
Organism: Ricinus communis; assembly: GCF_019578655.1. NCBI lineage: Eukaryota > Viridiplantae > Streptophyta > Magnoliopsida > Malpighiales > Euphorbiaceae > Ricinus > Ricinus communis. The sequence goes on along the minus strand of NC_063256.1, from coordinate 19,274,010 downwards.
AACTAAAAAAAAATTGAAACATAAATTCGAACACAAAGAAAACATAAATTCGAACTAATATCAAAATAAAGAAAAATAGAAAATGAAGTTGGAGGGTACTTACTTGACAAACGCAAAATCCAAAGCCTTCAAGATGAGAAATAAGAAGTGAGAGAGTAAGAGAGGAGAGAATTGCTAAACTAAAGGGAGAGCAAAATCTTTGGCCATTTCGAAATGAAGTGGTATATATAGGCAGTGTACGGAACACGCCCGTGTTCACCAACAGGGACCGTGTTTAGGAACACGGTCTGGATATCGGGCCGTGTTAAGCGAATTTAAATGTTCTGACTTACCAACTTCTGAGAACACGCTCGTGTTTCTGGAACATGGAGACGTGTTTGGGACACAATCGGGCATAAATGCCCGTGTGGCCGACTGTGAATGTGTTCATCTTAATTTGATTTTCTTCAATTAGAATACGGTCCGTGTTAATGAACACGGTCTTGAACACGCCCGTGTTAATCTCCAGAAAATGCAAAACTTGTGATTCTCAGCACTTTCTCACTCTTTCTCACCTGCACAACCAATAAGTCCTCAACTCATACACTCAACATAAATAAAACTTACCAAAAACAAACTGTAAAATCTAATCAAACTAAGTTCACAATAAAGGTAAATTATTAAAAATTGAAAAATAGAATTTGGGGTGCCTCCCAAAAGTGCTTCTTTTTTATATGATGAGTCTTCTTAGCTGGACTCATGGTGAAAAGCAAACGGTGGGGATTGATGACCATCCATCCTTCTTCCAAGCAAATGTCTTCAAGTATCCGCTTAGAGGGATAATCATCAAATTCCTCTCCCGACTATCAAGCAAGCTGCCAGTTGATCGGTAGCCCTGCAAAATGATTCCACTCGAGCTTCCAAAGATGCACGGGTATCCCAATTTTTAGCACTCTCTTGGTTCCTGATCCCATTCTCCAACGTGTCATACAAAGAGTTCAGCATTGAACCTCATTATCATCCACTATCTGAATCATAAACTTAACTAAATAAATATGTACAAACAAAATAGAAATAAATATAAATAAAAATTAAAAAAAAGGCTAAATTAACAAATAGCAAATTTCACTCTAGTTTTCAAACATTCCCTGGCAACGGTGCCAAAAACTTGATGTGTGCTACTTGTGTTAGCTACAATCTAAGGCAGTGTACTTATCGATGCAGTCTAGCACTAATGGCGAGTATCAAGGTCGTATTCCTCGGGAAAGTGAAAGCCTAGAGTTACTCATTTGTTCTTTGTTATATTAACCTAAAATGAGTGATGAATAATTTCTAAACTAACTAATAGCTACAAGCTAAGTTCTAAGGGAGATGCAGGAGTAATTGATAAATAAAATAACCAAGACAGGAAAGCAAACCCAAAGGGAACCTAAACTAGTTGGCAATCAAACAAAAGATAAAGGGTTGGTGAGTCTAATTATGGTACCCGTGGATAAATTCTTAACCGAATTCGGTTTCTCTCTCTCGATAACCGAATTCCTAAACCTAATAACCTAAAGTTGGAATCTCTTCCTAACGATTGATTCTTAAATTAGCATTAAGCTTTAATCCGCCTCTATTAAGCTTTGTTAATTCTTAATCCGGCTAGTTAATTATCCTTATCTCTAAGTGATTATTAACCAGTTCTTGCTATTCAAAATTCCAATTGCCAAATGGACTTCTCAATCACACAAAGCAATCTAAACACACAATTCACAATGTCTCATGAATAATGCATTATCTTATTAATATTGAAAGCAAGAAGAATACAAAACTAACCCAAACAATCCAACAATATAATACTAAGTCAACATAGTAAAGAAATCCCAATGGATTTAATCAATCTAGCTAATCATGTTCATTATCAAAATCAACAAGAATACAATTACAACAAAGAGTAAAGGTAGAGAAAACCCGATTACACCCTTGGATGAGAGTAAACAGCCCCAATTCCTCTCCTTTTCCCTTAGTTCCAGCTCAAAAAACACTTAGAGAGAGAAATATTAGGGTTTGGGACGTTCTCCCCCGCTCTCTTCTTCCTTTCCTCTCTTCTTTCTTTTAATTAATTCCCCCTGTCGCCGCCAACACGGCCGTGTTGATACCTGTGTTCCCAACATGGGCTAGTGTTTATGCCCGTGTTACTCTCTATGGTCGTGCTCCCTAAAAACTTCTTTTCTTTGATGTTTGATGCACCCAACACGGCCGTGTTAGGAACACAGCCAGTGTTGAAATCAACACGGCCATGTTCAGCTTCCTCATGCGCATACTTAGCTTGTTTCGGCAGCTTTGACGTCCAATTATGCTCCAATTCTTCCCTTTATCATTCTTTGATTTCTTTTAGGCCTAATGCACACAAACAGACGCATAGGGTGAGTGTTGGGACCAATTCACATCCAAATATCCATAAGATCAATCTTAAAAACCTCATTTAGATGTGTGTATTTTACGCACATCACAAACGTAATTAGATTATATTCGGTTAGGCAAGCTATTAATGCGAGAGATAAAGGGAAAGTGAAAGTTAATGATTATCTTCAAAATCAAAAACGAAAGCATGGCTGCCTCTAGGTGCAAGACCAAGGAAGACCTAGTATAGCACCAAATATCTATTTTTAATTTATGTATTTGATAATACTCACTCCTAAATTTTTTATTGTTTGTTGGTATGACTTTAATACCATGTGTGGTCCTTTATCTATGTTTGGACAAAAACAAGGCAAGTGGTTCTATTAAAGTTATCACTTTATTGGAATGGGTGGATGGATTAATGTCTTTTGTGGTGTTAGAATATATTTTGTACAGGAATCTAGCGGTTTTCTATGATCTTTTGTACAAACACCATATTGTTATAATTAATGGATGCTCCTTCTTTATTTTAATACAAATTTCTTTAGATTTTTTTATTTGCATAATTAGAATTGATATATAAAATAATAACTCCATGCACATAACATATCCAGATTCATTATTAATGCAAAATTTTATTATAAATAACCACTAGAAAGTTGATATATTGGTGCAAAATACAGTCTTCTTACCAAATTGATATATAAGGCATAGTATTTATATCAATGGGCCACTAACCCAAAACTTATATCTAACCTAATCTAACCATAATACATCTTCGTCACTAACAGTCCAACAACACTAAAGAAGGTAAATTTATAAAAATCCTTACTGCTTTTCATGCATGCAAGTGCTTGCTTTGATTTCTGCACCTTCGACTTTAGTTTTGAAATTTGTTTCTTTAGCATGCAGTTTTCATCTTGAATTAAACAAGTGTTTTGAGTCTCAAACTTCTCCAAGTTCAAGTTCAAGTTCAACTGTTTGATCTCGTTCATCACCAATAGGTCCTCTCATTAACCCACTTATCATGCCACATAAAAAACTAATAATGTGAGCCCTACCAAAACAAAAAAAAATCTCAAGTTATGCTTTTGCAATCCAAAAAACTTTTGTAACATCGACTAAAGGGCATAACTCAAAAGTAGTTGATATGCACAACGCCAAAACTTATGGCCATGATTTCTATGTGTTCCTAAAACCCATAATTTCGCAGGTATTCCACACCCACAGTTAGCTATTTCACCTCCAAAGGTGTTCTCTTTAGGTTTAAGCATTACACTTACTCCAACAATTTTTTCTTCTTCTATTTCTTTCGTTTCTTCCTTATAGAGCTGTTTGAAAGAGTAAATAGAGTGAGAGAATGACAATGGGGGGTATGTCATACAATTAGGTTACCAAATTAGGAAAAGTTAGAAGTAGAGATTTTACCATAAGGTAGGACACACAACAATGACTCGGCATGTGATTGTGTATTTTTAATATGACGAGGCAGTTGTGTTGTCCACTTATGTGGAGCTCCGATTGCCAAGCAACAAAGAATTAGCCTGAATTACAATGGCTACCTCACGGTGCAATAGAAATTGAAGTATGGGTACCAAATTGATACATGTATCAAAAACTTGGTACTTACGGAGTCTTTTACCCTTAAAATAACAATTAATGCTTGCTAATATCTTTTTCTTTCTTAATTTTTATTTATAATCTTAAGTAGTTAATATAAATACAGAAACTGAAGTAATAATTAACTTTTATAAGGATAATTTTAAATTAAAATATATATATATTTCCGATCTAAATAAAGCAGGTTTTACATTAAGAAGATTTAGCTCAGCATATTCTATTCGATACGAGTAGGAGAAGACCCCGACTCGATATTCTTAAAAAAATAGAGAAATCAGAACCAAGTCAAGATGATATGGATCAACCCCTTATATATATATATATATATATATATATAATACAAACATATTTACATTTTTGTATATTTTTTGAACCATTAGAATCAGACTTAATTATACTTAGTGATTGATTATCCCAGTTGAGTTGAACTTTTATAATTATACTTAATAGGCCCAATTACCAAAAAATCCCTCAACTTTGAGCGTTTTAACATTTTTATCTAAAGCTTCCAGTTTTTTCTATAAAATATCTAAGTTGGAAAACCTTTTTCTAAATTATCCTTCGACGAAAAGAACCAGTGGAGTGCACTTACATGGACACCGAACTTCATTTGAGCAAAAAAGAGAAAATAACTTAGTCAGCAAAAAGTTGCTTACTCAACAAAATGAACCATTTTGCTCCCTTTCATTAAAAATAAAACCAACTTCATCTTCTACATATGTTTGTTAAGGTTTCTAAAATTTGAAGAAGGAAAGAAAATCCAAATTGAAAGCCTCAATCAGAGATCGAGAGGAAGCAAATGTCGAGAGAAAGTAATAACATGAGCTAGTGTTCTATTAATTCATAGCCCAAAGCTACTTGCAGAAATGGTACAACTCTTTTGCTCACCTCCTGAAATTTAGAAAATTCAGATAGATGGTTCTTCCAATGTCCTCTAAGATAATAAATTTTATTATTTTTAACCCTAATTACTTGTTTTTATTGATTTTGAAATAAATCTTAAGAATAACTTTTGAATTTGTCAGTTGGTTATAGGCTAGAAACTATGGATATTTTGAGTGGATTAAAGAGCCAATTACTAGGAGGGTTAGGGAAGCATTAGTTGAGGTGTTAAGTAAGAAACTGGATTTAGAGGAGAAATTGAGGCTAGAAAATGTGAACAATGTTGTTCTACATGAAAAGCTGAAGAATTATGACTCTAAATGACTTGAATTATTAAGCAAAGTTTATAATGCCAATGAAACAAAGGCTGTCATAGAGATTGAGAGGAACAAAGGTGCTATGGAAATCAAGAATTTGAGGCATGAGTTAATTGAAGTGAGTAAGAAATTATTAGTGGCCAAGATTCTCATTGTTGGTTTAATTGTTCTACTATTTAGTTGTTTAGTTAAGAGGGAACAAAAAAACCTCCATAATCTAATGCTTCTTTCTTAGTACGATATAATGAAATATGAAAAATTATTTAATGGTCATTTTAATTTGAAAAATATATTTTGTTGTTATGAAGCAACATATATGGTATTTGTATTGGTTAACACAAAAAGGATAAAAATAAACTATGATATATATAGTCATTCAAATGATAGTTCATACAAAAGAAACATTCCAAAATAGTGCTAAAATATGCATATAAGCTGCCACCAGCTCTTAAAAATCTAGTACCTAAATAAGGCATACAAAATGCCATAAGAAATTTGAATACATAGTAGCTAAATAAGGCACATAAAATGCCACAAAATCACATAAACAATATATCTTTGACAGATGTTGATTTTTGACAAAAATTAACTGGCCAAAATACTAAGTCCTACAAAATCACATAGAAGTACCAACATTGTCTAATAATTGTTTAAATCTTTAATTATTCACGATTACTTGCTTAATTCATTGGATTTATAACATTTGATCTTTGACTACTAAAAAATTCACTCTTGTATTAGGATGAGTTGATGCTTGCTCATTGATAGTGCTAGTAAACAACTATCTTGCAAATGATCTTGGAAGTTGTTGAGCTGGTGCATGCCACCTGATGTCCTAGTTGCTGCTATAATAGTTGATGCACTAGTAATATGATATTCCTACTTTCACCAAGCATCTACAAACCAATATAAAGAACTTCAAAAATTAACATTGGAATCATACACGTATACTAAATATTAAAAACTAGTTGTATTTCTTACCCTTGCATAAACATTTCCAAACTTAGAAAAACTCCTAACAACAAAGCTCTATCTAGTTTGTAAAAGTAAAGGATAATACATTAGCAGTTTGAGGGCCACAATTCATGAACTTGTCTGCCAGGCTTTCTCAATCTAGGCTGAGCATTCCTTAGAGTATGACTTGTTGATTTGGACTGAGGCCTGATAATACCCTCCTTTTCTAGCCTACTTGTCTTTCCCTATTTGATAATACATTAACTATGAAAATTATGCAAATGTCTATATAACATGTCATATTGATTGGAGAAGCCATTATATATGAAAGACTTACCTTGGGCTTAGGAATACTACTTAGTCTAGCTTCCGCACCTTGTGCATCTTTCAATTTACAATTTCTCTTATTATGTCCATATTGAAAGCATACTTAACACTTTATTTTAAAATATGTCCTTAGTAGCTTGTTGGGATTTATCTTTTCTTCTTCAGGGCCCTTCTTTATATTTTTTCTAAGCCTACCTAGTTGTTTCACAAAAATAGGAGGCAGTATAGGGGCCTCATTGATTTTTAGCCATTCTTTAGGCCCATGGATTGGCACCAAAGCATGTTAGTATGCAGCAAGACATGGATGTTTATAAAAGAATCCATCAATGTAATTAGCTAGATCTTCTCTCTTATAGTTAATGCATAGCTCTCGTCATTCAAATCAACTACATAGCTCTCGTCAAAGAATTCACTTCATATATCTGACCTACTATAGGTTTAAGGGCATACAACTTAACCAACTTCTTGATTTTCTTTAGTTTCTTCCCAATACATGGGTTGATGACATCTTTGTTAGCATGTATCTCCTTAACAGTTTTATATATCCTAGTCATTAAATGAACCCGTTTGTCTTCTAATATATAAATGGTATACTTGTATCTAGACTTTATAATGTGCCCGTTAAAAGTCTCACAAACGTGTGTTGTTTACTATGCCGCTTTTCAAAAGCTTGTAATTAGAGATTTACAAAAGACATGAGAGTTCTTTGCTACAAAAACTTTATAAGCATCAACTGGCTCTTCCTTCATCTCCTTAAGCCTTGAATGAAAATATGATTCATAGATACTTTTAGTAGCATTCCAAAATAATTTTTTAAATTTTGGCCCATTATAGACCTTCTTTCAGTTTGCATATATATGCTTGGTATAGTTGCGATGTTTAGCATTTAAAGCTACCTTAGCCAGAGCATTAATGAGTCCCTATGAGAATAGAAAACACATTGAAAACCATTTAGGATTTAAGAAAATAAAAAAAATAACAAATTAAAAAAATAGTTTTTACTCAATTTTTGTTGGTCACTAATGAATGACCATCCAAGTCCATCTAAAACCCCAACTTGTCAAACAAAATTTTTAAAAACCAAGTCCATGTATTCTTATTCTCTCACTCTACTACTACCTAAGCAACAAGATACATTTTATTATTTGCATCCTTCGCAGCACATGACAACAAAGCTCCACCTAAAACTATTTTAAGAAAACGTGCATCAAAGCTTAGCAACCCTCTATACCCAGTAAAAAAACCATTCCTCAATACACTGAAGCCAATGTAGAATCTTTGGAAAACAGGTTTCCCTTTCTCATCCACTTTTCATTTCAACTCAATGCGCCCATTTTTGTCCATTTTCATTAGCTGAACTACATATGACATAAATCTTGCATAATCTCTTTAAATGTGCCTCTCAGTTTATTTAGAGCTTTCCATTTCATTCTATAACATGGCATTAATGTAATAATTACATCATAAGTCAACTGCACATCCTCCTTTATTATACTAGTAGAATAATTAGGATTTCTTTTAAAAACACCTAGATATTCCCTTGTAAACCATTCATATATTGCATGTTTATTGTGTGGCTCTCTAGGACAATTATGCTCAAGATAATAGGTTTTGATGACAAATGTATCCTCATCTTATAACTTATTAGCATAAAGTCTCCAATCACAACCAGTGACACATCTTATATCAAGCCCCCTCCACTTTTCATCTAGTGAATGTTATGCCCATTCACAATAGCCCATGTTTGAACAACTTGCTTGCATTCATTAATCCTTAAACCTCAAGCCATGTTAGAACTCTAAAGTCTTTTGGTCATAGTTAGGAGCATACACTAGTCCCATTATTTTTTTTCTTATGTGGTCTTAAGTTCCCTTCATCACTAGAAACTGATGTCGAAATATATTCATCTGATGACTAATAATCAGTGTCATAGCCACTCTCCTCCTTCTCATCTCAACTGTCAGGAATGAATCCTTTGCAACACCTTTCTTTACCTCAATTGTAGGTTTCTCATTCGTTTTCTCTACTGTAGATTTTGTCTTACTGCCTTTTCTTCTTAATAGAACTTGTCCATGCACTAATGGCCTTTTTATCATCATTATATGACTCCATTTCATGTAATTTGGCCCACCTTGAGTTTTTCCTAACTTCAAGGTGCTTTTCATCTTCTGAGCTAAAGTCAGCATCATCCAAGCCATCGTCTATATCGCTGACATCTATAGGTAAAGAGTCAGGGTCTTCACTGTCACTATTATTATCTTAATGAATAATACCTACCTCAAATTCATTCACTTCTATTCCACCACCAATCATTGATGTTGTCACCATTCCTTTTCCAAATCCAGATATCGAAGAAAAAATAGAAAACCTTATTGATGAGAGTTATTGCTTTCTCGGGTCTCGATAAGTGAAGGACAGACGAATCTAAGGCTAGGATCGAGGTTAATCTAGCTAGAATTATCTTTTTGACATCAATTTGGATCTAAATGTTAGAAAAATTTAAGTTTGGGGTCAAAATGGCAGTTTTTATAAATTCAGAGACCTAATTGCAAGTCTTTTATAAACTTTTTCTGTCTAGAGCCAATCAGCTATGTATAAAGCCGATTCAGCTGTACGTAGAGCCAACCAGCTGTACATAGAGCCAATCCACTCTACATAGTGTCAATTGAGTTTTTGCACTATGACATCGTTTTTTGAGACGATCTCAAGTCCAAAAATACATATTCTAGAAGTTTTTTTTATGATAATCATCCTTTTAATCGATAATTATTTAAATTTTTAAAATAAAATCTAATATTTATTGATATTCCTAAAATTCTATTGCTTTCTTTAGGGATTCTCTTGAAATCATACTTCTATAAATAGAAAGAGATGTTTAGGATTTTAATGGAGGAAGGAAGAATTGAAATTCCATAGTTTGTGAAAATACGAGAAAAGAAACACTGAAAAAGAAAAAAAAAAGAGAAATTAAAAAAATAAAAGGAATTTCACTGACGACCATAGTTAATATTCAAAGACCTAAGCCACTAAACAAAGAGTCATTTTAGGAAACAAGGCACTTAAGAAAGAGCATTTTTTGAAACCCTTTTTTGAATTGATAGAAGATTTCACAAAGCTAGCTCCAGCACTAGATACCTACTCAGTTTTCAATTCAACTGCATCTTCATTGCCTGAGACTCGCAGATCCAATGTTCAAGGTGACAAGCTGAAGATTCTTTCCACCATACATCTTGGTCCTTTCATTCATTTTTACTTTTCTTTCTTCTTTTATATTATTTGTTCTTAGAACAATAATTGGAGTTTTGATTATGACAAGTATGTAAATTAGGGTTTTTGATGAATATGTATGATTATTGGGTTTGATTCTGATAATAAGAACTTAGGGTTTTGAAATATGATATTTTCCAATTACAGTTTTAGATTTAATTAGAAACATTTTATAGGATTAATATTTAAATTTATTTTACAATTATGATTAGGTAATTAAACCTGTTAAATATAGTTTTCTGATTGATTTACTATATGTCAGTTTACTACACTTAGGGTCTTTTATCAGTTTAGGATTTTGATCATTCAATTGACTTCTGTCACCCTTATTTTAATATTTTTATCCTATCTCCTTTTATTCTAATCTATTTTAATGTCTGCGTATGTCAAATTCGGCTCTAGGGATGCGAAAAAGTATTGAAGGATCGTTGAAAGCTAGCTTGGAATCCTAGAGCGATCAGTTGTTCATGCCAAGCCAATAATTTTTTTGCTTGTTGGATGATTTTCAATGTATTTTGGCTTCTGTATAGTTTTTAGGTCTTTTCCTTTTGCAATCGTAGTTGTAGGTCAGGTTGTAATAATTAGGTTCTTACTTTCTATTTCATTTTATTTATCATATGGTTAATTAAATATATTATTATATGATTGATCAATTAAATGGGCCACATAGACTAGACCGAACATGAATCTGGTAGTCTAATAGGCTAATAAACATTAACTGGATCTAAAATTCTAAAGTCTAAGTAGACTTAGCAGGCTTTGGCATGCTTAGGGCTTGGACTTAATTAGAATTAGGATCACACTAAATGAGCCTCATCATAATAAGTAGTCCATTAGGTCTAAAGGCCGAAATTCAAGAGCTTAATTAGTCTAGCCCATTTTATTCAAGCCCAGCCATATTAGAGTGGTTAGCCTAGTTTACTAGGCAATTATGCATGTAGCCCACCTAGTCTAGCCCAATTACATCTTATGCTTTTGATTTCAAGCCTTTAGACCTAATGGACAACTTATTATGATAAGGCCCATTTATTGTGATCCTATTTTGAATAAAGCTTAAGTCCTAACTAAAACATGTCAAGGCCCACTAAGTCTACTTAGATTTTAGGGTTTTATCATTTTAATTAATCAATCACAGAACACATATTTAATTAACCACATAATAAGCAAGAATAAAGGAAATCAAGGTAGAAAGTAAACCTAATATTACAATCCAGCTACAACTACGATTGCGAAAAGAAAAAGATATAGAAACTATTACAAAACGCCGAAGGACATAAAAAATCGTCAAAAAAAATAAAAAGGTGGAGATTGGCCTTGCAAAACTGATCGGATTTAGGCCTTGAGCCGATCGGGTCTAGGGTTCCAAGCTGGTGTTTCATTGATTCTTTAGTGTATTTGCATCCCAGAGCCAAATTTCACATGCATAAATAGAGAAACTAATTAGAGTAAAAGAAAATAGAATGAATACATTAAAAGAAAACCAATAGGAGTCGATTGAACCATCAAAACCCTAAACTGATAAAAACCTTAAGTATAATAAACTAACAGATGACAAATCATTCATGATCATGTTAAACATGTTTAATTACCTAATCATGATGGAAACATAGATCTAAAAATTAATCCTATGGCATGTTTGTAATTAGATCCAAATCTCTAATTAGAAAAAATATCAGATTTCAAAACCCTAGAGTTCTTATTAACATACATCTTCTTCTACTTTTCCATCTATTTTTTATGTGTATGGAATGCCCCAAGGCAGCAGAACAACCCTTACAGTAACACATACAACCCTGGGTGGCGCAATCATCCCAACTTCAGTTTGAGGAACAATAATGCCTAGGGTCCACCAGGTTTTCAGAGACTTCATCAGCAGCCACAGCAACAGCCAGCTGGGCCTGCACAAGCTCCTCCTCGACCTGAAAAGAAGTCAAAGTTAGAGGAGCTTATGATGAAGTTTGTGACATCTACCGAGATAAGATTCCAGCAGACTGATAGTGCACTTAGGAATCAGCAGGCCTCGATTCAGAACTTGGAGACTCAGATTGGCCAGATTTCTAAGATGCTTTCAGAAAGACCCTCAGGATCGCTCCCCAGCACTACAGAGTCAAACTCGAGGGAGCATTGCAAGGCTATCACCTTGCAATCAGGTAAGCAATTGTCTAGTTCTTTGCCTTTAGCTGATAAGGATGATATGATTGTGCAGGACGAGCCAACTAAGGAAGGACTAGAGCCTGAGGTGGTGGAGATCGAGAGGAAGAAAGAAGACAAGCAAAAGAGCCCTATGCGGGAGTATTAGCCCCCGGTTCCATATCCTGCGAGGTTGAGGCAGGATAAGGTGGACAAGCAATACAGTAAGTTTCTTGACTTGTTTAAGCAGCTGAAAATTAACTTACCTTTTGTTGAGGCAATTTCGCAGATGTCGAAGTATGCCAAGTTCTTAAAGGAGATTTTGAGCAACAAGAGAAAGTTGGAGGATCTTGGTCAAGTAGTACTTAATGAGGAGTGTTCAGCTATTCTCCAGAACAAGCTGCCACACAAGCGACGAGATCCAGGGAGTTTTACTATCCCTTGTGTGATTGGTGATTTGCCGATTAGTGGTGCATTGGCCAAGTTAGGAGCTAGTATTAATTTGATGCCCACTAGTTTATTTGCTAAGTTAGGATTGCATGAATCCAAGCCTACTAGGATGAGCATTCAGTTAACTGATAGGACTGTTAAGATTCCTAGAGGTATTGTTGAGGATGTACTTGTGAAGGTGGATAAATTTATCTTTCATATGGACTTTGTGGTGATGGATATGGAAGGTGAGAGCACTGTGCCTCTTATCCTGGATAGGCCTTTCCTAACTATATCAAGAGCTGTTATCGATGTAAGCGATGGGAAGATAAAGCTTAGAGTTGTTGATGAGACCATTACCTTTGACCTAACCACTTCTATAAGACAGTCACTAGACCATGATAATGTTATGTATTATGTTGATGTGATTGATGATATGGTTGAGTCCCATTTGCAGGAAATGTTATGTTCTGACCCTTTGCAGGTAGCATTAGCTGAGGATGAGGAAGAGTTGTCCAACAAGCAAGTGTTGGAGCAACTCGTTATTTTATTGGCTTCTGAGCCGAGCTTGTCAACTAATTCTTATCTTTTTCTTGATAGGTCTAGAGTGCAAAAGGTAAAGACTTCATTCGAGGACCTACCAGTCTTAGAATTGAAGGAGTTACCGAGCCACTTGATTTATGCCTTTTTGGATGAAGAGAAGCGCTTACTAGTGATCATAACAGTTGATCTAACTCCCAAAGAACAAGCCATGCTTTTAGAAGTTCTAAGGAAGTACAAAAAGGCCTTCGCCTTCAAAATAGCTAACATCCAGAGCATAAATCCAAGTTTTTGCTCTCATAAGATCTTGTTGGAGGACAGTTTCAGGCCAGTTGTTTAGCCTCAGAGACGGCTCAACCTGAACATGAAAGAAGTGGTGAAGAAGGAGGTAATTAAACTTCTTGATGCAAGTTTGATCTATCCCATTTCTGACAGTTCTTGGGTGAGTCCTGTGCAGGTTGTGCCCAAGAAAGGAGGCATGACGGTGGTAAGGAATGAGAAGGATGAATTGATCCCGACTCAAATGGTAATAGGCTTCCGAGTTTGCATTGCTTACAGGAGGCTTAATGATGCAACTCGGAAGGATTATTTCCCTCTTCCTTTCCTTGATCAGATGATTGAGCATTTGGCAGGTCACATATTTTATTGTTTTCTTGATGGTTTTTCAGGTTATTTCCAAATTCATATTGCACTTGAGGACCAAGAGAAGACTACTTTCACCTGCCCCTATGGGATGGTCGCTTACAGACGGATGCCATTCGAACTGTGCAATGCACCGGCTACATTTCAGCGGTGCATGATGGCTATCTTCGAGGACATGATTGAGGAGTCAATGGAGGTATTTATGGATGACTTCTCTGTTTTTGGTGATTCTTTCTCTCTTTGTTTGGCAAATCTTGAGCGTATGTTATCTAGGTGTATTGAGGCTAACTTGGTATTTAACTAGGAAAAATATCATTTCATGGTGAGAGAGGGGATTGTGTTAGGGCATAAGATCTCTCAGACTGGGATGGAGGTGTACAGAGCTAAGATAGAGGTTATATCTAAGCTACCTCCTCCTAATTTTGTTAAGGCAGTTAGGAGTTTTCTAGGCCTTGCCGAGTTTTATAGGAGATTTATTAGAGATTTCTCTAAGATTTCTAGGCCTCTTACTGAGTTGTTAGTTAAGGATGTACCTTTTGTTTTTAATGATGCATGCTTGGCTGCTTTTGAGTTACTTAAGAAACTTCTAACTACAACCCCGTTCATGGTTTCGCCTGATTGGGGGCTGCCTTTTGAGTTGATATACGATGCTAGTGATTATGCAGTTGGAGTTGTGCTTGGACAGAGGATTGAAAAGAAGTTCCAACCCATTTATTATGCTAGCAAGACTTTGACAGGAGCCCAGGAGCACTACACCACCACAGAGAAGGAGTTGTTGGCTAGTGTTTATGCCTTCGACAAGTTTAGATCGTACCTCGTTCTCTCCAAGTCCATTGTCTTCACGGACCACTCAGCATTAATGTACTTATTCCTAAAAAATGATGCAAAACCGAGATTGATTCGGTGGATTCTTTTATTGCAGGAATTTGATGTCGAGATCAAGGATAAGAAGGGCGCGGAGAATCTGTCAGCGGACCATTATCAAGATTGGAGAATCCTCACTTGGATGCACTTGATGAAACGACCATAAACGATTGATTTCCAGAGGAGCATTTATATGTCACTTAGGTATACATGGATACTCCCTGGTTTTCAGATTATGCTAAGTATTTGGTTGCTAGGCTTCTACCAAAGGATATGACTTATCAGCAAAAGAAGAAATTCTTTGCTGATTTGAAATACTACATTAGGGAAGATCCCTTTTTGTTTAGAGTGTGTGCAGATCAGGTGATTCACCGTTGTGTGTATGGCGAAGAGACTCCCCAAATATTAAGGCACTGCCATGAAGGACCCACTAGAGGTCATCAAGTGGCAAACCATAAGCGAGGAAGGTGCTAGAGGCAGGATTCTATTGGCCAACGCTCTTCCAAGACGCACGACAATTCGTTCAGGTTTGTGATGCTTGTTAACGTGCAGAAGATATCTCTTCTTGTGATAAGATTCCCCAAACTAGTGTGCAAGTTGTTGAGATTTTTGATGTTAAGGGCATCGACTTCATGAGACTCTTTCCCTTTTCATATGGTAATAAGTATATTCTGGTTACTGTTGAGTACTTTTCTAAGTGGCCTGAAGCTCAAGTTGTGGCCACTGATGATGCCAGGGTTGTTTGCAGGTTCCATAAGCGATTGTTTGCTAGGTTTGGCACACCTAGGGTGCTTATTAGTGATAGAGGAACACATTTCTGCAATGCCCAATTAGAGAAGGTACTTAAGCGGTATGGGGTTACTTAGCGATTCTCTACTCCCTATCACCCCCAGACTAGTGGGCAGGTTGAGGTAACTAATAGGGGTATTAAGCATATTTTAGAGAGAACCGTTAGTACTAGTAGGAAGGATTGGGCTCTTAAATTGGATGATGCATTGTGGGCATTTAGAACTACTTTTACGACATCTATAGGGTTTACGCCCTATCGTCTTGTTTATTAAAAGTCATGTCATTTGCCTGTTAAGTTAGAGCATAGGGCACTCTGGGCCCTTAGGACTTGTAACTTTGATATTGATTCTGCAAGTAAGGAGTGACAGTGGCAGCTGAGTGAGCTAGATGAGTGGTGCCAGCAGGCGTATGAAAACTCATTAACTTACAAAGCAAGGACAAAAAATGGCATGACCAAAGGATTCGTGGACTTAAGGAGTTTCAAGTCGGGGATCGAGTGTTGCTTTACAAATCTCACCTTCATCTGTTTCCTGGAAAGCTGCGGAGTCATTGGTCTAGACCATTTTAGGTCAGACAGGTCTTTCCCTATGGAGTGGTAGAGTTACATCATCCCGAGAAGGGAGATTTCAAAGTGAATGGCCATCGGTTGAAGCTTTACCATGGTAACTCATTGGATGGTGAGCAATGAGTTGACCTAGCTTTGTATGCACAAGAGGGTTGATCCGGATGAGTCAAGCTTATAACTCAGCAAAATAAGCACTTTTATACATTCGACTTTGGTTATGATTTCATGTTTTCGTTAGTTTTTGTTATTTCGTTATTTTCTTTTGACTTCATTCATTTTAGTTTGCTTGATAATAGTTAGAACACTTACTTAGCAATTTAACATAGTTGTATAAATTTAGGTTTTTTTTAACTTAATTCAGACTTTTGCAATCAGTGAGGACGAACTTTTTCGTTTGACCATATTTACTTGATTTATGGCCTAAACATGTGCGTATATGTGTCAATTGCAGGTAGGGAGTTCAACGACTCGAGATGGCGAAGAAAAGCCCGGAGTCCTCCCCTTTCACCATGGTTTCCTTAGCCATCATGGGCTACAACACCAGGTCGTGCTCATCAGCACAGCTTGAGTCAAGCCCGTGATGAAAGACACATGAAGAATGGGGGATTTCAGCCGTTCATCACGGCTTTCGAAGGGACCACGGGCAGCAACACAGGCCGTGTTGTGCCCCCACCCGTGCTAATTGGTGCACTATTGAGTCATAAAGGCTCAGCACGGGCCGAGTCCTGGCCGTCCTGATCAGCACAGCCTTGCCCTCGCCCGTGCTGACCTCCGTGCCTATAAAAAGGAAGGCTTTCAAAAAATTTTGCTACCCCCTTTTCTAAG
The DNA here is from genome assembly GCF_019578655.1 of Ricinus communis. NCBI lineage: Eukaryota > Viridiplantae > Streptophyta > Magnoliopsida > Malpighiales > Euphorbiaceae > Ricinus > Ricinus communis. The sequence continues at coordinate 19,257,495 of NC_063256.1, read as the reverse complement.
CTCCAAGGTGTTGTTTTCTTCCATTTCTCTCATCCTTCTTACCTTTCTCAGCAATTCCAAGTAAGTCTCTTCACTTTTTGCTTTTACTTGTTTTTAATTTAGTGTTTCTTTTATGCATGTACTTTATTTAGGATGTGTTAGTATGTTTTGGTAGTTTTACGTTGTTACACTGCTTTAATATGACCTCAATTAGATTTAATTTACATTAGTTGTTATGTTTGTTGTGAAGTCGATTATGAAAATGATAAGGGTGGGATTTGGCGAAAATAAAGTTTGTCTATGGCATTCTATTATGAATAATTGTTAGAATAAAGTTGCATTAGTTGGTGCACGATAAAGTAGGTTGGAATGTATTTGTCAATTAGTTTATGTAGGAGATTGAGGCTTTAGTCTTTTGTTAAGTCTAAAGTTTTTTATTAGTCGAATTATAGTTATTATGTTGTTTAATTTTCAGTAGGATTTATGATTAACTTGATTTCTTGTACGTATAACTGATGATTCATTGCATCAAGTAATATGACGGACCGCGATCAATCCCATAGAAAGCAACCAAAACGCATCACTACCAGCAAGCGATCTCGTGGCGAAGGAACATCTTCCTCCACAGCACCAAAATCGGCACCAGCACCAGCCCTAGCACTGCAACAGCAACTAGTCCAAGCTCAAAGAGCACCAGCTATGAACCCACCTGCACCTGGTCGTCATCCATTGTGGACATTCCCTAATGCAGATAATGAGAGTCGATTCCAAGTCATGAGACGGAAGCAAGTGATGGCGGGTTGTTGCATCGACTTCATATCCCTGGAAAGAGTGGGATTGGTTCAGGATGTGCGCACTCTGTTCGAGACTCTGCCGTATACGCGATTCTTTGACATCATTGAGCCAACCTACCGTGAGCTTACAATTGAGTTCCTCAGCACCTTCTTCCTGCAGCAACAGATCATAAACTGGCATCAGCCTGATGCAGTTTATTACAGACTTGGGGGAAGGGAGTTCTCAATGTCAGTCCCACAATTCGGCATGCACTTGGGATTATGGACTGAACAGGAGATCTCGGGGGAGAAGTATCAGGGATGCCTCTGCATCAACCCAACATCCTATGACACCATATGGATACCCTTATAGCTTTTATCAAATCTTGTTGGAAGAAGGCAATGAACGAATCTCTTAATTTCAATCGAGCCAGGTAAAACTGGTGTTTTTCCTTAATTTTTCCATTTTACTTTATCTTGGATATAGAACTATTGCTGCTTATTATTATGATTGATTGTTTAAACTTTGGTTTGAGAATTCATGCAATTTTAACCCACTCAAATAGTGAGGTTTTGAGCCAATTTGGGCATCATTATTTTTTTTATGCTCCTTTTATTTTTAATTAATGAGCATTGTACAAAATTTTTGTTTTTAGAACTTGCTTTGTGATGCCTTTTGAGATTACATGAATTTTTGATAGTCATGAGATGATTTAGGCACTTAGGATTTACACAATTTGGCCAAAAGCCTAACCCTTTTCTTTTCTTCCCTTAGTGAACCAATTTTGAGCCTTAGCTTTTTTTTTCATTGTAATTCACCTTTGACACTCATTTTATCACACTTCCATTCATTTTACCATTCTTTCTACCATTGTTGCTTGAAATTATGTAAGTTTATGTCGCATTTCATTTTGGATCAATTTGCATTCTTTTTATATATATTCACTAAGTTGCTAGATTTTTCGTAGATGCTCTCTTCAATCCAAAATGAGTTATTCATTTTTATTGTTTAGGTCAATAACCACAGCAGACCCTACATAAGCTGCTGTAATATATATACATAGTATATATCAAAAAAAAGAGAAGAGTATTCTTTTAGTTCATTTCGAGCATCATCTTATTATTGGAGCAACTTAGTGTTCATTTTTGGTACAGCATTTGATCCTTGGCTATTTTCTTGCATTACCTGTATAATTTTCCAACAACTTTTAGCCTACTTTCCATATTTCTCCATACCCTACCTTAACCCCATTACAACCTGGCTCAAGACCCTTTGATCATGATTATTGATTATTTCACAGTAGTGGAGATTGGATCTATAAGCAAGCTTATGGTAAGCACTTTCTCTGTATTTTTGCGTTGAGAGCTTGTCGATCTTCTCTCACCTATATACACTTGAGATTAGTAATAAAATGAAATTAAGTTACCAAATTGTATCCTTCTTGCTTATCAGTAATAAAAGTTAATTTCATTTCACTTGAGACGTTGAGTAAAATATTGTTTAGATTGTTTAATTGGTATTGAGAAATTCGTTAAATAGTTAGAACTTGATTAAGCAAGAACTAGTTAATAACACTTAGAGATAAGGTTAATTGGCTAGCCGGATTAAGGATTAACAACTCTTAATAGACTTGAATCTAAGCTTCATGCTGTGCTGAGATTAATTGTTAGGAAGAGATTCCGGCATTTAGTTCCCAGAGTTAGGAATTCAGTGAGCTCGAGAGAGGATCTGAGTTCATTTTAGGATTCAGGCATGGGTAACCAATTTGGTAATCAAGATAATCAACTTTAGTAATTCCATCGCAATTAGGTCCCCTTTAGGTTTGCTTTCTTCTTGTGTTGCTCCATTATCCTTTCGGATTAATTGACATTTAATTAATTTGTTCATATTCAATCATAGCATAACACTTCATTGAGTTGTTCAGACTAGATAACATAGCAAACAGTAGTAACTCTAGGTTCACCCGATCTCCAGGGATACAACCTTGATACTCACTAGTGCTAGGCCACATCAATAGGTTCACTGCCTTAGCCGTAGGTTGCATTAGTAGCCCATCATTGAGAAACGCCACCCATTAGTAAAAGTGTCCCGGTGATTACTCGAGTGGCAAATCCCATCTCTATGCTAGTCTCAGTGACTAGTTAGCATATTCTCGATTAGGTTGAGAAGCCTTACAATGTTGTAGTCGCTAAAGACACTTGGGTGCACACTCGAAACTGTCACCCACAGTGGCGACTCTATTAGGGATAAAAGAAACTGATTCCAATGTATGTTTGTCTTTATTTTTATTATTTAACAGATTATTCTTGCATCACTACTTTGAGAGCTTATGGCATGCACGTCAGACTTACTATTCCCCTATTGGTAGAAAGCCTAAACCCAAAATCCTAGGAAAGAAAGACTCGCCATGAACCATGTGCATGAGAAATAGGTCGGAAGAATGATTTGTATAATGACTTTGTGTATGTTAAACCTTTCTCTTTGTCTTTTTACATAGTACGTGCATCATACATCCCATGCATTTTGTATTGCATCATACATCCCATGCATTTTGTATGCATCATACTAACTCTTTTTTGAAGCCATTTTAGATTATCATTCTTAGTTTAGATAAGACAAGAATGGATATTAAAAGGGCCCATTTTACTAACAATTAAGAAAAGAGCCCAAGAAGTAGTACTTCAGAAGTTGTAACGAAGATAGCCCACAAGAAAGACATTGATGCTATCAAAGCTGCAATCATGGTTGACCTAAGGATTATGATTCGAGAGGACCTCCCGCAAGCTTTGGCTGAGACTTTTAGAAAACAGACTATCCAAAAGACTAGTACTGTCCCTACAACTACTGTTGCTGCTATTCATGATATGGAAGCACACAGTGAGCACCTCTAGAACTTAGATGATTACATGCTAGAACAAGCTAAGAAAGAGTCTGCTCTTACTGCAAAAGCCATTATGGAATTCGAGGTTTTGCACAGTCTGACTAAAAGGTCTGACAAGGTGCAAGATATGCTAAAAGATCAATTTTAGATTCAACCTTTGATTTTGATAATTGATGTTGATTAGAGAGGGCAAGTTACCTCCTAAATTTCATATGCCTAAAATCTAGAAATTCAATGGAACTAGAGATCCAAAGGTGCACCTGAAGCAATATTCTACTATCATGAGTACTATTCATTTAGCTAAGACCCAAAGCATCAAGCTGTTTGTTCTTTCATTATAAGGGCTAGCTATGAACTGATACCATGGGTTGGAAAGGCCCATCAAGTCTAATTGGATAAAGCTTTTTTGATGCTTTTGTGTGACAATATGACTACAATGGTCACATAAAAGTCTCTATAAGTGATTCGGAATTGACAAAGCAAAAGCCCGACGAGTCCTTTTCTGACTTTTTGACTAGGTGGAGGAATAAATCAATTTTAATGAAGAATAAGTCTTCTGAAAAGGATCAAGTTCAGATGATAGTCTGAAATATCCTCCCATCTTGGGTGAAAAAGCTACAAATGATGAATCCCAAGACCTTCACAGGCTTGTATGATGAGGCTTACAAGTAGAAGAAATGGAAAATGTTAAAGCTAGTTGGAGCATGAAAAACTCTAAAGTTTCAGAGATCAAAGACCAACTATCTGAAGATTATGAAGCTTCACGAGATTCAGCTCTTGATTTGTTTTAACACAAAAACATGATTATGCTTTTAGGATCAGTGTTATAACTTTGATTTTTGCTTATCTGATGTTTATCTTAATGGTATTTTGCATTATAATGATTATTACATGAGTATGTTTGACATTAATTCTATTTGAATTCATTTATTTGATCTAGGCTCAAATTATAATTCTAAGTATATTTCTACTACACATAATATCACTCTTGAAGAGAGAAAAGTGAGAAAAAACAAAAAAAAAGGAAGAGAGAAAAAAAAAAGAGAGAGATAGTATTTGGTATGCATGATTGAATTCAAGGTCTCAAAATTATTCAAAACACTAGGGGCAAAGCAAGAAGGCCGAGTTCATCCGCCATTATATTAATTACAACCTTGAAGTATGGACCTTTGAAGATTAGAAGATATTAAAAGATTAGTGTTCTAATCTTGACAAGTGCAAGACCTATTGCATTTTACTCCGAAAAGAAATCTAAATTGAGTTAGAAACTTCTATATCAAAAAAGAAATGAGACAAGAAAAAGATTAAGCTCGAAGATGCTAGAAGGAGTTCAGACCTCGGGGGCAATAAGTTCATAGGTCAATCTGTACTGTTTCAGATACTATCTTTTGAAAAAAAAAAGCAAAGAAAAAATAGAAAAAATGGATCCTGACTAGAGGACCTGTATAGGCTAGTTAGGAAAAATTTTAAAAAAAAAGTGAGAAAAAAATAGTTGATTAGAAAATCTGAATGGACTCGTTAATAACAAGAGTAGTACTATATGAAATAGACAATATACGTGTTTGTGCCTGGATTGAATGAAAAAAATTTGATTAGAATTTTTATCAAACTTGCACATCAATTTTCATTGCTTGTGCACTGCCAGAAGGATAAAACAGAATAAAAAGCGAAATTTATAAGATGTGAATGAAAGTAAGATCAATTTCTTTAACTCTCCTATAGGAAAAATTCCAAGAATTGGCAGCACTTGAGTCTCCAATCTTGACATCATGCACAATGAATCGGCAGAGTCAAAGCCTTTCAACATAATTTAAAGAAGTCTTATCTTACAGAAAGTCCTGAAAATCAATAGAATCATCTACAAGCTTGACAAAAGAGACTGTAAGTACTCGAGTAACTAAATCTGTAAAAATATTAAAAAAAAAAAGAAAATAGAGAAAAGTATAAAAAACCGCTAAGTTGAAAACCTAAAAGGATGGCTTAAGCAAAAATAAAGTCTGCTAAGTTGAAAACCCGAAAGGGTAGCTTAGGCAAAAGTTAAGACATTAGCCTGCTAAGTTAAAAACTTGAAAAGGCAAGTTAGACAAAAGTTAGGGCGTAAAAGTAACAAAAGAAAAGAGATTCGGTTGTTATTTGCATGAGATTGTCGTGAAGCCAACTATCATTGCACAAGTATCAGTACAGTCTTCAGGAAAAACTATTCAGTTCTTCCATGCTTGAGTTATCTTTAGAACCATGCTTCCTGCGGTCATCATTACTTTTAGGTTTTTGATATGCATCATTGTCTAGATCTCTTTCTATCGACCATTAGGCTCCATGCCATGTGCCGAAGAGAAAGCAATTGAACTCTCAAAGTGTTGATGTTGATAGGAGCCAGAATGCCTCCATCAAAACTAAAGGATGATTTTTAAAGATGCATTACATGTTATACATAATTTGCATATCATGCACCCTCATTACTAATATAATATATGTATACTTGTATATGTACCACTAACCTGTAACAGGAAAATGAATAAAAGTTCGATGAATAAGAATCTCGCTACAACAAGTGTTGATCTACACTCAGTTTACTTTCCAAAGTAGAAGCTCATAAGTTTATATCCCGAAGTGGAAAATGATTAGCTCATTCACCAAAGTGGAGAATCAGCTTACTTCCCGAAGCAGAATATTATTAGACATCCCGTAGTAGAAGATCAGAAGCATATTCCTAGAACTGGAGAACCAATTCAAGTTCTAAAGAATAAGTGTACTTCTCACAGTAGAAGATTTCGAAGTGGATGACTAATTTACTCCTCGAAGTAGAAGATCCTAAAGTGGGAAAATCACTATTTTTTATCCTGAAGCGGAAATTATCCAAGAAAATAAGGAAGTTATCAGTTTGACACCAGGAAGTGGGAAATTTTACCAAATCACAACCCAAAGCAAAAATTATAACATAATTGCATCCCAAAGCGGAAAGTAATCAAGAAGCTAGAAGGAGGTCTCTGCAAGTACAAATTAGATGGATGTGGTTCCCAAATCATAAGGTGTGGCTCCTAAATCAAATGGGTGTTGTTCCCAAATAAGACGGGCGTGATTCCCAAATCAACAGGTATAGGTCTCAAATCATCAGGTGTGGCTCCCAAATCAGACGGGTGTGGTTCCCAAAAAATCAAACATGGCTCCCAAATCATATGAGCGTGGTTCTCAAATTATCAAGTGTGGCTCCTAAATCAAATGGGTGTGGTTCCCAAATCAGATAGGCATGGTTCCTAAACTATTAGGCATGCCTCCCAAATCGGACGGGTATAGTTTCTAAATCATCGAGCGTGGCTCCCAAATCAGACGTGCATGGTTCCCAAGATTAGTGGATGTGGCCCCTTAATCAGATGGGTGCAGATCCCAATTCCAACAGATGTAATTCCTAAAAAGCAAGCAAAGTCCTCAATCCAAGCAAGCAAAGTCCTCAATCTAAACATGCAACGTCCTCAATCTAAGCAGGCGAAGCCCTCAATCCAAGTAGGTGAAGTCCTCAAATTCAAGCAGGCCAAGTCCTCAAACCCCTAGTGGTGTGAAATTGAAAATTCCCCAGTGGAGCGAAGTCCTAAGCACACGAAGTCCTCAACCCAGGCCACTTAAGAAAGAGGATTTTTTGAAACCCTTTTCTCGTGAAGAAACGATCCAGCATTGTAGACCTACCCGGTTCTAAATTCAACTGCATCCCCGTCGCCTGAGACTCACAAATCCAACATTCATGGTGACAACCTGAGGGTTCTTTCGATCATACATCTGCACTAATCATAAAATTGGTTATTTCATTCCTTTTTTCTTTTCTTTCTTCTTTTATATTATTCGTTCTTAAGAATATGATTAGAGTTTTGATATATGATAAGAATGATTAAATTAATATTTTTGATAAATATGCATGATTATTAGGTTTGATTCTAATAATAAGAACTTAGGATTTTGAAATCTGATATTTTTTTCAATTAGGGCTTTATATTTAATTAGCAATATATTATAAAATTAATAGTTAGATTTATTTTCCCATTATGATTAGTAATTAAACCTATTAAATATGATTTTCTTAATTGATTTACCATTTGTTAGTTTATTGCACTTAGGGTTTTTTATCAGTTTAGGATTTTGATCATTCAATTGACTTTTTGTCACCTTTATTTTGATGTTTTTATCCTATTTTCTTTTATTCTAGTCTATTTTAATGTTTGTGCATGTGAAATTCGGCTCTAGGGATGCAAAAAAGTACTCAAGAATCATTAAAAGCCAGCTCGGAACCTTAGAGCCGATCGGCTTAATGCAATGCCAATTGGCTCTATGTTGAGCTGATCGGCCGTACACATAGAACCGATCGGTTGTTCATGCCAATAAACTTTTCTTTTGCTTTTTGCACGATTCTTCGATATATATTCGGCTTCCGTATAATTTTTAGGTCTTTTCCTTTCACAATCGTAGTTATAGGCCGAATTGTAATAATTAACTTTACTCTCTATTTCATTTTGCTTATTTTGTTTATTGTATGTTAATTAAATATGTGATTATGTGATTGATCAATTAAAATGGGCCATATTGACTTAGGCTTAAAACTGGACCCAACATGAATCTAGTAGTTGATGTGCGTAAAATACACACATCTAAATGGGGTTTTTAAGATTGATTTTATGGACATTTAGATGTGAATTGGTCCCAACACTCACCCTATGCGTCTATTTGTGTGCATTAGGTCCAAAAGAAGTCAAAAGATGATAAAGGGAAGAATTGGAGCATAATTGGACGCCGAAGCTGCTGAAACAAGCTAAGTACGAGCAAGAGGAAGCTGAACATGGCCGTGTTGGTTTCAACACTTGCCGTGTTCCCAACACCTTTGTGTTGGTGCATCAAACATCAAAGAAACAGAAGTTTTAGGGAGCACGGCCACAGAGAGTAACACGGGCATCAACACCAGCCCGTGTTGGGAACACGACCACCAACACGGCTGTGCTGGCAGCGAGAGGGGGAATTAGTTAAAAGAAAAAAGAGAGGAAAGAAAAAGGAGAGTGGGGGAGAACGTCTCAAAAACCCTAACTTTTCTCTCCCTAAGGGTTTTCTGAGCTGAAACCAAGGGAAAAGGAGACTTGGATCAAGGTTTCAATCGGATTCCCTTCAAAGATTGAAGATTGGGCGAGGTTCGTTGATTGGTTTTCAAATCGAGCAAGAGGAACAAGGATCGATTCAAGATTGAGCAAGAGGAATTGGGGCTATTTACTCTCATCCAAGGGTGTAATCAGGTTTTCTCTACCTTTACTCTTTGTTGTAATTGTATTCTTATGGATTTTGATAATGAACATGATTAGCTAGATTGATTAAATCCATTGGGATTTCTTTACTATGTTGGCTTGATATTATATTGTGGATTGTTTGGGTTAGTTTTGTATTCTTCTTGCTTTCAGTATTAATAAGATAATGCATTATTCATGAGACGTTGTGAATTGTGTGCTTAGATTGCTTTGTGTGATTGAGAAGTCCATTTAGCAATTGGAATTTTGAATAGCAAGAACTGGTTAATAATCGCTTAGAGATAAGGATAATTAACTAGCCGGATTAAGAATTAACAAAGCTTAATATAGGCGGATTAAAGCTTAATGCTAATTTAAGAATCAATCGTTAGGAAGAGATTCCAACTTTAGGTTATTAGGTTTAGGAATTCAGTTATCTCGAGAAAGAAACCGAATTCGGTTAAGAATTCGTCCACGGGTAGCATAATTAGACTCACCAATCCTTTATCTTGTGTTTGATTACCAACTAGTTTAGGTTCCCTTTGGGTTTACTTTCTTGTCTTGGTTATTTTAGTTATCAATTACTCTTGCATCTCCCTTAGAACTTAGCTTGTAGCTATTAGTTAGTTTAGAAATTATTCATCATTCATCTTAGGTTAATATAATAAAGAACAAAGAAGTAACTCTGGGCTTTCACTTTCCTGAGGAATACGACCTTGGTACTCGCCATTAGTGCTAGACTGCATCGATAGGTACACTGCCTTAGATTGTAGCTAACACAAGTAGCACACATCAAGTTTTTGGCGCCGTTGCCGGGGAATGTTTGAAAACTAGAGTGAAATTTGCTATTTGTTAATTTAGCCTTTTTTTATTATTTTTATTTATATTTATTTCTGTTTTGATTGTACATATTTATTTAGTTAAGTTTATGATTCAGATAGTGGATGATAAGGAGGTTCAATGCTAAACTCTTTGTATCACACGTTGGAAAATGGGATTAGGAACCAAGAGAGTGCTAAAAATTGGGATACCCGTGCATCTTTAGAAGCTCGAGTGGAATCATTTTGCAGGGCTACCGATCAACTCTCCACTCCTATCCTTTCATCTCAAGTTTTTTATGAATTTTGTTGTGGTTTACATTTGAGTAATGATTGTCCATTGTATAGTGATGTTGCTCATTATTCTTATAACTATGAACAGGTGAATTATACGGGAAGTTGGCCAAATGACTCATATGGAAGCACCTACAATCAAGAGTTGAGCACTCATTCACCCTTTGGATGGAGCTTAGATGGCCAAGAACTACCAGAATTTCAGCAGCCTAATCTTGCACCATCAACTCAAGGTGAAAAGTTAGTGTCAGAGGAGCTGATGATGAGGTTTATTGCAAGTCTTGAGGATAGATTCCAACAAACAGAGAGGATACTTGAAGATCAACAAGCCTTGATTAAGAACATAGAGCATCAAGTAGGCTTAATCTTCAATTTACTAGCTGAAGAGCAATTGGGAACTCCATCAAACGCTACTGAATCCGAGGAACACTTGAGCGCCGTCACTTTGCGTTCAGGTGAGAATTTTTTTGGGTTATCTATTATGTTTGACGATGATGCTTTTGTGCAGGATGACTCTTTGAACATGGAGATAGAACCAGAAAACGAAGAGGCGAACATGATTCCTCTGAAAGACTAGCAACAAGAACGTACAGTTGATGATGCTGAGTTGCAGTTAGAGGAATTTTTGGTGGATTTTCCAGAAGTCCCTTCGATGATGGAAGATAAGCAGGAGTTATCCAATGAAGAAGTCTTAGAGGAGCTCGAGTTTCTTCTAGCAAGTGAACCAAGCCAAGGACTGAAGAAAACCATCGACACTCCTGAAGAAATTGCCAACCATCGATCCTTCCAATTGTTGAAACTCCAACTTTCAAATTGGAAGAGCCCCTACAGCATCATGACTACGTTCAATTATACGAGGAGCGAATTTTGCCCATCATACTAGCAGCTTGCTTGACATTCTGGAAGAGGAAGTCGACGATTATCCCTTTAAGCAGATACTTGAAGCCATTTTCTTGGAAGAAGAATGGATGGTCGTCAATCCCCACCGTTTGCTTTTCACCATGAGTCCAGCTAAGAAGACTCATCACATCAAAAAGAAGTGCTTTTGGGAGGCACCCCAAATTCTATTTTTCAATTTTAATAATTTACCCTTTATTGTGAACTTAGTTTGATTAGATTTTACAGTTTGTTTTTGGTAAGTTTTATTTATGTTGAGTGTATGAGTTGAGGACTTATTGGTTGTGCAGGTGAGAAAGAGTGAGAAAGTGCTGAGGATCGCAAGTTTTGCATTTCCTGGAGAGCAACACGGGAGTGTCCAAGACCGTGTTCATTAATATGGACCGTGTTCTAATTGAAGAAAATCAAATTAAGATGAACACGTTCATAGTAGGCCACACGGGCATTTATGCCCGACCATGTCCCTAACACGTCCCCGTGTTCCATAAACACGGGCGTGTTCTCAGAAGTTGGTAAGTCAGCACGTTTTAATTCGCTTAACACGGCCCGATATCCAGACCGTGTTAGTGAACACGGCCCCTGTTGGTGAACATGGGCGTGTTCCGTACACTGCCTATATATACCACTTCATTTCGAAATGGCTAAAAATTTTGCTCTCCTTTTAGTTTTAGCAATTCTCTCCTCTCTTACTTTCTCACTTTTTATTTCTCATCTCGAAGGCTTTGGATATTGCGTTTGTCAAGTAAGTACCCTCCAACTTCATTTTCCGTTATTTTATTTTGATATTAGTTCGAATTTATGTTTTTCTTTGTGTTCGAATTTGTGTTTCAATTTTTTTTTAGTTTATTTCCTTATTTTATTATTTGGTGCATGCATTTACATTCATGTTTGTGCTTAATTTTCTTTTGTTTTCTTTAATTTAGTTTATATACTTAACTTGCTCATATTTTCCATTTTTCTTTTCTACCATTATTCATGATTGTGATTAATTCTTTATTTTTCTCTTTATTATTATTGTTGACCGCTAAATAATAGGCTCTGTCATTTATAGTGGACTCTGTTGTATCTGTTTTATATTAGCATGTTGGTTTGCCTTGTGATGGCGAAGTTAAACTCCATGTGGATAAATTGAAAATTTAATTAGTTAGAATTGGTTGGTAGTATTGTGGATTGAATTTTCTTTGCAGGACATTGAGCGGTTTAATTTTATCAAGTTAAATCGTTTGGTTTGTCCATTTTATGTCATTATGCTACCAAAATTTCGTTGATCCTTAGTACTAAAAATTTCTTTTTCAGGTACCATGTCCACCAGACAAGGATCAGGAGTTTACAAGAGGAGGTGGACCGATGGTTCCTCTTCCTCTCGATCGTCATGCGCTGCACTGACTAGTTCAGGCCAAATTAGACCACCGCAGCGCCATCGATTCCTACTTTTCCAAGGGCAGCCCACCTTTGAGCAGAGATATCAATCAATGAGGCACAAAGATTTGGGAAAAGGGCGTGGGATAGGCCCGGCCGACTGGAAACCGTCGGACTTGTTGCGGTCATGAGTATCTTGAGACACCCCCATTTCAACATTTCTTTAAGATAGTTGAACCAACATATAGGGAGTTGACTGTGGAGTTTGCCAGCACTTTCTTTCTGCAGAGCCAGTTGTGGGATTTTCAACAACCGAATGCGATCAGTTTCAAACTAGCAGAGCAGTCTTTCATGATGAGTGTGCAGCAGTTTGGGGTACACTTAGGTTTGTGGACTGACGAGGATGCAGCTGGGGAGGTTTACAGTCATTGTATACACACGCCTGGTGTGTCATATCCGCAGATGTGGGCCGAGATTTCTGATGACACTGAGGGGTACAGTGCCAGCCAGTCCAAGGCGTCTAACTTGCCTGAGGGACTGCAGTACTTGCATGCATTACTGGCTAGGACCATCACTGGCAGGGGAGATAGCGGTGGTGTAGTTACCCAGCCGGACCTATTTATACTTTACAGCATGCACCAGCACCAGTCCGTCGACATGGGATACTTATTGGCCAGACAGATTAGTGCCTTCTGCAACAACTCAAATAAGGTATTTTTCTGTTTTGGGACTTACATTACTCGACTGGCTAGGAGCTTCGGAGTTTTGGAGGAGGCGATACCACATCCCGGCGAGTCGGGGGTGATGGAGACGTTGGGACTTCCCAGTTGATTAGTATGGGGATGGTGACTCGTAGGCGGTCCGCTAGGACCGAGTATAGATTGAGGAATGCTCTCTTGGCGACTCGGAGAGGAGCGACCGCCCCACGAGCCCATGGTACACAAGATGTCCCACCTTCTTCCCGATATTCCGGAGTCTTCCTCCGGACCATCTACTTGACTCATACGGTTCTTCATCAAATTTGTTTTAGGAGTCTCTCCAATTGAGTTTAAAGAGCTGCGTACTGATGCAGAGGTTGGCGGAGGAGTAGCGGCGATTTCATTCGACAAGAGGCTTTTCAGCAGGGACCTTTTACAACACAGTCGGTGAGTTTGAGTCGGGATGATGGCTCGGTTTGAGAGGCAGAGGGCTATGCTTGAGGCCCCGATTAAGCGGGGAGGTAGGATAGAGGCCTCTATGGCCAATGACATGTTTGATGATATTTTGCTATGATTTTGCACTGTCCATGAGGCCGGGTTATAGAGCAGAGCCATTTTGACATCCCTCTAGCGGATGATCCAGCTGGCCCTCCCTCTCCGACTGAGCACCCTTCAACACAGCAGCCTGACGAGCCTCCTATTGACGCTACTCCTGCTGATCTACCAGCTCCTGCATGTGACACTACTTCCAATCCTCAGAGAGCAGCCACTCCTCCACCACAGACCAGCCAGCGCCCTGACATATCTGATGATGCACCTCTTTTCACCCTGAAGCTATAGTCAGGGCAGTATTATTTCTTTTTCCTTTTGCATTTCTTATATTTTGTACACTGAGGACAGTATGTCCTTCAAGGGTGGGGTGGTGATATTTATATACACTTGTTTCGTGTTTTTATTGTTTCGTATATGAAATTCAGATCCTTTTCTAGTGTATATATCGCATTTCATTTATCCCATCTCAGTTACTTGTTTATTCTTTGTGCAATATTTTTTAAAATTTTGAAAATTTTTCACTTTGTTTCAATGCTCTTACTGTTGACTTGCTTTTGAAATCCTGTTTATGTCCATATGATCGGGTAAAACCGATAGTGTTGAGTCTTGCAAAAGAATGTAAGATAATTAGTTTGAGTTTTGTACTAAGTTGCTTTGGTTATCTAATTCTGTTTTGATGATTTTTGTTTGGAACCTACTCAAAAGCACACTTGTGAGAAATTGAGCCTAAATTGTAAGCATACACTTTATATGCTTGTATTTATTTCTTGTTGAAAGTGCCAATTACTGTCTTTACTTTTAGAACTTGCTCAGTAATGCATATGAGGGCCACAAGGAGAGTTTAACACTTTGGTATGATAGAGGCACTTAGGTTTTTCATTCTAGTCAAATAGCCTTCATTCATTTATTGATTCTGTAGATAACCCCCTTTTTCACCATTTTCTATCATATTCTATTACCACTTAGTTTTATTCTGCTTTGGGTTATGATTTTGCACATGAGTTGTTTTTATTGGGAATTTTTATCTTGGGAATAGCTTTGGAATCTTGTAGCAGCTTACTTCAATCCAAAAAAAAAATTCACTCTATTATATGAATGTTCTTCCCTTATGAAAAAAAAAAGAAAAAAAAGAAAGAAGAAAAATATATAAAAAGAAGAATAAGAGGGAAATGTGATGAAAAGAAAGAAAGTAAGTGAGCTAAACATTTTGACTTGATTCCTGTTTCCCACTTTAGACTACTATCCATTGTTTACCTCTTGTGATTATTGTGACTTGTGTGCATGTCATGTATTTCATTGCAGAACACCATAGATTCAACATCTTATCAAATTTACCTACCCTTACCTAATCCCAATTACAACCCTTATAAAGACCTCTTGACATGGTTGTTGACTCTCCATAAGTGGTAGAAGTATGATTTAAGAGCAAGCATATAGTAAGTAAGGCAATAGTTGATGCATTGAGCGATTAAACACTACCCTTTAAACACTTTGAGTGACTTAGAGTGAATCTGGTGAGGAGTTGGTTATGAATAACTTTGTTGAGATAGTATTTTACGAATTATTGGCATCTTGGTTGTAATACTTGAATTGATTACTTCATTTCTTTTTGTTTGACTTACGCTTGTTAAGGATATGTGCAGGAGCTCTCTAGCTTGTCTGTCAGTTTAAGTATTGTTCCTTAGTGGTTTATTTTCCTTATTTTACTTTTGATTTCTTGAGGACAAGCAATGAGCTAAGTGTGGGGTTATTTGATGTGCGTAAAATACACACATCTAAATGGGGTTTTTAAGATTGATTTTATGGACATTTGGATGTGAATTGGTCCCAACACTCACCCTATGCATCTGTTTGTGTGCATTAGGTCCAAAAGAAGTCAAAGGATGATAAAGGGAAGAATTAGAGCATAATTGGATGCCGAAGCTGCCGAAACAAGCTAAGTACGAGCAAGAGGAAGCTGAACATGGCCGTGTTGGTTTCAACACTGGCCGTGTTCCTAACAAGTTCACCAACACGGCCGTGTTGGTGCATTAAACATCAAAGAAACAGAAGTTTTAGGGAGCACGGCCACAGATAGTAACACGAGCATCAACACCAGCCCGTATTGGGAACACGGCCATGTTGGCTGGCGACAGGGGGAATTAGTTAAAAGAAAGAAGAGATGAAAGAAAAAGGAGAGCGGGGGAGAACGTCTCAAAAACCCTATCTTTTCTCTCTCTAAGGGTTTTCTGAGCTGAAACCAAGGGAAAAGGAGACTTGGATCAAGGTTTCAATCGGATTCCCTTCAAAGATTGAAGATTGGGTGAGGTTCGTTGATTGGTTTCCAAATCAAGCAAGAGGAACAAGGATCGATTCAAGATTGAGCAAAAGGAATTGGGGCTGTTTACTCTCATCCAAGGGTGTAATCGGGTTTTCTCTACCTTTACTCTTTGTTGTAATTGTGTTCTTGTGGATTTTGATAATGAACATGATTAGCTAGATTGATTAAATTCATTGGGATTTCTTTACTATGTTGGCTTGATATTATATTGTTGGATTGTTTGGGTTAGTTTTGTATTCTTCTTGCTTTCAGTATTAATAAGATAATGCATTATTCATGAGACGTTGTGAATTGTGTGCTTAGATTGCTTTGTGTGATTGAGAAGTCCATTTAGCAATTGGAATTTTGAATAGCAAGAACTGGTTAATAATCGCTTAGAGATAAGAATAATTAACTAGCGGATTAAGAATTAACAAAACTTAATATAGGCGGATTAAAGCTTAATGCTAATTTAAGAATCAATCGTTAGGAAGAGATTCCAACTTTAGGTTATTAGGTTTAGAAATTCAGTTATCTCGAGAGAGAAACCGAATTCGGTTAAGAATTCGTCCACGGGTAGCATAATTAGACTCACCAATCCTTTATCTTGTGTTTGATTGCCAACTAATTTAGGTTCCTTTTAGGTTTACTTTCTTGTCTTGGTTATTTTAGTTATCAATTACTCTTGCATCTCCCTTAGAACTTAGCTTGTAGCTATTAGTTAGTTTAGAAATTATTCATCATTCATCTTAGGTTAATATAACAAAGAACAAAGAAGTAACTCTGAGCTTTCACTTTCCCGAGGAATACGACCTTGATACTCGCCATTAGTGCTAGACTGCATCAATAGGTACACTGCCTTAGATTGTAGCTAACACAAGTAGCACACATCAGTAGTCTAATAGGCTAATCAACATTAACTAGACCTAAAACCCTAAAATTTAAATAGACTTAGCGGGCTTTGGATCGCACTGAATGGGGCTCATCATAATAAGTAGTCCATTAGGTCTAAAGGCTCGAATTCAAGAGTATAATTGGTAATTAGGGCTAGACTATGTTGACCTTGTAGATAATTGGCTAGTAAGCTAGATAATAACCTAACATGGGCTAGGTTAATTAAAATGGGCTAGACTTAGGTATATTATGTGATATTTTGGCATGCCTATGTATGCATTACTTGCATTTATAGGAAATAATTTGTTAAATAATAAAATTAAAGAATAAGATACACAAATAAGGAAGTTGGCTTCCAGATCCATCTCTGGACTTTGTGCTGTAAGCTTCCTTATGTAATTTTAGAAATGCCACTTATTAATAAAAGTATCTGGTGATTACCCGCGTGGCGACTCTCATCTTCATGCTAGTCTTAGTGACTAGTTAGCGTGTTCTTGATCGTGCAACTTTGAGATATCGTTTAACTAAGCCTAATGCTAAACCACGACTTATTAGGTGGGTGCTCTTATTACAAGAATTTAATATAGAAATAAAAGATAAAAAGGGTAGTGAAAATGTGGTTACTGTTCACCTTTTTAGGTTGATTTTCGATTTTGATAACCTCAATCTTAAAAAGTAATTAATGAGACCTTTCCTGATGAACAATTGGTTTTAGTGAATCATGAGCCATGGTATGCTGATATTGTAAATTATTTAGCTTGTGGTATTATGAGACCTGATTTAACACGGCAAGAAAAGAAAAATTATTATCTGTAAGTGTGCATATTATTGGAATGACCCGTATTTGTTTAAATATTGTTTGAATCAAATGATTAGAAGATGTGTTCCTGAGGATGAGCAATAAAGCATTCTTGCTTTTTGCCATGAGATGCATTATGAAGGTCATTTTGGTGGTAAGAAAACAGCCTACAAGGTTCTTCAATCATATTTCTTTTGGCCTTTGTTATTTAAGGATGCTCATGATTTTTGTGCTAAATGTGATAGATGCTAAAAAGTGGAAATATTAGTAAGAGAATGAAATGCCTCATGCTTTTAATCTTGTGGTTGAATTATTTGATGTATGGGGCATTGATTTTATGAGACATTTTCCACCTTGTCATGGTTATAGATATATACTTGTTGCTATTGACTATGTGTCTAAATGGGTAAAAGCAATTGCTACCCAAACTAATGATGCCAATATTGTATGCAAATTTGTAAAGGATAATACTTTCAGCAGGTTTGGAACATCTAGAGCAATCATTAGTGATGGGGGAACCTATTTTTGTAATAAGATATGTAGCGCCTTACTTAAGAAATATGGAGTAACTCATAGAGTTGCAACTCCTTATCACCCACAAACATCAGGACAGATGGAGGTAAGTAATAGGCAGATTAAGTCAGTAATTGAGAAATCAGTGTGCCCAACTAGAAAAGATTAGGTTGTACACCTAAATAATGCCCTTTGGGCGTATCGCATTGCTTATAAAACACCAATTGAAATGAGTCCTTATAGACTAGTTTATGGCAAGACTTGTTATTTACCGATTGAATTAGAATATAAAGCTTACTAGGCTATTATTAAGGAGCTTAATATGGACTTAACCAAGATAGAAGAAGAGCGCCTATTGCACTTGAACAAGCTAGAAGAAATGCGTAGTGAGGCATATGAGAATGCCAAACTATATAAGGAAAGGACCAAGAGGCAACACAATAAGAATTTACTTCGTAAGTCTTCCGTTCCTGGAATGAAAGTTCTATTATTTAACTCACATTTTAGATTTTTTCCAGGAAAGCTTAGATCAAGATGGAATGGCTCCTTCGAAGTAGTGACG
The DNA here is from genome assembly GCF_019578655.1 of Ricinus communis. NCBI lineage: Eukaryota > Viridiplantae > Streptophyta > Magnoliopsida > Malpighiales > Euphorbiaceae > Ricinus > Ricinus communis. The sequence continues at coordinate 19,238,921 of NC_063256.1, read as the reverse complement.
GTATTCTCCCATGATGCGGTGAAATTACGCAACAATAAAATACATGAATAATTCAAGGTAAATGGTCGTCGCTTAAAGCCATATTTTGAAGGAATGGCTTATGGACATGAAGTGGAGGCATTAATGCACCACCAATTTGAGCTAAATTCGATAATATCTAGCTATAAACAATAAGTTTAGCACTTGTGTATTACACTTTTATATTTTTATTCTATATTTTAAGTATTTCTCTTATTATTTTTAGGAACCTGCCAGAGACTCAAACACCCTAGCTCCTACATGACCATCAAGAACAAAAGAGGAATTTCATATGGTAACACTAAATTTATTATTCAATATTATGCTTCAAATATTCATGAATCTTCATGTATTACATGTGTTATTTAATTTCATAATTGATTAATTATATAGCATATAAATAAAGATAATTATTTAAGACTAGATTTATATTTCTTTATAAGACTAGGACAGGATCTTAATTCCTAGAGACTAGAGATAACTAAATCCTACACAAACTAGGATTAAGAAAAATACTATATATAGACCCTCCCCTCTTCATTAAAAGCTAATTTGAACAATTTCTTTTCTTATTATAGCTCTTAATAATCATGAACTTTAGGCAAGGAAGCGTCAAGGATGCGGTAAATTCTCCACCACCTTCACCATCACTAAATCACTCTACACCTAAGTCCAAGCCACTAAGCTCAAGACTAGCCTCTAGGAAATCTGAAAAAAATAGAAGGAGGGCACCTACACCATTATATTCACCATCAATCCCATCTAGTTCAAGACTAACTTCAAGGCATGAGCAAAGAGCTAAAAGGCCCACACCTATACCATTCCCTCCACCTTGATTTTCTAAAAATTGGCACCTAAGGAAAATGCTTAAGACGGAGTATGACCTTAGGCTTGAAGAGATCGCCACCTTTTATGCCTATCGTAGAGTTACCCAAGGTCAACGAAAAGGCCATTCACTTTTGAGAAAATAATGAAAATTGAAAATTCTGAAAGAAAATATCAAGAGAAACTTAAGTGAAGAAATCTCTTTAGGAGGAGAAAATTTAGAGGAGCATAGTGAGAGTGAGTATGAAAGTGCGTGTGACATAAGTACCTACTCAAAAAAGGATCGTAGGTGTCCAAAGAAGTATGAGTATGTCATACCCGAACCAATCACCTCCAAAAGAGCTCGATGACGCGCAAGGATAATACACCACCCATAACAAAAAAGGGAGAGAGGACGCTTGAGGAAATATAACTAGTTAGAATTTAGTGATTTCCCATTAATTTGCTTATCTTTAGTTTGAAATTTTTTTTTAGTCATCCTAGTTAGGATTTAGATTGTAAAATTTTATTTTTTTTATTGTTTTTGTTTACTTTATTAATAAAGTTTAATTTTTAGTACAATTTGCTTATTTCCTTTAATAAAGGATATTTCATTTATATTTTTAAATTTATAGCACTTAATTATATAATTAACGTTAATTTAAGACCCTTGACAATATATAAGTTAGTTAAAAATCGTTTGAGAATTACTTAGAAAAACTTTCTTTGGAACAAGCCATGTTGCGGTAGTGAAAATTTCGCACACGAGCACGGAAAGATCGCCATCCGCGAGCCGCGAGAGCTCTCGCGAGCATGGCAGACGCAACAGGCAAGGGAGGCCAGCGTCCTCTGCAAGGTCGTAGAGCAGCTGCAAGGCGTGGGCCACTCGACACAAGCAACACGAGGCATAGCAGCTTTCGCAAAGACAATAGCTGCAAGCCGACAATGAGATGCAGGACGCCAACCGTGAGGTCACGGACCACACGCAGATGCAAAGGCAGCGAGGTGCGGACAAGGCTGCGAGGGGCGCAACAGCTGCACCATCACAACACGCCGCGAGCTCGCGAAGGAGCCGCCAAGTGAGAAAAGCGTTGCTACTTCCAAAATTTGACATTTTCTTTTATTATTTTTTTAATTATTTGTGGAAAAAAGTGGAAGAAATTAATAAGAATTATATTAGTAATCATTTTTAAAAAGTGGACAAAATTAATAAGAATAATATTAGTAATCATTTTTTTAACTTTTTACATAAAATAAATAACAAATTAAAAGTTATTAATTATAATTTAAATACACTACTAAAAAATCCTAACCCTCACATATAAACACATTATTTTCTCTCTTTCACATCACCTTCATCCATTAATATCACCTTCTATTCTATTTTCTCTCTCCTCATTTTTCTTTCTCTCTACAAAAATCTCAAATCTTCTTCCCAAAATTAAAAGCTTCTACTTTAAAATCTCTACTACACCTAATCCAAAAATCAACAATGGCCCCAGAAATAAGAATAAAAAAAGATAAGGGAAAGAAAATAGTTCGAAGCTCTCATGAAGAGGAACCAAGCTTAATGGCAACTTATAAAGAACCTTTTGATATCTACACCCGTGAGGAGGGTAATCAATTCCTTAGCCTTCCATCAAGAGAGTGAGTTTCATATAAGTTTTTGGATGCCCCTTCTCTAGTTAAGTTAAATATTTTTAAGAGAATGAGGATCTTTTTGGATAGATTAGGATAAAAGGATTTTGCTTTCAAAGCACTACATTATATAGTGAATTAACCCTAGAGTTTTTCTCAACTCTACAATATGATTCTTCCAATGATAAGAAGATCAAGGTACGATATTTGGCCATAATTATACTATTACTTGTGATATTATTATACAAGCTTTTGGGTTAAAGAAAGAAAGTATTTGTGAGCAACATCATAAGTTTGATATTAGGAGATTTAAAAAAAAACTCATAGATCAAGACAAATATGATGTTAATAACATACCAAACAATGCCATTAATGATCATTGCTACTTGCTTATCTCAAAGTTTACGTGTGAAGGCATATTTGATAGGAAAGAGACATAAGATGACGAAGCAAGAACTCAAAATTTTTATGGTGTTTAGATACCCATAAATCTATTTCTTCGACATACTTTATTATGCAAATTTTACTAAAGACACCGGCTAGACCTAAGAACTATATTGGATTAGGGCAATATTGTTACGGGTTTGGCTATGTAATCTTTGTAGTTTTGATTCGAAGTCTTCTCCATATGAGGCATTACTATCCATCGACAATTTCAATATTAATGCTCTGATTAGAGTTAATTTAATTAATTGTCGTGGTGGTCCAATTACTTTTAAGCAAGGATCCAGTAGAGGGATAGTAGTGTGGCTAGAGATGAGCCACAACGAGATGTAAGGGAGGAGGATTCAGATAATGAAGGCAGTAAAGGGCAAGAATGGGATAGTCAAGGTTGGCACCAAGTATTAAATCAATTACACACTATAAAGACCAACCTTAACTAAAGGCTCAACACGTTCGATTATCGCTTGGCTAATGTGGAGAGGAGCCAACACCAACAAGCATACAAGCTTGATTGCTACTTTGAATCGGTTGACTTTGATGCCCTATCACCACCATCATCCCCACCTCATCATTGATTTTATTTTTTCTATTAGGGATTTTTCTTTTTCTTTTTTTAGGACTTAGTTATCTAGCTACCGTAGGATTTCTATGCTTTCTAGCCAATTAGAATTTTTTCTATGACTTTGTTTTGTAATCATAACTTAATGATTATATTTTAATTTCAGTATTTTTATTTTCACTAATATGTTGGTTATCAATGATGGTTCTTTAAGATTATTTAAGATGTCTATGGGATGATATTACTTATGAACAATGGCAACCAAGTGGCACTCCAATTTTCCAAGGAAATATTCTATCTTTTTCTCCATTATTTGTTTATTCTATGCTTAAGACATTGAGGGCAATGTCTAAAATAAGTGTGGGGGGAAGAGAATTAGAGTAATTCTTTTATTTTTATATACCATGTGTTTAGTAATTTTTTATTAATTTTTGTAAAATTTTAAATTTTTCTACTCAGCTTTTTATTATTACTCTATAATAGATAATCAATGAAAAAATACTATTATGTTAAGCCTTGAGTTCTTGAATTGATTTTTAAACATATATAGATGTAAACTCATGAGTCATTTGCACTTTAATGATTAAGTGTTCATCTTTTGCATATGGACATGAGGAGCAGTTTGGCAAGTTTGAAATGGGTATAATTAGAAGTGTATGATTTAAGTTATTATTTCCTTGTTATTATTATGGCTTGCCTAAGTTTGTGAGAAATGAAATGGGCAAGTTAATAATTCTACTCCACTTATTTTAGTTGCTGAGTAACTGGGGATCTTCATGACCAATGTTGATTTTCTTGTAAAAAGACAATTAAAATTATGAATATGTAAAGTATCTTGATGTATGTTTTGTTGAGTAACCAGGTGTATCCATTACCCATATTTGTGCTTGCGTAAAAAGGCATTACATCTTAAGAAATAAAATAATCCCCAAGTATGAATATAAGAATCCAAAAGGTGTAAATAAAGAAAAAAAATGTATAAGAGCTTGAAAAGCAAAGTGCAAAATATTAATGCTTATTGATCGAAGGTTTTGTCTCTTGAATAAGGTTATTATAATTTGAATTATGCATCATAATTGTATTCATTGAGAATGAGTTAGGCTATTTGTTATGAAACATGTGTAGATACTGAATACTTGAATCTTTTAACTAACTATAATTGGGTTTACATCTTTTTAAGAAATTTTTTTTATGATTCAAGTTTTCTTAGGTTGGTATAATTTATGCATTAGTGAGATTCTTTTGAGTAATATATTTGGGCTGAGTATGAATTGCTTCATTCTTTTTGCAAAAATTAATTCTTAAGTTACTATTTACTTGAGAGCAAGTAAAGATTTAAGTGTGGGGTATTTGATGGGTTCATATTATGTATGTATATTTAAGGCATTTTAGTAAAATTTATTGGTATATTTTATATACATAATATGTGGAAATATGTGCTTATTACCTCACTTTAGCCTTATTGTCTAATTACAGGTATTAATAACCAAAAAGAAAAAATACAAGCTAAATATTCATTAATGGGTTTAAATTAGACCGATGCTGCGAAGGCTCGAAATAAAGATACGTAGACTACCAATGTTATAGACCTAGCTAAATATATGAAGGTCCACAAGGAAAAATTAATTAGTTTTTATATAATTAAGGATAATTACTTTAAGTTGTTTATTTTGTTTAGGATAGTTACGAAGATAACTAAAGCAATATTGTGCTTATAGAAGGACTCTGCAAAAAGAATCTCTACAAGTAGTAGAGATCAGTTAAACAAGTGGGGGGACCTGTCTATCATTCTTCTCTTTGCAAATTCTCTACAATTCATCTTCTACAAACAGTTAGTTTTGCATAATTCTTTAAAAGATCAAAGAAGTTTTTCAGGACGTGGAGAGTGAGAACCAATCATTTTCATCCCTTGAAGAACTTCTGGACTTTGAGGTAGCTTTAATCTTCTATTTTATCTTTTATGTCTTTCTATTTAATTTCAATAATTGTTGGATTAAGTATGTCAAACTAATTTACATGAGTGTTTAGTTTAACTTTTTACTTATGTATGAACCTTATTTATTTTTAATTTAATGAATGATTTTTTTATCTTCATAACTTTACTAGTTTCATTTATTATTGTTAATTGATCATCATATCAGTTTAATAATAATATCTGTTATAAAAATATGTAAGTTAACAGTATCAGAAACATCATCTTTACTTTAATCTATGTTGATAAAAGAAACCTAGGTTGCATCATTAGCTTAAGTGACTTAGAAAAAATGCACATCACCATCTCATTCATTAGATTTAGGGTTAAGAAAAAATAGGGGGATTGCTAAGTATAAACTAGACTAAGTGCTATTTTATCATATAATTTACATTAATCATTTTATTTGCATATTTATTTTTTAGTTTACCTAATTTTTTCTATAAACCTTGAACTATTCTCAAAACATTACCTTTGGGTGTTTAGATTTATTTTTAGTATTTTTGTGTGACAGTCGATCTTTATAGTATATACTCTACAGTTTCTTATGAGATCGACCTCGTGGTAAACTTGCCCGTACTAACATTCAGTTCGTACACTTTGAGTATTAAGTTTAAAACATCAGTAGCTATCTCTTTCCACTCAAAAAAAAAAATGCAAAATTTCACCTAGTACAGAGACTGGGCTTGAATTCAAGACCTCCACCCCTCAAACTAGATCTCAAATAATTAAATTTATCTATTTATATATAACCGTAATATTATTTTGTATAAAAAAAAATGATATATTTTATATTGAAAAAGGTTAATTGATGATGAGTTAACATTGTCACAATCACTAACAATAAAATTTCTTAAAATCATTATGAAGAAGTTCCCTAATTCATTTGAGTGGGTCAGGGAATCATCGAGTAGTTAGAAATATAATGATGAAAGAGGTATTAGTATAACGAATTGCAGCTCTATTTTATTTCTTCTAGAGGGGAGCACCTCTTGAGAAATCTCCAGAACTCTAATTGTGTTGATTAACGCCAAAACTTAAAAGGAGGAACGTCACAATTAAGGGACACAAAATTTAAGAGATATCATAATAATTAACCCTATTATAATATAACTTAATATAAATGATAAAACAAAATGAAATGTAAGTCAGATGTGCAAACAAGTACATGCTACCCTATAAAACTAGATAAGAATTTATACTATTTGAATTAGATAAAATAATGAAAAAAACTATAAAAATATAGAATAACAAATGCTATATCTATTATGCTTTGAAATAATATGTACAACATTCATCTCAACAGCATTCATTTGAATAAGTAAAATAAAATACTTTCAGCACAGTGATAATGATAAAAATAAACGTTCTTAAAATGGATTATAACTATAAACATTATTGTATTGGTTAAATATTTGTCTTGAAAATGTTTGCTATTTGAAATGAATAAACAATGAATTAATGTATAGAATATTTAATATAATTTATATATTAGTTTTTTAAATAAATTACTATGTCAATTTTTATCTTAAATTGTTCTATTTTTTTATTATATAAATAATAACGAATCCAACTATTAAAATTTACGTGCAATGCACATTAGTCAAAAACTATTATATATAAATGCACGATGAATGAAGAATTTTTGAACTAACTAAATAATCAATAAGTAATTATTGACCTTATTATATCCTAATTTTATATGTAATTAGTTTATTTTTAATTCTAATAGAATTAACTGGTGATTAATCTCCTAAGTCTAATAGAACTAATTGTGATTAATCTATTTCAGTTCTAATAGTATTATAATTTCATTTACATTCTGAATCCTATAAGAAATTGATAATATTAGGGATGTAAATAAAATTATGATACTATTACAACTGAAATAGATTAATCACAATTAGTTCTATAAGTATGAAGGAAAAGGGGGCGGGAGGAAAGTAAATTCTTAAATTGACTAAAATATCCTTATAATTAATTAGTAATTACTAACATTATCTTATCCTAATTATATATGTAATTAATTTGATTTTCTAATTCTAATAGAATTAATTAGTGATAAATCTAATCCACTCCTAATTCTGTTATAATTTCATATACATTCCTAATCTTATAAAAAATTGATGATTATATCACACTATATATATACCTATGATGAAATTCAAATAACTCACTATAAATTTTTGTAAAAATTGAAGACAATAAGTAAAAAAAAAAAAAGATATGATATTTTTAATTTTATTTTATTAATTTATTTATTCATATATTTATTTTTTTAATCATATAATATTTCCATATATATTCTTAATCCTATAACAAATTAATGAATTACTTTATATCACACTATATATACCTGATATGTCTAAGTTAGTATTCGCAAGTGCACGAACCGTTCCTATAGTAAGGGTAAGTTCACCACAAGTTCGATCTCTCAACAAACTATGAGGCCACTTATTATAAAGACTAATTATCAACACAAAACAATAAAAGTAAATCTAAACACTCTAAATCATCATTTTTAAAAGAATAATATTCATAAAGTAAAGTAACAAAATAATAAATAAATATGCAATGCAAATACAAATGCTTATAATTTAAAACTATATGCTAAATACGGTATTTAGTTTAACCATTTACTTAGTAATCTCCTTGTTTTACTTTAAGCCTAGATCTAATGAATGAAATGGATGATGCGTCTTTTTCTTAAGTCACTCAAACTAATTATGTAACTAAAGTTTCTTATACCTACACAGATTGAAGCAAAGTTGATATCTCTAATACATTCAGCCTATATATGTTCATAACAATTACTATTGCTAAATTAATATGATGGTTAACTAATAATAATAATTGAAACTAATAAAGATATGAAGGTAAAGAAATCATTCATTAAATAAATAAATAACAAGATTCATATATAAGCAAAAAGGCTAAACTAAAAACTTATGAAAACTAGCCTAACATATTTAACCCAATAATTATGATATTAAATAGAAAGATATAAAACAATAAAGTAAAAGCTCCCTCTAGATCCAGAATTTCTTCAAGTAGGAAAATGATTGGTCATCACTCTCCACTTCTTAAAAAGCTCCTTAAATCTTAAAAAGAGTAATGAAAACTAAACTAAAATATTTATGAAAGAACTGTAGAGAAAATAATGGTGGATAAATATAGAGAGCAGATATGAGAAAACTCTCCTCCTCCATTAGAATTAGGTTTGCAGAGATATATATAGAGAAGAGTTCTCCTCTAAATAAGTCCCTCTAGAGATGTATACCTAATATAAGTTTATCTAGTAGATAGGACTTTAAGTATCTTTATCTCCACCAAATACTATCACATAAATAACTCTTAATATAAATCCTAATAATTGTACAAAATGACTAAAATATCCTTTGGGCATTGAAATCGTTGGTCAGGCCTTGCAAATGGCGACCTATGCATCTTAATCTTGGGCCTTGACACGAACATGTCCAATTAAGCTTCTTTTTTAGTATTTAGCTCCATATTTTTCTCTTTTGGCTAATATTACCTGAAAATAGACAATTAAGCTTAAATTAGGTAAAAATACATATTTTCACCATATTATATATATATATAAATATATCATTAGAGCTCTAAAATACCCTTAAATATCTATATATCATTTGGATTTATCAATACCTATGATAGAATTTAAATAAATCAATATAAATTTTTATAAAAATTGAATCAAGAAGTCATGGGAAAAATATATGATAGTTTTAATTTTTTATTTTATTGATATATTAATTTATGTATTCATTATAATAATAATAATAATTATAATAATACTTTATTAGTAGGATTATTTATTATTTAATATTATATTATATTATATACTAATTTATTAAATAAGATTATGTTATAACTTTTATAATAATAATCATACACGTAACGCCGTTACAAGCAATATTAGTCATAATCATAATATATATAAATGTACAAGCAGATTTACTAAAAACACCTTATTAATAGTTAATTAATTGGATTAATAAGGTCATTTATTAATTGATTATATCAATAAAAAGTCTTATTAATTTATTCTAACTCTACTCTATTAAAATTGCAACATTAGTTGTGAGAAGAATTTTTAAACTATCAAAAGTATAACAAAAGTTTGATAATTTTTTTATAAAAATAACATTAAGAATTAGCGGTTGCTAAAATAAGAAATGACGATATATGCAAGAAAAGAGTATCTATTGTAAAGTGAACAAAATTGCAAAACTAAAATATTTTATTAATTTCATTTAATAACATATAATATTTATAACTAATAATTCGTCTACTATAAATCTAATTCTAGAAGTATAACTCTATTAGAATTTTAAATCAACATGACTCTAATTTTAGGTAATATTATTTTAATTATATTTTAATATTATATTAAATGTTAATTTAGTTTTCTAATTATAAAATAATTTTGAATCCTAAATATAATATATCAATTTTATTTTTTATTATTAATTATATATCTAATCTAATATTAGTTTATCAAATACATTATCATATTAATTACTATTTTGAATTTATCTTATTTTTATTATATATAATAACGAGCCAAATTATTATAATTTACGTGTAGCATATAAGTAAAAGAAATTAGTTATTATTAAATAAGTCTCATTAAGAGTATGTTTACTTCGGCTGATCAATGCAGTTGATGACCGATGGCTGATAAACAATAATATCAAGAAAATTTGTTATTAAAAAAATTAATGTCATAATTTCAAACTTTTTTATGAAATACTTTTAAAATTAAATACTCTAATTTATTAATACCAAATTAAATAATTAACTAATAAAAGTTTGTTTTATTTTAATTGCTTAGTATTAAATTTAATTTATGTTCATTCTTATTTATACATATAAACTATAATATCTCATTGATCTAGAACTTTATGTTTTTCACCATTGAATAGAAAGAAGAAAATATATCTTGATTTATGTTTAATAGAGTGTGATTTCTCTCTCTTTTCCCCTTATTTTATTGATGGATACTCTAATCTTTTAGTTTTCGTATTTGCTATATTGATGATATGGGTAGAGAGAAGACCAACTCTTATTTATAGACTAATGGTGACTTTCCATCAAAGCATCAATGGTTACAACCCTTCATGTCATAACATTTACCAATAGTCATAACTATTCAATTCACAATCTTTATTAACCAATAGAATTTAATCACTAATATCTTATTATAATTATATGAGTTATTAATTTCTTACATTCTTTCGTTTGGCTCATATAATTTTAGAAGAACATAAAGTGCACAAAAATTAATGTTAAATTATTATTTTTTTTACATTGGCTATAACATAATATCATTTTTAAGTAGAAATATTAATGCAGGTCATAGCGGTCATATGTCATTTTATCGACATAGTCCCTTCCATGTATCACAATATTAATTCTCAACTTAACATGATCTTTAATAAAGATAACATTAATGATCCAATATTAGTGTCTTTATTTCAAGACTATTCCTATCAATATTACTCTAAAGCAATTATGTGTATCAAATAGAAAACAGAAAAATTATAAACACATAATTGAGCTCAAAGTGTCAAATGTATTAACTTAAAATAAACTTGATACAATACTAGTAATGACGTCTAACAATGCTCATTCTTACAACATTGTTCATTAAATATTTTGGACAGTAATCCTTTTATAAAAGGATCTACAATCATAAGATTTATGCTAATATGTTCAATTGACACTCTTTGTTTTTGAACTTTTTCTTTAACGACAAAGTATTTTATCTCCATATGCTTAGCACCCTTTGAATACTTGTCGTTTTTAGATAAGAAAATTGCTGCAGAATCATCATAATAAATTTTCAGCGGCCTAGCTATACTATCGACAATTTCAAGTCCTGAAACAAAATTTCGAAGTCATAATCTATGAACGATAGCCTTAAAGCAAGCTACAAACTCAGCCTCCATAGTGGATGCAGCAATGACAGACTGCTTCGCATTCTTCCATGAAATTGCTCATTCGACTAATAGGAATAAGTAGCCAAATGAGCCATTAAAGCCATAATTATTTGAAGAGAATCTTTTTTACACATTAGTGAAAAAGTCTTTTTGTAATCAATGCCCATTTTCTGAGTAAAAAGTCTCATAATCATTATGGCTTTAGTGCTCATTATGGTCTAGAGCTATATCAAATGGATGTCAAAACCGCTTTTCTTTATGGAGATTCGAAGAATAAGTTTATATAGATCAACTTGAAGGTTTTTCAATTAAGAAACAGGATCATATGGTGTGTAAACTAAAGAAATCAACATAAGGACTTAAACAAGCGTCCCGTCAATAGTATATTAAGTTTAATGATACCATTACTTCTTTTGGATTTCAAAAAATATCGTTGATTGGTATTATATATATATATATATATATATATATATATATATATATATGAAAATCAATGGGAGTAATTTTATTTTTCTTGTTCTATATGTTGATGATATTCTACTTGCTGCTAATGATCTTGGTTTGCTATATGAAACTAAGAAATATCTCTCTAATAATTTTGAAATGAAGGATATAGGAGAAGCCACATATATGATAAGAATAGAAATGTTTTGTGATAGATCACAAGGATTATTGGAGTTATCTTAAAAGGCTTATATTAATAAAATTTTAGAGAGATTAAAATGGACAAATGCTTAGCAATGATAGTTTCAATTCAGAAAGGGGATAAATTTAATCTTATGCAATGTCCAAAAAATGAATTTGAATGAGAACAAATGAAGAACATTCCTTATGCATCTGTTGTTGAGAGTTAAATGTATGCTCAAACTTGCACTAGACCGAATATTATTTTTGCTGTTGGAATACTGGGCAAATATCAAATAATCCATTATTAGATCACTAGAAAGCTATAAAGAAAATTCTTAGATACTTGCAAGGAACAAAGGATCGTATGATCACTTATAGAAGATCTAAGCACCTTGAGGTGATTGGATATTCAGATTCAGATTTTGCTGGATATGTTGATACAAGAAAATCAACATTGGCTACTTATTCCTATTAGCTGAATGAGCAATTTCATGGAAGAATGTGAACAGTCTGTCATTGTTGCATTCACTATGAAGATTGAGTTCGTAGCTTACTTTGAGGCTACCATTCATGGATTATGGCTGTGAAATTTTATTTCAGGACTTGGAATTGTCGACAGTATAGCCAGGCCGCTGAAAATTTATTGTGATAATTCTACAGCAGTTTTCTTATCTAAAAATGATAAGTATTCTAAGAGTGCTAAGCATATGGAGATAAAATACTGACGTTAAAGAAGAAGTTCAAAAACAAAGAGTATCAATTGAACATATTAGTACAAATCTTATGATTGCAAATCCTTTAACAAAAGGACTACTGCCTAAAGCATTTAATGAACATGTTGTAAGAATGGGCATTGTTAGACGTCATTACTAGTATTGTATCAAGTTTATTTTAAGTTTATACATTTGACACTTTGAGCTCAATCATGTGTTTCTGTTTTCCTTTTTTCTATTTGTTATACATAATTGTTTTAGAGTAATATTGGCAGAAACAGTCTTGAAGTAGAGACACTAATGTTGGACTATTAATGTTATTTTTATTAAAGATCATGTTAAGTTGAGAATTAGTGTTGTGGTACATGGAAGGGACTATGTCGATAAAATGATATACGACCGCTATGACTCGCATTAATATTTCTACTTAATAATGATATTATGTCATAGCCAATGTAAGAAAAAAGAATTTAACATTAATTTTTGTACACTTTATGTTCTTATTAAATCGTATGAGCCAAGTAGGATAATGTAAGAAATTAATGACTCATATAATTATAATAAGATATTAGTGATTAAATTTTATTGGTTAATGAAAGGTTGTGAATTGAATAGTTATGAATATTGGTAAAGATTATAACATGAAGGGTTGTGACTATTGGTACTTTGATAGAAAGTCGCCATTAGTCTGTAAATAATAGTCGGTCCTCTCTCTACTGATATCATCAAAATTATAACAAATATAAAAATTAAAAGATTAAAGTATCCATCAATAAGAAAAGGGAAAAAAGGAGAGAAATCACACTATTAAACATGAATCAATGTATGTTTTCTTTCTTCTATTTAATGGTGAAAAACATAAAATTCTATATCAATGGGATATTATAGTTTACATGAGGTGAAAAATATGAAGTTCTAGATCAATGAGATATTATAGTTTACATGTGGTATTAGAGCATAGTTTGAGAAATCATGTTTTTCCGTAATTTTGTTTGATTTATTATTGTTGTGGATGCATGTAAGAATTAATTCTTGTTTTAGCAAATAAAATTTATTTAATTAATTTTACATGGTTTGTATTAAATATTGAGGTTTTAATTGAGATTTTGAGATTGTTTTAAAAAGAAATTTTTAATTTCTGCCAAATATTGAGGTTTTTTATTATGCATGATTTAGAATTAAGATTAAATGAAAGTCTGGATTAAATTAAGATTTATATATCTTATTTTTTCTTTTTTGGATTTTCTTACACCGTTTGATTTTTGGGAAGAAACTTGCGCGCATGAAATAGTAAGAGTGCGCATGTACTGTTAGTTCTGGTTTTAAGGGAAAAGGGTCAGTTTGGTCCCTACAGTTTCATTTTCTTACCAGATTGTCTATAAAGTTTATATTCTTCCTATTAAGTCCGAAATAATTTACAGTTTTGTCCTAATAAAAAAACTCTTAATCCATATTCATCCTTAATTCTTAGTACATATATATATCAGTAGTTAATGCTTAATTGAAATTAAGTTAAATATTTAATGAAAGTAGATATATTATTTAAATATATTATTGTAAACTTTTAAAATTTATATTAAGAACCATTTGCTTGTCACCAAAGTGACCAAATTTTTAAAGTAAATAAATTTCAAATTATAGATTATAATTTTCAATTACTCATAAATTTCATGTTTAAAATGACACTTACGGTTTTTTGTATATTTATGGGTAAATTGAAATTTATCATCATAAGATATTTAGGGATCAACCCAAAGGTTGATTAATTATTTTATAATTAATAAACATAATCGTAGTGATTAGTAATTTTATTTTTACATATTCAAAGATAGAAAAATAAATTTAGTTATGCATATATAATTACCTGTAATTGTTTACCCAAAGGAGAATTTTGATATATTATGTTTATATTTGAATTTATGGAATAAATATTATGAATCAAAGCATTAATATATGAGTATTTTATGTTATTTTATTTGCAGTATCTATTCCCATTTCTCTTCATTCACCTGCTTCATCTGTTCCATTATTTAACGGTTTGAACTTCTCCGACTGGTGAGAACAAGTTCTGTTTCACTTAGATGTTCTGAATCTTAATTTAGCACTTCAAATTGAGAAACCTGCTACTATTACTGACGAAAGTAGCAATGAAGAAAAAGCTTTATATAAAGCTTGGGAAAGATCTAATAGATTAAGCTTAATGTTTATGCGAATAACTGTTACAAACAACTTAAAATGTACAATTCCTAAAACTGACAGTGCTAAGGAATTTTAAAAGCTTATTGAGGAACATTCTCAAACAGCTGATAAGTCATTTGCTGATACATTGATAAGTAATTTGACCAATATGAAATATAACGGTTCACGTGCCATGCATGAGCATGTTCTTGAAATGACTAACTTAGCGGTAAAATTAAAGACCTTAGGAATGAATATGGATGAGTATTTTCTAGTACAGTTTATACTGAACTCCTTGCCTTATGAACAATATGGTCCATTCCAAATGAACTATAACACATTAAAGGATAAATGGAATGTAAATGAATTGACCAGTATGCTTGTTCAAGAGGAGACAAGATTAAAGAATCAAAGAGCTCATTCATTTTATTTTTTAAGTCATCAAGAAGCTGGAAAGAGTTACAAAAAGAAAGGTGGAAAGAGCAAGAAGAAAGGTTTACATAACCTAAATGGATCTTCTAAGCTGCTCACAAGAAGAAAACACACATTGATTCATATTTAATAGAGTGTGATTTCTCTCCCTTTTCCCCTTATCTTACTGATGGATATTCTAATTTTTTAGTTTTTGTATTTGCTATAATTTTGATGATATGGATAGAGAGGACCAACTCTTATTTATAGACTAATGGCGGCTTTCCATCAGAGCACCAACGGTTACAACCCTTCATGTCATAACCTTTACCAATAGCCATAACTATTCAATTCACAACCTTTCATTAACCAATAGAATTTAATCACTAATATCTTATTATAATTATATGAGTCATTAATTTTTTACAATACTATTTTTTTATTTTAGTTGGAGAAATAATTGGTTTGATGTTTTAAATATTTTGATTAAAATATTTAACTAAAACAAAAATTGTAAGAAATATATGGTTTATTGACATCCAAAAATATTTCTAAACGAGTATACAACAAGATAAATTTATAAAATTTCGATTGTGAATTTGCTTGATTTTATTTTTACTTAAACTATATTTTTATTTCTAATAGATGATTGACTAGATTAATATTTATGAAGTTTTAGAAAAATATTTAATTAAAATTAAAAATGATATTCTACCATAAAATAAGACATATTCATACCTCAATCCTTTTATAAAAAAAATAATAAAATAAATTTTTTGAACAAATTATTTTTAGATTTGACTATAAATAAGTTATAACTATTAGAATATAAAAACTATTTTATAATGTAAAAATTAATAATAATTGAAAATTTGATAAAAAAACAAATACCCTTCTAAAACAAATTATATAAGAATGTTTGATAATTATATATTTTCTTTTGCTATATCCAAAGATGGTAATGAAATAATTATTTCATTATATTACATTCCATTACATCATAACAAACATAGTTTTATAGTTTATAATTTCTTTTTCTTTCCGTTGGATTTTGTTTTAATTCTTTTTATTTTTTGTTATGTCATATTATACTCAACGAATTCTATTAATATTATGGATATATGATCTGCTCATGCAATCAAATAGAATTCAATAAAATTAATAACCAAACTCATAAAAGAAAACCCATAAAAGAAAAAAGAAAGAAAAAAAGAATTTACTGACTCCTATGAAAAATATTGTGATTAATTTATAATTTTATTTTTACATCTTTAATTTTAGAAGTGATATATATATATATATATATATATATATGGGCGAGCGGTAGAGTCACGCTCTTTAAACGCCTTAAGAAATAGACGTAAGTCATCGATTTAAAGGTTTTTCTATTTTTCATGAAACTCCGGTCTTAGTCTTTATTTTTCATAAGAGGATATAAGGATAACTGTCTGGCCTTGTCGAACCAGCGTTATATAATTATTTTGGAATGTTCATTATATATATATATATATATAAAATTTTATTTTTGTAGTATGTAGATTGAATTTTCCTTGTGGCTTTCAAGTTCTCAAATATGTGATCTTTATGTGAAGAAAATAATGTTATTATGGTAGCCATTATATGTGAAGAAAAAGAAAATAATATTTGGGATCACTTGCTTGTGGGGTATATTGTGATTATTGATTTTTCTTTGGCCGGAGTCCTATGTATCCTTGTGTGTTCTAAGAATTTTATCTAATAATTGTAAACAATTATATTTTTATTTATAAAATTAGAAATTTATATTTAAATAAGATATATAATTCCATAAAAAAAATTTTGAGGTATTATAAAAATCAAAATCTAATCTATTTATTAATTTACTAAAGAAACTAAAATGAAATATTAATTTTTTATTAAGTAAATAATATCGAGCTAAATTATTATAAATTCACGTGTGCCGCACGTGAATAAAAACTAGTATATACGAAGTACGAAGGGAAAAGATTTTGAACTGACTAAAATATCATTGTTAATTTTATCATAATTCTATATGTAATTAATTTAACTTTCTAATCCTAATAGAATTGGTTAGTAATTAATCTTCCAAACCTAATAGAATCAATTAGATTAATCTTCTAATTCTAATAAAATTAATCTAATTCAATCTTAATCCTATAATAATTTTATATACATTTCTAATTTTATAAAAAAATTGATAATTACTATATATATATATATATATATATATATGATAGAGTTCAAATAATTCAATATAAATTTTTATAAAAATTAAAAAAAAAATCATATAAAAAAATATGATACTTTCAATTTTATTTTATTGACATTAATCTATATTCTTATTATTATAATACTTCATCCGTATGATTATTTATTATTTACTATTATATTATATATAAATTTATTAAATGACTTGTATAATAACTTTTATGATAATAATTTTCACATGTAAGGCGGGTGATGAGCAATACTATATGTATTATATATATATATATAAATAAAGGCACTGCCAAGAACCTGAAAACACCATCATCACCACCAAAAGCTGAGACAATTGCTAGTCATAAGCATTTCATGTATTTTAAGTCTACTAAAGTTCAAAAACTATACCTAATATACTAGTAAATCAAATTTTGCAACATTGACCTAAATTCAGTGGCACAATCTTCACTATAAGCAGGGCAGTGGCATACAATCCTCAAATTTATCAATTTCTCTACATCATGTTACAGCTTTCAATGTCCTAGTTTACAGATGAGCAGCATACGAACTGTGCCCAGTATGGCCTTCCCTTGACTTTCCTTTTCTCTCTCTTGATATCTGCAGGATACCTAGCAGGAGAATTCCATTCTTTACCTGCATCTTTCTTGATTGACTCGGCTACATTCATTTGAGTACCCAGAATTAGGTTCGGTGTTGGTGAAGAACCATGATCTTTTGTACTTGCTTCATCATTTTGAACCACCGGCGGTAGGTTTTCTTTGGTATTTGGCAACTTGGATTTGGTTTCAGCGTTGGCCTCACCTAAAAGGCTCTTCAAGGGAGTGTGTTGCTTTCCAGTGCTCCAGTTCGTGACCTTGGCGATTCTTTCTTCGTTCTTCTTTCTTCCTTGCGACTCGTTCACAACGTGAGTAAGAGAAGGAAACCAACCAGCTTGCAGAGAAGCAGCATTTGGTTGTTGCATATTCTGTACAGTTTGGATTTCAGAAGCAGCAGCTTTGTCTCCATCTCTAGGTTCAACCAATGTCATGAATGATGGAGGCTCAAAAATATCTGATTTATCAGATTGTTGTTGCCCCTCCAGGAAAGGCTTTGTCTTCTTCAAGTCAGTTCTCTCTGCTTCTGCTGATGCTTTTGAACCATTTGATGCCATTGGTTCAGTGTCAACAACAGTTGGCATATCTGATTGGGTAGAAAGAACTGTTGCATGGTTCGAGAACAACCGACTGAATTAATGGAAACATGATAATTCTCTTCGTGCAAGAGATAATAGAGCATAAAGAAAACAATCACATTACTAATAGCATTTAACTAGTATTTGCATCTAACAACCTGAGATTTATATGCCAGTTATCAACATGTGATGCAAACTTTTTCAGTCTTGGACCAATCCTTCTAAGAGCCCTCCCTACTTAATAATAAAGCCATAATCATAGAAAGAATACTATAGTAAAGTTACCTGATACAGAGCCCCAGTGGCCTTCCAAGCTATCAGTTTGGCTACCCGAATCAACAGAAAGGTCAGTTACAGATGCACCAAGCTGTTGTGTACTAAATTTATTTTCACCATCATCAGGAAAAGGCTCAGATTGATTCTCAGATGCAGCCCCTACAAAGTCTCTGGCAGGATTATCTCCAACAGTCTCATAGTTTTGAATGGAAGATGAAATACCTAAAGGAGAAAGTTGAGTCTCTTGTGTCACGTGTTCTTCTGAGGACTTGTGTAATATGTGAACATCCTCAATTTTATCCGGAGGCTTTTGTAATACATCAATTTTGTCAATGTTATCTGAAGGCTTCTGCAACAACTCAACATCCCCAAAACTATCTGAAGACTTTGGTAATTTATAATTGTTCCCAACATTATCTGATTGAGCACCTGCATTAGCATTGGCAGCATCCTCCACCAGTACCCTTTCATTGCCATTGCTTTCAAGTTCCTTTACATCTTCCTGATTATTTGACGTGCTGCTCAAGTGTATGCTTTCAGCTTCTGATAAGTTCCTCCCCGAAGCATTAGTTACATTCTCTGAGGTAATATATTTTTCCAGAAGACCATCAGCAGACTTGGGCATCGTTGTCTTCAGTAAATGATTTCCATCCATTGATCCTAATATTGGATCATCTTCCCCAGTTTTAGTTTCAGATGCACAATAGCTTTCAACTTCACCCTCCTCAGAATTTGCTATTAGATTTTCCATACAACACTCTTCTTTAATTCTTCTACACCTCTCATTTTCAGCTATATCACATTTTTCGACTCTACTCTTCTCATCATCACCTGCATCATCCACATCAAATGTGTCAATTATCTGCCCGACTTCAGCATCCATTGGAGCAGTCACAGGATTTATATCAGTTAAGACCTTTGAAGCATGTTCTGAAGAACTTGTTTGTGATGAACTTTTACCGACAGGTAGCTGTTCTTCAGGACATCGAACCGTATAGCTTTTCCCGACCTCAGATTCAGGAGCATATGCATGGTCATCAAATTCTTCTCTTCTTTGGCTTGCATTAACTGTGACCTTGACCGGAGGCATAACATCTTCAGTTTCATCAGGAAATTTGTCAACAACTAGCTCATTGTCCTCACCTGTCTGTTCAAGCTTGTCTTCCAAAACATGCATATCAGAAACAGACACCTCTGTGCCTTTAGAAACAGAAGCATTATCCTTGAGAACCGGCTCCTTAACTTCATTGCTTATTTCAAGCGAGTCAACATTTACTAATTGGGATAATCTCCCTCCATTAAGATCCTTAAAGCCTTGAATCATGGCCTCAGCATTTTCCACTTCAGGTATATCGCCAGAAACCGAGAACATATGGAATTCTTCACTTCCTCTTTCCTCTCCATGGCTAGTCTCAATGAAACTGCCAGAACAGCCAGAGGCCACTTCTGGAACAGCATCCTCCTTAATTTGAGAAGTATGAATAGAAGAATTCATGAGTTCAACAGATTCAACTTCAGGAGAGAGCCTATTTAAAGATATATCAGAATCTAATTTATCTTCAACTTGTTCCTTCAATTGAATAGCTCCAGCATCTGGATCTGAAGTTTTATCCTCTGGTTTCCCTAACTTAGAGACCTCAGATACTTCACCTGCATTATTGATGGGTGAGACCTCAACATCCAGAAGCTGTCTATCCAAATTTATTTTTTCATTCTCTTTTATGTCATTCTCTATAAAGTCATCATTGGAATTGTTCTTTCTATTCTGTGTTTCTTCGTTCCCTTTTGCATCAGTCTCTGGCACAACCTCACCAGCAATTTTCTCATGATTCTTCTGTAACAAATCTGTTTCAGTTTCAAGTTGGATGGGGTTTGAGTCAAATGTAGAACCTCCTTTATCATCACTGGATTCGTACATAGATTCTTCAGTTCTATAACCGCTTAAGGATCTTTCTGTGAAGTCAATGCTTACACTGACAACATGATGTCGAGAGTCTTGTGCGCTTCCAGACGAACTACTCCCTTGAATTTCAGTATTTTGCATATGGCTGCTGTCAGCTGAACTGCTTGGAGGTGAAATGGTAGCTGCAGAATTGCACAATGTTATCATGAAAATTGGGAAATTGGAATCAGAAATTTATATTTGATGGATACAATGGAAAGAGAAGAAGATGCCAAAAGTACACAATTTATGCAATTGATAAATATTCCATACAAAATGCAGCATCAGATGAAGGTTGCACTCTGTATTCTTAATATTTGCAAAAATTAAAAATTCTCATAATAGAAGATCACTCTGCTTCTGAAGTTCCAAACTATGAAGTTTGATAGTAAGCGATATCAAATATTTTGGCAGTGGCAAAGGGACCCTATTGTTAATGATTGAATAAAGTCAACCATCCTCTCGAAGGGTAAAACTCCAAACCTACCAAATATACATGAGAAGGCTGCTGTCTTATTCAACTGTTCCAGTCATTTTTCTTTGTACACCAAACATCATCACTGTTCCATGTAACTTAATATTAGACGAAAAATCTATTTATCATCTTTCACTCAAAAGCCTTTATTTTTTTTATCTCCTCATAACAAGCCAGGAAAATTGAGAAGGGAAGCAATACGAGAACTGTCTTCCTTCTTGAGCGGAAAAATAAACCTCACAAGCCTTCTCACCAAATCCAACCATTAGTAAGAATTATCATCATTTTCTACACCTTACTGCAATCACAAAGCAAAAGCAAATGTTTTGAAGTAACATTCATCTCCTTTTGAAGGTTATAAAAGGCAAAGTCCTCTCCCAATATGCTTCCTGAGTGGACTGAAGATAATAGGAAGAGCGGCAACAATTTTAGAAGACACAAGCATTACTCAGAAATGGGAAATTGCAACTCCATCCCTTTTTATTATCTTAAAACAATTTCACAAGCCTTTCACGTCAAACCCCACCCTCAGAGGACTGTACCTGACCAGTCATCCCACAATTACACCACCAAATCACCAGGCTGGCTGTCTCTGTATAATTATCAATTTACCCAATTGTTTAATGAACATGAATGAAATTGACACTTTTTAATTTTGTGTGACATTAGCACAATCACACAAAAAAAGCATAAAAGAAACAAATTAATGAAGGAAATCTATTCAGAAGGAGAAAATAAAAACCAAAACAAAATCATACAAGTTAAAAACACTAGATAAACCAAAAAAAGAAATATCTTTTACGTTTTCAAATGAAATAAGGAAATAACATAACTAATCCTTGCTTTTAAGAAATCAAAACAATATGGATACTGAACCTTTTGTTTGCTTGGCACATTATCATGCTCTAGAAAGTGGAAACTCAATCTTGTGTTTCAATATACATGCTGCCAAAATCTTGAATGACTTCATTTGCAACTCAGCAGTTAAAATAAACTCCTTCAATAATGAAAAATCATATTATAATTCACCTAAACTCCTTTCAGCAGCATCCTTAACCTCAAAGATTTTCATACTTCATCTTCTCCTGGAGACACAATAAGTCCCAAGATTTTACTATCATCAAAAGCCTGTTGGTTTTTAGTGCTGTTTCAAATGGCTTTACTCTTTCATAAAAGTATGCCAATGAAACGCTCTTAGAGAGGTGAAATTGTTCAATCTGAACTTATACCTGGCATTGCGGATGAACTTCCACATTCAACAACGAAGTGATATCCATCTTTATCTGAATGGAGAAACGAACCTACCAGTTCATCAACCTTTCTATCTTCACCTCTTTAAAATCTCAAATAATCCTTGTGATGGGCTAAAGCGCCTTCTCTCTCTCTGGTGTAAGGAGAAGTTCCGATTGAAGGAGTGTTGAGTTTCTGCCTCCTGCTCTTTTACTGCCTTTTTTTCATTGTTATTCCTCATTCACTGCTGGTTTCAACCTTTTTACTTCCATGGGTACTAAATCTTTTTCATCATAATATATTATCATATTTTCTCAGTCAATCATCCTTCAAATTATTGCTTCAGGAATATTTGATTTTCATAGAAACGTATGAAAACTACATAACCAAATTATAACATTCATCAAAGGTTCATAGTGAGAGATTTGAGACTAATAATGTCAAGTCTTCAGCCAATTCTGTAGGCATGCTTCAATTTTTCTAATTCGTGTCTGCATTTTAATGAACGACTTCATTCATCCAACTGCTAGTTTCGCCCGCGTCCTTTACAGTCCTCTTCTCCTTAAAGAGAGGTTATATAATCAAAGGACTTTTCTGCCTCTTTTTTCCTCTTCAAAATCCATATCAGAAGACTTATCCTTACTGCATCACTAAAATTATTTAGTTCATCTAAGAAAAGAATCATATCAACTTTCTCTAACTCAAAAGTAAGTCCAGCAAATCTTAGGTTAGTACCTGAACAAGAACTGGATTTTAGTTAAACTAGAACAGCCGAAATCTCCTACTTTCTTATATTACCTCTATGTGATTGTGATATTAAGCTATCACAAGAACATACTGGAAGTTATAGCCAAACAGAGCCAATGACAGAAAAGAAAACATCAACCCAGGTAAGGATCACAAGTCATGATCCACTCTTCCTGAATTATATATAATTACAGAAGTAAATAGAACCAAGAAATGATAATTCCATTGAATAATTATCCCTTAAAGAAGACTAAAAGCTAATCGATGTATCTAGAACTCAAGAAAATAAGGCAATTTTGGAAAACATATTGGATTCCAGTTTCATACTATTCATTTTACATATACAGTAGTAAAATCTTATCTACGGAAACTACTAAAGTCCCATCTGTCAACTCCTATCCCAAGAAAACACTACATAACACAAGTAACCTGATATAGAAAAAAAGAATGATAGGAGAAACATATTCTGGAAAATAGTATAATATTCAATTCAAACATTTAAAGTATACAATTAACTTTTCCATCACTAATCATCATAAGTACTCTGAAAATCATAGTTCTGAAAAGGTAAAAATGACATACAATAGCGTCGGTAAATAAATATGCATTTGGGCAAACAAGAACCCCCTGAGGACCAATGGCAGTGTCTAAACTAATCAGTTCCTATACTGATTCATTGAAATTGAACATTTTCTTAAAGCCTCTGTCTATCAATCAAAAATAATGGTTTATGCAATTTGCCACTATAGTAAATTACAACTATGACTTGCAAGCTCAACAAACCATTCAGGACTGTTCCACCCATCACTACAGTGAAAAGGCAAATGCATTGATGACATCAGTTATGGTAATACTAAATCCAGTCATAATATTAATATGCTAAATCACCCTTCAGTTGCCTCACATCTAATAATTAACAAGCAAAGCTACCTCATCAAACCAAAGCATTTGGGTAACTTATATACCCAACAATAGATGGTAAAATACACACTAATATACAGATAAAAGAGCTGTCCTGTCAATTAACTATTTAATCATTGAATACTCACCAGTAATTGCATCATCCTCATATGATAAAGTGGTTCTTGTATCATTATTTGCAACGGATGCCAAGAATGTTGCCAGCTTCTTAACATCCTCTGGAGACTCTTCAATCACCTTCCGAGATCCACTGTCTGGAAACTCCGCAACAGCATCTGCAAAGACTTCGTCTTCTGATCTACCTGATCTATCTCCTATTGCACCACTGCCCTTCTCATTACTACTTCTTTCCAAAATCCGTGGACCTTAAACACCAAATTTATCGGCATTAATCCAGGAATACAATTCTTCACCTATTCTACAACACATGTACCAAAACGTCTCCACACATTTTCTCAGCAACCAAAAGAACAGTGCAAAAGATAAAAGTATTTGTGAAGGAGATTTCTCACTAGGGGTTTTGTGATCTTCATCAGATTGATGCTCATCCTCAGACATAGTAGAATGGGTAGAACCCTCTGATTGAACTAACTTATACCCTTCAATAGTACCACAGATCTTCTTGTGTGCACGCCTGTGTTTTGCACTTGGATGCGGATTTGGGAATGGCCAACCACATTTATGACATACATGAACTCCATGGTTATCATGTCCTACATAATTCAACAACAACGACGACAAACAAAAACAAATGTCTTCCCGTAATCACATCACAAAACGACAAAGTACAAGAAAATAAAAGAAAACCCAATGATGCGAATAAACAAAACAACCCAGAAAATCTTTCTCCATAAAGAAACAAGAAAACAAAGGACCCAACAATAAACAAGAAAAGGACTTGATTTATTACTAAAACAAAGAAACAAGAACTCGACGAACCCATGATAAGAAAATGGAAAACTAAAAGAAAAAACAAACCTGATGAGTGATTTCTTCTATGATCTTGGTTATCCATTACTCGCAGCCAAACAAGAAAAACTGCAGAGTATAAGGCGAGGATTTTGCGTACACTGTCTAAAACCAACGACAATGAGAGACTTTTTTAGAGTGAGAGAGCGTATGTGTGAGAGTAGGGGAAAGGAAGAGGACACAAGCAGAAGTCTTTCTTTCTCTTGATTTTTCTTTTTTCTTTTTTTTATTCTTTTGGCTCTAGCTGTGGGAGGGGTCTACGGAGAAGTACGGTACACTGACAGACAGCGAAGATAACGCCCTAACCTGTCCCACAAGCGCGCACGTTAACCCTAACCAATCTTCTACCTACAGTTTCACCAGAAAAGCAAAGCCTTATGCTGTAACAAACGCTTCAAGTGGTTGTACTTGAACCCTTTGCAGTTTATACATTTTTAAGTGTAAATAAACATCATTGTGGTTCTGGTAATGGAATCATTAGCTGAAGTTGTAAACCCAGATTTTGCATTTTGGATTCTTTTCAAACGAAATTCTGAGGAAAGAATTTATAAGATAAAATCTCAATATTAGAAAACATATAATTAATATAAGTGCTGAAATATATCATTACTTTTAAAAATCACAATCAATTGCAGTTTAGAAGAGTTATTCAAAGCATTCATCCTCTATTAAAATATAAACTTTAATCAAAGAAAAACTTAAACCCTGAACCCCTATTTAAATAAATACTAACTCGACACTTTATTTGAGAAAAGAAGAAGATTAAAAGAAAATAAAAGGGAAATATAAGAGCTACTAGAAATAAATTTGTGGGCCATATTTTCTCGCACTTTCCTCTCTCTCTTTTCTAATTTTCTCCCTTACCAAACATATAGACTGAAAATATTTTTAAATATAAACGTCACATTTCTAATGGGCTAAGATTTTTAGGTGCGCCAATAGAAAAATTTCAGAAATATTTTTAAATTAGTAAAATTATTATTTTTGTTATGTAAATTTTTTTAAAATATACTGTTTTTAAAATTACTTTTCAAAAATATAATATACCTATTTTTCAATTTTTTATTATTTTTCAGTTGTTATAATAATTAGAAAAATAAAAAAATCGAAATTGTATGTTTATAAAAATTCAAAAACTGTATTTTTAATATTCTAATACTGCAAAAATAAAGACATTTTTAATATTCTAATACTGCAAAAATAAAGACATTAACACTGTATTTTTATAAAAAAAAATAAAAAATATAAACGTTATTTTTCTAAAATTCTTTATAAGTAAACAGTCCTAAAAGTCTTTCTCTGTCTGATTTTCCTTATGCCTGTTCATGGGCCTGGATACCCGCCCAGGCCCGCACACTTCGGGCTGGGTTTGGATAATAATTTTTGTGTATAAGCTCGGCCCGGCCCGAACTCATAAAAGCCTAAATTTTTCGGACCGGACTTGGGATTTCCATAAAAATCCAAATCTGGCCCGGCCCGGCCCGATGTTTAGTTTAATTAGAAAAAAAAAATATCATACCTAGCATTTGAACTTGTGACCTTCAACTTATAATTAAATATTACATACCACTTAACTACCTATTATTTTTGTCTATAATTTTATTGTTATTAATAAAATATTTAAATAAAACTAAACTCAAGCCCGACCCGAACCCGCCCAGACCCGATCCGTATTTACAGGTTTAACAATTGGTCAGGCCGGGCCGAAATTTTTTAAAAAAATTCAGGCTCGGGCTTGGGCTGAGAGATATTAAAAAATTCTCGGACTTGGGCAGGCTCGGGCTTGTTCAAAATAAAGTGAAGCCCGGTTAAGCCCGGCCCGAGCCCGCCCAGGCCCGGCCCGTGAGCAGGTCTAATTTTCCTTAACTGGAAAAAGTAGTTCATCACGTGGCTGTGATATTATTATGACCACCACCAATTAAATCAAGAGCCCCACTCTATAAAGTGAATAATAATAGTATCGACTTTATCCAATCATAATGCCACGCAACAAACAAACAAATACTTATCTAATCATAATGCCTTTGGATTTACGTCGTTTTTATAGAAAACGATTTTATGTTGACTAACCTTAACCATGTTGTTCAAAACAAAATCCTTATTCATCGCATGGTGGTTTTTGTGCCCCCTAATCAATCCATATATATATATATATGTATATATAAAAGTTCCAATAATATTATATAAATATTTAATTAAAATATAATTATTATTAATTAATAATTATTAATTTTATTCATATTATTTATAAAATTAAAATAATCAGTCGTTTATTTATGTGTTGCAGAATTATTATTATTATTATTTTAATTATAAAATTAAATTAATAAAATATAATTTAATAAAATTTTTAAAGTTTAATATTATTATAATATTTTAAAAAATAATAGCAAACTAACTATTTTTAAATATTTTAAATTTCTTAAATTTTAAAATTTTATTTATACAATAATATAAAAATTACTTTTAAATATTTATTAATTAATTTTAGTATTATATTACTTAATATCATAATTGATACTACTATTTTTAGAATTGAAATTTTATTATATAATTAAATAATTAATTTATTATTAAATATAATATTAAAAATATAATTTAAGATGTTATTTTTAAAATTATAATTATTATCTAATTAAAAAAATTAATTTATTAGTTAATATAATATTAAATATAATTAATATGTTATTTTTAAGATAAAATTAGTATTATTATCCGATTAGGAAACTATTTATTAAAATAGTTAATATAATTTTAAAATATAATTAGGAAACTATTTATTAAAATAGTTAATATAATTTTAAAATATAATTGATATGCTATTTTTTAGGATAGAATTAGTATCATTATCTAATTAGAAAATTATTTATTAGTTAATATAACATTAAAATATAATAAATATATTATTTCTTAGAATTAGAGTCAGTGTTAATTAGGAATATAACTTATTAACCAATAAATTAATAGAAAAACTATAAGTATCAAAAATAACACATATGTCAAAATAAAAATTCTACGTGTCAAAAATGTGTCAAAAAATTTAAGTCTCAAAAATTAATACACACACAGATATATATATATATATATATACACATATTTTTCTTAATTCTAATATATTAATTAGTAATTAATCTTCTAATTCTAATAGAATTAATTAATGATTAATCTAATTCAATCCTAATTTTATCATAATTTATTATATATTCCTAATTCTATAAAAAAAATTGATGAATATATCACACTATATATATATATATATATATATATATATATATATATATATATATATATATATATGATAGAGTTGAACTAACTCATTAAATTTTTATAAATATTAAAGACAAAAATAAAAAATATGATACTTTTAATTTTATTTTATTAATTTATTTATTCACGTACTTATTTTTTAATCATATAATATTTTTATATATATTCTTAAGTCTATAAGAAATTAATAGATTACTTTATACCATGCTATATATATACCTACTATAGAGTTCAAATAATTCAATTCAAATTCCGATGAAAATTGAAGAAAAAATCATAGAAAAAGGTTTGATACTTTCAATTTTTATTTTATTAATATATTAATTTAATTTTTCATTAATATTATAATATACTTTTTAATACAATTATTTATTGTTTAATATTATATTATATTATATTATAATATAATTTATTAAATAAGATTATATTATAATAATAATTTACATGTATAACGTATGTAATGAGCAATACTAGTATATATAGAAGCACGAAAGGAGAGGAAATTTTTAAACTGACTAAAATACCATTACTAGTTGATCGGTCCAAATTATGTATAGATATTTAAAGGTATTTTAAACCTTTAATGATATATTTCTATATATAAAATGGTGAAAATATGTGATTTTGCCTCACTTAAGCTTAATTGTCTATTTTCAAGAATATTAGCAAAAGGAGGAAAATATGGAGCTAAAAGAAGCTTAATGGGACATATTCGTGTCAAGGCCCAAGATTAAGATGCATGGGCTGCTAATTATAAGGCCCAAGGGATATTTTAGTCATTTTGTATAATTATTAGGATTTATATTAAGAGTTATTTATGGAATAGTATTTGGTGGAGATTAAGATACTTTAAGTCTTATCTCTTATATAGACTTATATTAGTATATTCATCTCTAGAGAGATTTATTTAGAGGATGACTCTCCTCTATATAAATCTCTGCAAGGAAGAAGAAAAGAAAAAGGAGGGGAGTTTTCTCCTACCTGCTCTCTACACCTGCCACCATTATTCTCTCCATAATTCTCTACAGTTTTTAATAAACACTTTAGTTTTAGTTTTCATTGTTCTTTGAGGATCTAAAGAGCTTTTCAAGAAGTGGAGACTGAGGACCAATCTTCTTCCTACTTGAAGAAATTCTGGATCTTGAGGGAGCTTTTTACTTTCTTATTTTTTGTCTTTCTATTTAATACCATGATCATTGGGTTAAATATGTTAGGCTAGTTTTCATAAGTGTTTAGTTTAGTCTTTTTACTTTGTGTGAACTCTGTTATTTATTTATTTAATGAATGATTTCTTTACCTTCATATCTTTATTAATTTCAGTTATTATTGTTAGTTAACCATCATATTAATTTAGCAATAGTAATTGTTATGAAAATATTTAGGTTTAAAAGCATTAGAAACATCATCTTTACTTTAATCTATGTTGGTATAAGAAACCTAAATTGCATCATTAGCTTGAGTGATTTAAGGAAAAGGCACATCACCATCTCATTCATTAGATCAGGCTTAAAGTAAAACAAGAAGATTACTAAGTAAATGGCTAGATTAAATACTATTTTTAGCATATAGTTTTAGATTATAAGCATTTGCATTTGCATTGCATATTTATTTATTGTTTAGTTACTTTACTTTATGACCATTATCCTCTCAAACATACGATTTAGAGTGTTTAGATTTACTTTTATTGTTTTGTGTTGATAAGTAGTCTTTATAATAAGTGGCCTCATAGTTTCTTGAGAGATCGACCTCGTGGTGAACTTACCCTTACTATAGGAACGGTTCGTGCACTTGCGAGTACTAAAAAAGACATATCAAGTTTTGGCGCCGTTGCCGGGGAATTGTGTCCAAATTTATTATATTAATTGATTATCAAAAGTATCTTGTGCTTGTTAATTTGTTTTGTGTTTTGTGATTTATTTTGTTTATGTGTCTTTATTTTGTTTGTTTATTTTGTGTTTTCTGATTTGTTTTGTTTATGTGTTTTTGTTTTGTTTGTAAATTTTATTTTTAAGTTTTTTCTTTTAATCTGAAATGTTCTTTTGTTTTGTATGCTTAGTAGGAAACAACTAGAAGAAGAATCAAAAGAAGAAGTTGATATCATGGCAAACCCACCAAGAGAAATAGGACTTGAAGACGAATGGCTATGAAAGATTATGCAATACCTACAATTGGCAACACTACTTCATGCATAGTTCTAAGTGATACATCTAGGAATTATAAACTTAAGAGCATTCATTTTAATATGCTTCCTTCATTTTATGGCATGCCTAATGAGGATGCATTAACATTCATTAGAGAATTTTATGCCATAGTTCATACTTTCTCATTATCTGGACTTAATGAGGATCAACTAAGAATGAGGTGTTTCCCTTATTCATTGAAAGAAAGAGCAAAGGCTTAGTTAATGACCTTGCCTCCTAATTCTTTGAGAAATTGGAATGAAATTTATCAAAAGTTTATGAGTAAATTTTACTTACAGCAAAAGACCAAAGAATTAAGAGGTGAGATTTCTAATTTTTATCAAGAAAATGCTGAATATTTTCATGAAGCATGGGATCGCTTCAAATCACTTTTATTACAATGCCCACACCATGGATTCCCACTCCCAATAATCAACCAATTATTTTATGATGGGTTAACACAACAATATCAATGTATGGTTGATAATGCAGCTGGGGGTGCTATGTTAGAAAGGACACCTGATGAGGTTTATGACATCTTTGAGATGTTAGGAGCCAATTCTCAACAAAAGAGTGTGAGGACAAAAAGAGTAGAAGTAAATGAAGTAGTAGCTAATAGTGAGATGGCCATGCAATTGGCTGAATTGACTAAGCAAGTTACGATGCTTGCTTCAACAAAAAAACTCACCAAATAATAAGGTATGTGGTATTTGTGGTATTTATGGTCATAGTGCTAATGTTTGTTCATCTTTTGATAATTACAGAAGAAATATGTATGACCAAACAAATTTGATGGATTCTTACCAACTCATGCATCATGTGAATGACCCTTATTCCAACACATATAATACAGGTTGGAGAAACCATCCAAATTTTTCTTGGAAATATAATGACCAAAACCCACCACAATTATCGAGAAGTCAAAATCAACCTCATTACCAAGACCAATATTCTCAATTCCAAAGGGACTCCAATCCTTTCTTTCAAGATCAAGAACAAACTCTTCAATCTAATGAACAAATGAAGCCAAGTTTGGAAGAAACACTTCAATCATTTATGATGGCTTCTCATGATAGGATGGAGAGGAATGAGAAAAAGACAGGTTCCATTGAGGCTTCACTAAAATGTTTAGAAGCTCAAATGGAGCAAATTGTTGAAGAGCTCAATAAAGAGGAACTATCAAATCAACCTGAACAAGCCAATTCCATTACTACTATTAGAATAGGTGAGATTGTCGATAATATTGTTATGGAAACTGAAAGGAATTTTTCTTCTTATACAGGTACATCTAAAAATGATGGATTGGTGCAAAGCAATGAGGAAAGCATACAAAAGAAAGAAAAAGTAGAGCCTAATCTTAGGCTGAAAAAGAAAGAAAAGGAAGCATTTTCTAGACCTGAATTTCATAAGGCAGCTCAGCCTTATGGACCCCTTATTCCTTTTCTAAACCAACCCAAAGAGAGCAAAAATGATGAATTTTTTTTTGAAAGTATTGAGATGCTCTCTAAAGTTAATACTAACTTACCTTTGTTGGATGTTATCAGGAATAAACCAGCTTACGCAAAATTCTTTGAAGAGTTGAACACCAACAAAAGGCGATATGCGAACAACAAAAAAGTACAAGTAGCAAGTGTAATGCTTCAACATCAATTGCCCCTTAAGATGAAGGATCTTGGTAGCTTCACCATTAATATTACAATAGGTGACAAAAAGGATACAAAAATCATGTTAGATTTGGGAGCAAGCATCAACTTGATGCCGTATTCGATGTATGCACTACTTGGCTTGGGAGAGTTGAAGCCTACCACTATGTCTCTTCAATTTGCAGACAGATCGATAAAATATCCTAGAGGTATAGTGGAAGACTTGCTAGTACAAGTAGGTAAGTTAATAATTCCAGTTGATTTTGTAGTACTTGACATGGAAAACACACCAGCAAGGGATAGAGAGCAAACCATACTCCTTGGTAGACTTTTCATGGCAACTACTAGAACTGTGATTGATATGCATGATGGAAAACTTACCATGACAGTTTTAGGAGAAATTGTGAAATTTAAAGTGTTCGATTTTCTAACTTTATCTCCTAAATCTACTATTGATAAGTGTTCATATAATTATTTAGATTCTCTTGTTTATGAAAACTTATATGATGATATTCCATTTTTAATTGACAAGAGTTTTCGTGACACTTTAGATGTTCGCATTAAAAGTATAAAGTCATACTTAAAAGGAATGGCTTATGACGAAGAGGTGGAGTGCGCGGATTGTAACACCCGGAATTTTTTTTTTATATATTTAATAGTGAGTTTTTATTTAAGTTAATTTTAGCTTTATTTTTATTCAAGTAAATTATTTGAGAAATGATTATATTTTGGTTATTTAAAATTTTCCCAAATGCATATTTATATAAGTAAAATTATATATTGGAAAATTATGGTAGAATTGTAAAGGATGTTTATAAAAGAATTTTGGGAAAATTGGTATTATAATTGATTAGTAGTATTAAATTTTAAGTTGAAAATTGATTATTTAATTTAATTGTGTGTTAGGACTAAATTGAAAATTTATTTTGGAATAAGGATTGAAAGTATAATGTTATTTTTATGGGGTTTTAATGGAAATTTGTGAGCTTGGTATTTTTGTAAATAAATATGTCGGTCAGGGGTATTTTTGTAATTGTGTATTTTCAATAATTCGGATTTGGCCCAAATTAAATAGTTAGGGGCTTAATTGAAAGGCTAAAAAGAAGTTTGGGGGTCAAATTGGAATTCTGCAGGATGAAATTGTAAGTAATTAAGAAAGTTGAGGGACCAAGTTGTAATAAGGAAAAGTTTGGGGGCCTAATGTCGATATTGAAAGGAAAGAAATCGGGGAAGAAGAAAGGAGGAGAGAGAGAGAGGGAAGAGAGTGAGAGCTGCGGGCGTCGGTGGCGGCCGTCGGGCGTGGGCCGGGCCAGGCTTGTTGGCGGCAGCGATGGCAGCTCGGCGTGGTAGCGGCCGGCGGCTTCCGTTCCGCCTTCCTACCGATCTTGGTGGCGATCGGCTCCCCTTGGAGAAACTTCCTTTTGGCGGTAGCGTCGGTTTTGGTGGCCGGGAGGAGAGAGTTCCGGCCGAAGTGGAGTGGCGGTAGCTTTTTGGGCTTTTCCGGCCGGAGGATGGATGATCGGAGGACATATCCCGACTCTCGCCTCAAGCTTCGCGATGGCACCGGTTTAGTGGCGATCGGATTTCGTTTGCAAATCGACGGTCGAGATCGTCCGCAAATCTCTCCCGGACGATCGGGTGTTAGATCGAAAAATCGGGCGAGGGATCGTCATCGGTAGCGTCGTTGTGAGTCCGATGGTGTGTTCGGATCGTCGATCGGACTCCCGTGGTGGTAGTCGGCCAAGCGATCGGCGTCTCGGTAATTATCTTTAGCCCTGTTAATTTTAGAAATTCTTGGTTTAATTGTGTCTATTGGATTATTTTGAGTATTTGATGATTTTTGTGAGTCAAAATAATTGTCTGTCGGTTACTGCCTTGTATTTTGTCTTTGTGTGGCGGAGTCGGAAATAGTGAAGTTTGGGGACCCGACTCCCGTTGTTTAAATTGTTGGATATTTGGAGTGTTTTTCTGGCAGGTCCTGGACCCGTTTTTACGGGGGATAATGTTCGTGTTGTAGGGGAGGTTCTGCCGGATTTTCGGTAGAATTCTCCGAGTCGAGATTCTTAGACAGTCGGAGTCTAGACCTAGGATTAATGATCGATTGTTTCAGCGTTTTGATAAATTGTTTTGTTGACTAGATTGTCGATTCGTTCGGCTCGCTCCTACCGAGGCACCGGAGCGAGCTAGGAGGTCGCCAATCCCTGTGAGTTAAAGTCATTTAATCTTTCGCTATTGCTAGTCTGATTTTAATATGCTATTTAGAATTTGTGCTTAATATGATTATTAGTATCGCAAAATAAATGATTTCACTTGATTATTAATATTTGAAATAATATAAATATTATTATTAGTATGTTATAATAATTCCAAATATTATCAGTTTTCCACAGGTTGCACGATGTTTTACTCTTAATTGTTAATCATTAATTTGATATGGTTGAATGACTTCATTATACAATGATATTTATTATATGTGATGATTGCGAATTGGGAAATGTGGCTTGTAGAACATGCCACTTTGATGGGTTACATCGGGACTAATGATCATGGACATGTAATAAGATTTTCATGGGTTTGCCACGGTCGAGCATGGCTCTGGGCTGATTTGTGTAAATTCGTCGGAGGTAAGGTCCCTGGTCGAGCATTGCTCTCAGGGCGCCGGCTTATTTGGATACTTAAGTGACCAGTCTTATTGGATTAAGAGAGCCGAATGGCTACTAGATTTTGGGGTTTAGGGTTCTACCGAGCCACTCGTCCCGTAAAAGTAAAAATATATTTTTATTTATTCATTTATTTATTTATTATGGTATGATTATAATATGGATTGTATTTACGTGCATGGTTGATATTTTGATTCAAATGATTAATATTTTATGTGAAGGAAATAGTAGGGTATGATTATAGTATGGTTTGATATCTTGATTTGAATAATCTATGTTTTCCGAGAAGAATGCAATAGTCCCCAGGATTATTTGATTTTAACTCACTCTCGAGGCCTCTCATTTTACTATTTTCGATTCGTGATCGTTAGTTCTCCTGCGACTCTTATTCAAGAATCCGACTCCTTCATCATCGGGTGATGTATTTGATTTGGTATGTAAATTGGTAAATCTTAGATTCTCCGCAGTAGTAAATAGTAGATGTATCAGTTGTAAATTTTCTGAGCTTCGGGTCTCGCCTAGTTTTTCTGGTAGACCGAAGTAATTTTGTAAAGTGTAACTATTAAGATAATTTGTAGTTTTAATAATATTAATTTGAGATGAGATTTGTTTAAATTAGTGAGTGTCAGGCTTACTACGGGTTTCGGTGGCCTTAAGCCTACCCATTCCCTAGTGCCGGTCACGGGCCCACGGGTGGGGTCGTGACACGGATGAACGCCCACAATGAGCATAATCAGGAATGTCTAGCTATAGACAATAAACTTAACAATTGTATTTTTATTTTTATGCATTTAAGTTATATTTTTTTATTTCTATTTTTATTTTTTATTTTTATTATTTATTTATTTATTTATTATTTTTCTATTTTTTATTTATTTTATATTTATCTTGTAGGCTTATATTTGATTCCCAAAAAGGCAATATGTATCCATGAGAAGCAATAAAAACTCCAAAAAAAAAAAAAATTTGAGCAAGCCACGTTGACGAAATTTCACACGGGCCCATAGCGGCCGTGCGTGTGGCGAGACAACACAGTCTGCGAGGAAGCCGGCCGCGGCATCCCCAATGCGTCGGAAGGGCCATGGCCGCGGTAGTCTGCCGCGAGGAGGCCGCAAAGCCGCCACCGCGGGGTAGCCGCGGCCACATGCGCTGCAGCCAGCCCAGCAGGCAGGCAGACCAGCGCGGTGTGAGGGCCGGCGCAACAACGCAACCTGGCCGTAAAAAAACTTTTGAGCAAAAATTAAAATAATTAAATCCAAGAAATTTGGATTAGTTATGAATTATTTTTAGTTAAAATACTCTCTTTTAAAATTAAATATATATCTATCTCCTCCACATAAATAGTCATATCATTGATCTAGGAATTTATTTTAAATTTTATTCTAGAATTTATATTTATTTATTAGGATCTAACTTTTAATTATCTTAGGATTTAATCTTTCTAGTATAGTTTATTATTTTTAATTCTTCATTATTTTTAAATTTTTATTTCTTTATTTCTTTTATAATTATCAATAATGTGTGTTCAAGTGTGCTTCTAAGGTTTGGATGGTGGAGATTGGAATTCAAGTTCATGGCTTACTATGCATTGCAAAATTCCAGGGGAGTATTCTATCTTTTTCCTCTCTTTTTGTTCTTCATTTTTCTATATGCAATGACATTGAGGGCAATGTCAAATTTAAGTGTGGGGGAGGGAAATAGAATATTTCTTCGATTAAACTTTATACGTCATATGCCATGAGAATTAGCAACTTTGATTAATCTTTGCAAAATTTTAAATTTTTCCACTCAGCCTTTTCTTATTGTTCTATATAAGAGTCGATGAAAGAATGCTATTATATTAAGATTCTTGAACTCTTGAGTTAGTTTTAACATGTATAAATATGAACTCATGAGTTATTTGCACTTAAATGATCAAGTGTTCATCTTTTGTATATGGATATGATGAATAGTTTAGCAACATTTGACATGGGTATGATTAGAAGTGTATGATTTAGATTATGATTTTCTTGTTATTAAATTGGCTTGCCTAAGTTTGTGAGATATGATATGGGCAAGTTTAAAGCTCTAAGTTTAATAACTCTACTCCGCTAATTTTAGTTACTTAGTAACCGGGGATCTTCATGACCAATGTCAATTTTCGTATAAAAAGGCAATTGAGTAACATCTTAAGAAAGAAAGAAATACCCCAAGCATCAAAAATTAAAATCCAAGGGGTATAAAGAAAAAAAAGTATAAGAGCTTCAAAAGCAAGTAATAATGCCTATTGATCTCTTGGTTTTGAATGAAGGTTTTGCCTTTTTGAAAAGGGTTATAATAATTTAGATTATGCATCATAGTTGTATCCTTTGAAGATGAGTTAGACTATTTGTTGTGAAACAGGTGTGAAAGATTGGATGCTTGAGTCTTTAGATTAACAATGATTGAGTTTATATTTTTAAAGAAAATTATTATGACTCAAATGTTCTCGGGTTGACATGATTTTTGCATTAATGAGATTCTCTTGAATAATATCTTTAAGCTGAGTAGGGATGTTTTTCATGATTTTTGCAAAAGTTAATTCTCAGTTGCTATTTACTTGAGGACAAGTAAAAGTTTAAGTGTGGAGGTATTTGATCGGTCCAAATTATGTATAGATATTTAAAGGTATTTTAAAACTTTAATGATATCTTTTTATATATAAAATGGTAAAAATATGTGCTTTTGCCTCACTTAAGCTTAATTGTCTATTTTCAAGAATATTAGCAAAAGGAGGAAAATATGGAGCTAAAAGAAGCTTAATGGGACATATTCGTGCCAAGGCCCAAGATTAAGATGCATGGACTGCTAATTATAAGGCCCAAGGGATATTTTAGTCATTTTGTATAATTATTAGGATTTATATTAAGAGTTATTTATGGAATAGTATTTGGTGGAGATTAAGATACTTTAAGTCTTATCTCTTATATAGACTTATATTAGTATATTCATCTCTAGAGAGATTTATTTAGAGGAGGACTCTCCTCTATATAAATCTCTGCAAGGAGAAGAAGGAGGGGAGTTTTCTCCTACCCGCTCTCTACACCTGCCACCATTATTCTCTACAGTTTTTCATAAACACTTTAGTTTTAGTTTTCATTGTTCTTTGAGGATCTAAGGAGCTTTTCAAGAAGTGGAGACTGAGGACCAATCTTCTTCCTACTTGAAGAAATTCTGGATCTTGAGGGAGCTTTTTACTTTTTTATTTTTTGTCTTTCTATTTAATACCATGATCATTGGATTAAATATGTTAGGCTAGTTTTCATAAGTGTTTAGTTTAGTCTTTTTACTTTGTGTCCCTGTTATTTATTTATTTAATGAATGATTTCTTTACCTTCATATCTTTATTAATTTCAGTTATTATTGTTAGTTAACCATCATATTAATTTAGGTTTAAAAGTATTAGAAACATCATCTTTACTTTAAGAAACCTAAATTGCATCATTAGCTTGAGTGATTTAGGGAAAAGGCACATCACCATCTCATTCATTAGATCAGGCTTAAAGTAAAACAAGAAGATTACTAAGTAAATGGCTAGATTAAATACTATTTTTAGCATATAGTTTTAGATTATAAGCATTTGCATTTGCATTGCATATTTATTTATTGTTTAGTTACTTTACTTTATGACCATTATCCTCTCAAACATACGATTTAGAGTGTTTAGATTTACTTTTATTGTTTTGTGTTGATAAGTAGTCTTTATAATAAGTGGCCTCATAGTTTCTTAAGAGATCGATCTCGTGGTGAACTTACCCTTACTATAAGAACGGTTCGTGCACTTACGAGTACTAAAAAAGACATATCACTAGTCTTATCCTAATTCTATATGTAATTAATTTAACTTCTTAATCCTAAAAGAATTTATTAGTGATTAACCTCATAATCTTAATAGAATTAATTTAATTCAATCCTAATTCTATAAGAAAATGATGAACATGAGTGGAGAATTTTTAAGCTGACTAAAATACCCCTATAATTCATCAGTATTTATTAATCTTATTCTATCATTATATATGTAATTAATTTAATTTTTTAATCTTATAATATTACCATATACATCCTTAATCCTATATTATTTCCATATATATTCTTAATTCTATAAAAAAATTGATGAATTACTTTATATCATATTATTTATATACCTATGAGGAGTTCAAATAATTGATACCTTCAATTTTTATTTTATTAATATATTAATTTATATGTTCATTATTATTATAATAATATTTTATTAGTAGGATTATTTACTATTTACTATTATATTATATATTAGCACAAAGGGGGGAGGAAATTTTTGAACTGACTAAAATATCCTTGCTAATATTATCATAATTTTGTATGTAATTAATTTAACTTTCTATCCTAATAGAACTAATTAGTGATTAATCTTCTAATCCTAATAGAATTAATATGATTTAATCCTAATCTTATAATAATTTCATATACATTCTTAATCCTATAAAAGAAATTGATGAATTATTATGTATCACACTCTATATACCTATGATAGAGTTAAAATAACTTAATATAATTTTTAATAATTTTTGAAAATAAAAAGTTATAAAAAATATGATACTCTTAATTTTATTTTATTGACATTATTAATTCATATATTCTTATTATTATAATACTTTATCAATAATAATTATTTACTATTTAATAATATATTATATACTAATTTATTAAATAACTTAAGTTATAACTTTTATAATAATAATTTATGTTGTAACGCCCGTGAAGAGTACGGACGGCGGTTTCAGGCGTGCACCCAAATGTCTTTAGCGACTATGACACTGTAAGGTTTTTCAATCTAATCGGGAGTACGTTAACTAGTCACTGAGACTAGCGCGGAGGTGGGAGTCACCACCCGGGTAATCACCAAGATACTTTTACTAATGAGTGGCGTTTCTTAGATGCCATAAGAAAGCTTACGTCACAGAGTCCAGAGATGGATCCGGAAGCCAACTTCCTTATTTGTGTATATTAATCTTTAATTTTATTGTTTAACAAATTATTTCATATAAATGTAAGCAATTTATACATAGACATACCAAATAATACTCATAATACATATTAAGTCTAATCCATTCTTATTCAAGTCCAATCCATATTAGAATAGTTAGCCTAATTTACTAGTCAATTATGTATATAGCTCACCTAGTCTAGCCCAAATACATTGTTATGCTATGATTTCTAGCCTTTATACCTAATAGACTACTTATTATGATGAAGCTCATTCAATGTGATTCTAATTCTAATTAAGTCCAAGTCCTAACTAAACATGCCAAATCCCGCTAAGTCTACTTAGATTTTAGAGTTTTAGACCCAGTTTTTATTGATTAGCCAATTAGACTTTCAAGTTTATGTTGGATCCAGTTTTAAGCCTAAATCTATGTGACCCATTTTAATTAATCAATCATATAATTACACA
Source organism: Ricinus communis (assembly GCF_019578655.1). NCBI lineage: Eukaryota > Viridiplantae > Streptophyta > Magnoliopsida > Malpighiales > Euphorbiaceae > Ricinus > Ricinus communis. Next base: position 19,198,438 of record NC_063256.1, on the reverse strand, counting down.
TTTAATTAATCATAAAATAAATAAAATACGCAAAATAAAGCAGAAAGTAAAACCTAATTATTACAACTCGGCCTACAACTATGATTGCAAAAGAAGAAAACCTAAAAACTATAAAAAAGCCAAAATACATCAAAAATCGTCCAAAAAGCAAAAAAAAAATTGGTTGGGCATGAACAACCGATCAACTTTAGGGCTTCATGCTTATTTTTGTCGTTCGTCAATACAATTTTGTATCCCAAAAATCGAATTTCACATGCACATACATTAAAATAGATTAAAATAAAATAAGATAAAAAATATTAAAATAAAAATAAAAATATTAAAATAAGAACAATAGTAATCTACTAATCGATCAAAGTCCTAAAGTGGTGAAAAACTCTTATATATATATATCTATATATATATATATATATATATATATATATATATATATATAAATTAGTTTAGTATAAAAATAATTCACTTGAAATAATTCTATTAATGAAATATTATAATAGTAATAAACACATGAATTAATATATCAATAAAATTAAATTAAAAGTATCTTACCTTTTTTAATTGGATTAAATACATATGAATTAGTCGTATTCGGGTAGCAGGTATTTAAAGGTTCAAATCTGACTCGATAAAAATTTGTTTAATATATATAATTATTAAATATATTTTATAAATATTTAAATAGGTAGCAGGTACCCTACCCGTTAAATACCTATTGACATAAATATTTGGATCATTAAATGGGTACCTGTTTACAAACTCATTTATAATAATTAAATTCTAAAATATATTAACAAAAATTAATAAAAATAAAAAGATATAAATTCTAAACCATGTAGTTTTAAATAAAAAATTATAATTATAATTCTTTGATGGTTTCAGTTCATACACATCTATATTTCTAGTAATATATATGTATATTATTTAAACGGGTATCGGATACTGGATTCGAATACTATATATCCATATCCATTTAAATAATAGGATTTGGGTAGCAGATACCGGGAGGTTTAAATCCGAACCCAACACAGGTATTAAATTTTATTTTCAAATTCATCTCAAATTTGTTTATAACTATTCGTATCAGTCCTATTAGAGTTCAGTCGAGTTGTGTACCAAAAATATCCACCCGATTGCGATCTCTAACTTTAACCATGAATATTCTTAATATATATAAAATTTAATTGGTCATTAGCATATTTGTATATTTTATCAATAGATTAGTGGCTTGGCTAATTTTTATAAATATTCTTAGTCAAAATAATAAGTTAAACTATATTATAATAAATATTTTGTATTTACTGTTAATTAAAACTTAAGTTATAAATTTCAAGAGTTAATATTATCAAAAATAAAAAAATCAAGGACTAAATGTTTAAAAAAAAATACAAAGGGTAAATGATAAAACAAACTTTTAAAAGAAAAGCTCAAAAGTTTTTATGTCGGCTATAAACATATGTACAGTTCATTATTTAATAGATTCAAATTTTAGTATTAATAAATTTTAATAATTATTTGAATTATCTTAATAAATAAAATATAAAATTATTTCTTTATTATAAATAAAAAAACATTCATCAAAATGCATGCAAGTGATAAATGAGTTCGATACTATGCAATACAAGTATATCACCAGGGGAGACCCAACAAGGGAACGGTGGCCCACTGAGATTTTGAAAGAGAGTTTTTAATTTTTTTCTGCATACTTTTACTATATACTCATTTTAAATATATTTTAGTTTTAAGTTTCAAGTTATGTGATCATTTTTTAATTTAAGGTATTTGAGTAATAGGTGAATTAAATTTAAGAAAATTAAATAGAGAAAATACAATGTTATTTAATGTACATTTTCATGAAAATGTACAATATCTCTATTAACTTAATGTTATTTTATGTATATTTTCTTTCTTACCATAATAAAAGAGCAGAATCAAATAGAAATTTAAAATCTAATTTAGTTTCAATTTATTATTTTTAAAAGTTAATTTTAATTTTTGTAATTTAGTTTGATTCAAAAATTGAACCATTAATTTTATTCTCCACTCACTTTTGATGCTTTAATATATTACTCACGCGATACTGTAGATTTTATTTATATAATACTAACTCTACTTTAATATACTAATATAAGGGTGTAACTGAAAATAAAAAAATGGTATTCAATAATAAAAGAATTTGAAAATATTATGAACATTTACAGTTTATGAGTTTGTATAGAATATTATTGTCTATATTATTTTATAGTAAAAATTATAGAACCAAAATAGTATTAAAATAACATCACCACAAAGGTCTCTAATAACAAATAAATTAGTTGATTCTCTCCTATTAATAAATTAAACATAAAATACAATACAATTTCTCTATACTCATATACTTAGACCAAATAAAATTTAGCCTACGAAGAGATTATAACTTAATGGATATTTAAGTATTAAATTTTTTTTTTTCAAACTTAATATTTAATCTTGTTAATGAAATGATAGAAACCAAAGATAAAATATGTAAATATTATATTATATAAATAAAATTGATAAAACAAAATAATCCTAGAGTAAGATAAAATATAGTATAGCATATATTTTTTAAAATTATATATATAAATATTACTATATAGAGAAATATTTTCTTAAGGCAAAATTTAAAAAATTTATAACTGTTTATTTTTATTTGTAACTGACTCAAATTGGAATTGTGATTTTTTATCACTATATAGAGATTATTCCTATACAGAGTATCACAATAGAGAGATTTTATTGTAGCTATTAAAAACGATAAAAATTTCTGAATTAGAGATCTTACTCTACAAAAATAAATAAAAAGAGTAAATCAAAAAATTAGTTGACTTATTCAAAAATAATGTAAATATTAAATAGGAAATATATTTAATTATTTAAAATATAAAAGAATTAAGAATTTAAAATACAGAATGAACATTAACAGGCACTAAACACTACAAATATGAAAGATTAAAATAAAACTAAACATTGAAGAACAACCTGAAAAAAATAATTAAAAGAGAAACCTAAATTATAAAAACACCAAATATCCATCAATTAGTACTTTTAATAGTCAAATATCAGCCCGTAGGAAGAATTGTAAAAAAATCAAAATTCATGCAATTAAAATTTAAATAAAAGCAAGAGAGGATCAAGCGATACTGAATCAATACATCCTAAGTATATATGCCAAAATCAATACAATGAGTCTAATAACTTTCTTTTATGAAAAGTGAATTTCGAATATGAAAATTCTTATACAAAGTTGGATTCACGTAAATAATATTTAATATAATTGAATAATAAACATAAGAGCAACACATATAATTATTTTTATATTAAAGAGAAAGATAAAAAAATCTGTCATATATATATATATATATATCCATCCAATAAAAGTAAGTAAAAAATATGAATTTAATTAATTAATAAGTTCGTAATCAACAAAAAAAAAAAAGAAACCTTTATTATGATCTTTTAGAAATAAACACAAAGTTAAATGTAAAACTAAATAAAATATCTTAAATGTGAATTGATCATTGTAAAAGTAGAAAATAAATGTGAAATTGTTGTTTTGTCTATTGTTCATGGAAGTATATATATATACAATTGGAGAAGTTTTTATTCTAGAATATTCTAATCTATAGAATTATCTCTAATTAATTATACTATATTTTCTATTAATTACTCCATATTCTATAATATTCTAGATTATTCTACAACACTCCCCCTCAAGCTGGAGCATAGATATCAATCATACCCAGCTTATTACAAAAGTAGTCAACTCTAACTCCATTCAAAGCTTTCGTAAATATATCCCCTATCTATTCTCCTGTCTTCACATAACTAGTAGTGATTAGACCCTGTTGTAGTTTTTCACGAACAAAGTGACAATCAATCTCGATGTGTTTTGTTCGTTCATGAAACACTGGATTAGCAGCAATGTGAAGTGCAGCTTTATTATCACACCAAAGTCTTGCCGGCAAAAATATTTTTATACCAATTTCCATCAGAAGTTGGTATATCCATATAATTTCACATGTTGCTTTTGCCATAGCTCTGTATTCTGACTCCGCGCTTGATCGGGATACAACATTTTGCTTCTTACTTTTCCATGAGACTAGATTCCCTCCAAGAAAAACACAATAGCCTGTATTGGATCTTCTGTCCATTTTAGAACTTGCTCAATCTGCATTCGAGAAGCATTCGATTTGAGTGTGCCCATAATTTTGATAGAGAATTTCTCCTCCTGGAGCTCCTTTTAGATAACACAATATTTGTTCTAAGGCTGCCCAATGATGAACTGTTGGAGCTGCTATAAATTGACTAACAACACTAACTGAATAGGCAATATCAAGTCGAGTTATTGTAAGGTAATTCAACTTCCCAACTAGCCGTCTATATCTCTCAGGATGCTCAAATAATTCACCATCTTCTGTGAATTTTATATTAGGATGCATTGGTGCATTGCACGGTTTTGCCCCCAGTTTTTCCATTTCTTGCAGTAAATCAAGGACATATTTTCGCTGGGATAGAAAAATACCTTTCTTGCTTCTCATTACATCAACACCCAAAAAATATTTCAGATTTCCCATATCCTTTGTATGAAACTAGGAATGAAGGAAGGACTTAAGTGATGAAATACCTGTAGAATCACTCCCAGTGATTACAATATCATCCACATATACCACTAACAGAATGATGCTAGATTCTAAGTGTTTATAGAAAACTGAGTGATCATATTTGCATTTTCTCATCCCAAATGTCTCAACAGCTTCACTGAATTTTCCAAACCAAGCTCGCGGGCTTTGTTTCAACCCATACAATGATTTGTGAAGATGACATATTTTCCCAGACTCTCCCTGAGCAACAAATCCAGGTGGTTGCTCCATGTAAACTTTTTCCTTAAGATCACTATAAAGAAAGGCATTTTTGATGTCCAGTTGATGTAATGGCCAGTCATGTGTAACGGCCAGAGAGATGAAAATCCGAACAGATGCCATTTTAGCAACAGGAGAGAAAGTATCAGAATAATCCACTCCATAAGTCTGAGCATAGCCTTTTACTACTAAGTGGGCTTTGAGGCGAGCCACTGACCCATCTGGAATAACTTTGATGGTAAATACCCATTTACATTCGATCGCCTTTTTGCCTGTAGGTAAATCAACCAATTGCCAAGTACCATTTGCATATAATGCATTCATATCTTCTATCATGGCGTGGCGCCAACCAGAGTGAGATAAAGCTTCATGCACTATTTTGGGAATAGTGATGGAATCAATAGAGGTAATAAAAGAATAGGAAGAAGGTGACAAATGATCATAAGATATAAAGGAAGAAATGGGGTAAGTGCACTGACGCTTGCCTTTCCGAATGGCAATAGGAAGGTCCAAGTCGGGAGAAGGATCTGATGATGAAGAAGCATAGGACAAGACATGAATCGCTGGAAACCGACCTTCTGAAATAGACATGGCGAATAGGTGGTTGATGAATTTGTGGTGGATTGGAGTCCGCAGCTACTATGCTGGTAGTCGTATAATGCCATAATCCTCAAACTTTAATTTGTAATACAAAATCCTCTCAATTAAAATTGGGGCAATAGTAAAGTCCTTGTTGTCACATTCTGTTGGAATTGATAGCGGAAAGCACGTGGCAGCTTACTGAGCTAAAGAAGAAAAAAAAAAACATGTCATCAAGACACATTAGCTAGTGTCTTGGTATAAAATTAACTCTCTTACTTTTCTAAAGAAATTGGGAGCTTTTTCTTCTCTTCTCTAACCCTAGAAATATTCTCCCCTTTTCAATGGCAGCTGGCGGTGAAGAATAGAAGATTACCCTTCAACCTGAGCCATACAATAAAGTCCCTCATATTAACCACCAAGTGAAGTGTCCATATGAAGTTTTAGCTAGAATGTGGATTTCATGGTCTAAGAAAAACCCAGGCAGGAGGTATCTAAAGTGTGCTATTGGGAATAGCCAAGTTTTTGCTTGGAATGATGAAATATTCAGCAAGCATATCTATGACTTACTTCGACACCTGAAGAAGCAAGAAAAAGCTCTGAGTTGGAAGGTATTCCGTATGAACATGATGACTGAAAGAGCAAGGGTAGGTGATTTCATGAAAATGGAAAAGGAGATAGAAATGCTGAAGGAAAAAAAACAGAAGCTTGAAGAAACTGAGAACGAGTTGAAAACTATGAAGCAACTGAATGAGCAACTAAAGATGAATGAGATGCTTAAGATTGTTGTGGTCATGGTTGTTACAATGTTAGATTTTTTTTATTTTTGTAAAAGCTTAGGGCATGGTGCTCTCTGTTTGTGGTCTATGTTTGTTGCTTTTGCTAGTTGATGGGATTATTACAATGATAGTCCCTTAAGTTTCACTTTATAACAACCTTATCCTTAATGACTAGTTGGAGCAAAGTTTCTAGCTTTTATTAAACTATTTTTGATTATGTGTGCAGTATTCTTAGCTTTTATTAAACTAAGGCAATGAACCTATCGATGTAGCCTAGCACAACGACAAGTATTAAAATATCACGTCCCTCGAGAAAATGATATCCTAGAGTTACTATTTCGTTCTTTGTTATCTAGCCTAAAATTAATAACTGATGGTTTCTAGATTTATTAATGACTAAAAGCTAAGTTCTAAATGGAATGCGAGAATGAATGAGTAAATAAAACAATCAAGACAAGAAAGCAAACCCAAAGGGGACCTAGACTAGTTGGCAATAAAAAAGGATAACAGATTGTTGAGTCTGATTATGCTACCAGTGGACAGATTTCTTGACTGAATTCAGTTTTCCTCTTGAGACAACTAAATTCCTAAACCTAAGAACCTAAAGTTGGAATCTCTTCCTAACAATTGATTATTAAGTTAGCTTTAAGCTTTAATCCGCCTCTATTAGTCTTTGTTAATTTTTATCCAGCAAATTAATTAATCTTATCTCTAAGTAGAAATTAACCTGATCTTGCAATTAAATTTTCAAACTCAATTAGAATTTCTCAATTGCTAAAAGAATTCTATAAACAGTAATCAATGTAAAGAAAACTAGATTTAATTATTAATTGCAAAAAGAATACATAAAGGAATTCAAACAATCCTAACAATTCAGTACTAAGCCAACATAGTAAGGAACCCCAATGGGTTCAACCAATCTAGCTACATATGTTCATGTCTAAAGCAACAAGGAATTCAATTACATTGAAAGAGCAAAGAAATCGAAACATATACACCATTTTCCTAAAATCGGATGAACAGCTCGAAGCCTGGATCTACGTTGCAGTTGATCTCCAAAATTACTCCTTCATTTGCTCTAATACTTTCCTCAATCTTCAATCCAAAACCCTGATCACGAATCTGACGTTCCAAGGTGGAATCCGCTTCCTGGAAGCCCCCTCAAAATTCATGCAATTAAAATTTAAATAAAACCGAGAGAGAATCAAGCGATACTGAATCAATACATCCTAACTATATATGCCAAAATCAATACAATTAGTCTTTAATAACTTTTTATGAAAAGTGAATTTCGAATATGAAAATTCTTATATGAAGTTAAACTCACGTAAATAATATTTAATATAATTGAATAATAAACATAAGAGCAACACATATATAATTATTTTTATATTAAAGAGTAACAAAGATTAAAAAAAAAATCTGGACAAGCCTAGACCACGACTCTGGGGTCTTACTCTGCATAAAATGAACAGAACTTGCCTATAGGAAACCTGATGCAGTTTAAAATGAATGTAAAATCTTTATAATGTAGATATGCTTCTAATCCCGGAACCCAATTGGCTCTGATACCAAATTAGAACTAGCTCTTGTAAACAGAAGAAAAGATTAAGCAGTGAAGATAAAGATCAGCAAGTTTCTGGTGTGCAGGATCCTCAGACGAGGCAAGCACAGAGCATACGCTTGATGATGGGGAAAGAAGAAGATAGATAAAGAAGGTAAACTTTGAATTGCTTTATTAATAACAATAACAGACTTTGAACATGGACATATAAACAACTTTGAAAGCTTTAAACAAATATACAACTTTGTAAAACTTTGAAATAGAAGAAAAATATAGACTTACAAGAGGAGTTACAAGATTTCTCTCTCTCTCTACTCACTCTTTTCACTCTTATCTTTCTTTGTTTTGATGAGAACAAGATAACAGAAGAGCTTATCTCTCTATGCTGTCTACTTCAAGTTCTGAGTTCTTCTTTGGAGGTCTCCTCTTTATATAGAGGTCTCGGAGCTTTGGATACCTTTCACGGGCTTTGGATGCTTTGGTTAGTGGAGTAGAAATGATTCCAGTTGTCTTCCACTTGTCTTTGAAGTCTTTGGAGTCTTGTGATAATGGCAACCACCTTTTAAGAAAGTTATCGGCCATGCTTTGAAAGATTCTTTTGCTTTTTTGACTTTTTCGTTTTCTTTTATCTTTTCTTTTCTTTTCCTTTTTCTTTTTCTTTGTCTTTTTCTTTTTCCTTTTCTTTTTCTTTTTCTTTTTCTCTTTGGGCTTTTGATATGGGCTTTAAGCCCATTACTAAGATCCTTGGGCTGCCGTTTCCGGTTTTCCACCCATGGGCTTTAACAAGGAGATAACCTTATGAGATTTTGAATATCCCATAACAATCGTCTCCAGCTGAATCATCCAAATCAAATGCAGCAGTACTGGCACTGGAAGAGGACGATGATGATGCTTTGGATTTGCCTTTGGAAGAAGCAGTTTCAGACAACTGTTTTATTAGTTGTAGGAAATCTTCTTCTATCCCGAAGCGGCAAGCTTTGGAAGGAGAAATGACTTATGTGCCAAGAACGTTGTTTGTTCTTTAGGGGGAGGCAAGAAGCTATTTTTGGTAAGGAAGTTTTGAACGGCTTTAAGGGACAGTTTGTCCTGGTGGTTGAATTTGTCCCACCATTTTACTTTGAATCTTCGGATAAGTGTAATTTCACCATCCCGGTAATAGATTGAAGTGAAAGTACCATACACATACCCAGGGCAAAAAGAAGTTTGAACAGAATAGAAGAAGCGGGGGAAAACGCCTTTCTATTGAGTTGGGTTTGTAATTTGCTTTGAAGAGGTTGAACAGGGGTAAGACCTCTGGAATGATGGTCTCAGGGACATTACCGTAGTAATTCCACCAACTGTTTGAACCAAGAGGGATTTTGGAGGTTTGGATAAGACTGGTGTCGAAGTAGAAGAGCCAGGAGTGGCTTCTTCCTTCATTTTGAATGAGAAAGGTATTGAACCGGGCTTACTTTGGTAATCCCGATGAGTGAAGGAGGTGTTTAGATTTGAAGGGTAGGTTCTTTTGATAGAAGTTGGAAAGGAACGAGGGGAGTGTAAATCCATACCCCAATCAGACGGGTGAAGGATTCTTTGGATTGTGCATGTTGAATATGCAGGGTCTTTGTGGGTTTTGTCTTTTTTGAAATGTTTAAACTTTGCGGAACCAGTAACCTCGAGGATTGACTGGTAGTAAGACTGAGGCTTTGAAGTGTTCCAGGGTTTGAAAAACCAACCTGGAGGGAAAATCTTTGAAACCAGTTTAGAGGGGCTTTCTGTACAGAATCCTTCCTCAACTGTTAAAACATTTTGAAAAATTGATTTTTCCAAATACTCATTTGTTTTAAAACGTTTTGATTGAGTCAAAACAATTTCCTGAGGATTTGGTTTTGAAAAACTGTTTAAACTTTGAGATAGATTTGGAGGGAAAATCTCTATCTCGGTATTTTGAAAAGGGATAGAAAGTATACCTTTACCCTTTGCAGAAGAGGAGGACGAATTTGGAGTCGCTTCTGTCTTTGAAATTATTTGCTTTGAGGATGGTTCGGATAGGGATTGAACCATCTGCCTTTTATATTCTTCAATTCTTTGAAGGAATTCAGGGTCTTGCTGAGCAAGCCATTCCTGAATTTGTTTGGCTTGATCGGCTTTGGAAGGATCCATTTATTGTTGAACTGGATCTGGTTGAACAATTTCTTCCTGGATAATCTCAGTCCAGGTCCTGATAGGCTTTGAAGAAGAAGGGAGAATTTCCTTTACTGGGCTTTGAATTTGGGCCGGCTTTGAACTAGCCGTAGACTTTTCTTCTTTGGACTTTGATTTTCGAGGCATTTTTTCACTCCTGTTTTTGCAAGAATTCTCTAGTCAGAAAGTCAGGAATAGAATTTGATTCTCCTCGAATAAATTCAATTTTAAAATAAAAAACAAACAGAATAGCTTGCCAACGGGCGAAAATTTGTTTTGAAGCTATATTTTGGACATCTTTTTGTAAAACTTCTTTTGCAGACTTGCAATCAATCCTTAAAAGAAATTTTTAATTTAAAAGATCGCTTTGAAATTTAGAAATACATAGAACTATCGAAAGGATTTCCTTTTTGATAGTAGAATAATTCTTTTGAGTATCGTTCCAGTGAGCAGAAGTAAACTGGACAATACACTCTTTGGAATTTGAAACTTGTTTTAGAATCCCACCATATCCTAATTCTGATGCATCCGTTTCTACAATCTTAAATGCAGAAGAATCAACTAGATGCAGGCATGGAATTTCCAAAACTTGTTTTTTAATGCTTTGTACTATCTTTGTATGTTGATCGGTCCAAGGAGGGGGGTTTTTCCTTAGCCTATCATGCAGGGGCTTTGCAAGACAGTTTAAATTAGGATAAAAATCCATAACATAATTTAAACTACCAAGAAATTTTTGAAGTTGAGTTTTTTCCAAGATTTTGTTTGGAAACTTTGAAGTGAAAGCAAGAGATCTCTCAATTGGAGTAATTGTACCCCGAGAGATATAATGACCAAGAAATCTAATTTTCGTTTGAAAAAAAGATATCTTAGACTTTGAGACCACTAAACCATTCTTTTTAACCACATAGAAAAATGTTTCTAAGTGTTTAAAATGTTGTTCAATGGATTTTGAAAATATTAAAACATCATTAATGTAGACAATGCAGAACTTTGAAAATGGATTAAAAATGTCATTCATGATCTTTTGAAATTCTGAAGGAGCATTTTTCAATCCAAAAGGCATCACATTCCACTCATATTGACCGAATGGAACTGTAAATGCCGTTTTGTACCGATCCTTTGGATCAATCTGGATTTGCCAAAATCCCGATTTCATGTCAAACTTTGAAAAGATGAATGCAGAATGCAGTTTTTGAAGAAGATCTTTTTTGTTGGGAATAGGATACCTAATCCACTTTAGAGCTTTGTTCAAAGGTTTGTAGTTGATCACTAGCCTAGGAGTTCCTCTCTCTATCTTGCTATTCTTATTGACATAGAAAGCTGCACAAGACCAAGGTGATCTAGACTTTGAAATCAAACCTTTAGACTCAAGATCTCTAATCTCGATTTTACAATGGCTTTCTAAAGACTCATTCATTTGAATGGGTCTGGCTTTAGTAGGGATTTGCTTATCTGAAAAATCGTTTTCATATGGCAAATCTACCATATGTTGCTTTCGATTCCAAAAAGCATTTGGAAGATCAGAACAGAGTTCATTCTCAATTTTTATTTGAAAATTAGAAATTTTTCTTTGAATAAAATCATTTTGCAGTTGATCTAGGATTCTTTTCAAACCCACATCTTGTTGAAGATGAGAAATATGGGTCTGTTTTCCTTTGATCAAAGCATTGATTTCAAAATTGTAAATAGAATGGGCTTTGATGAGATTCAAATTTCTCTTTTTTGGTTTTTCTAAAAAAGGAAAAACAATCTTTGAATCTTTAGCTTTGAAAATGAATCCAGCAGTTGTTACTTTGAAGGGAGTTATCAAATTGATAAATGGAGTCCCTAAAATAACAGTTTGCTGAAGATCCTTTGTAAGAATAAAAACATTCTTTAAAGCAATATTGTTATTAAGAATTGCGGCTTCAGTTTTACCGGCAATCTTAATCTTTGAAGAATTGGCTGAAGTCAGCCTTTCTTTTGTTTCTTGATGAAACCTTTTAGGAACCAGTTCATGATTGATACAATTGAGGTCCGCTCTGTATCAAACAAGGCGATGGTTTCTATCCCGGAAATCACCAGGGAAAACAAGCTTTATTTGAATCAAATATTTTCTTAAAGTAATTTCCTTTAAAACATTGATAAAGTTTTCGGGGAACATTTCGAAACTTCAAGGTTTTGAAAATCATTTTCCTCATCAGAATCAGAATCACTATTCTGCTTGAGGATCAGGCTTTGAAGCAAAACAAAATCATTTTGTTGTTTTTCTTTCAACTCTTTGAGTTCTGTTTTGATGGTTCTAATCTCCTTCTGGAGTTCCTGAACAGTAGGAAGAGGGTTTTTCAACTTCTTCCCTTTGTCCAAAATCATAGTACGATCATAAGTATTCTTACTAGAAGAAGGAACCAGAGATTCAGTTTTTAAAATCTCTTTTAAAACCTGTTTTTGAATAAGAGGATCACTAATATGCTTTACAGCTTCAAGAAGAGCTTCCTGTTGCCTATTGAGCATATTAATGTTCTTTGAAGAGCTTTCTGAATCTGTCTCAGAACAATCAGTTGAGGTTTTGATTTCATCAATTTGAAATTCTTCCTCACTGTTTGAGAACTCTGATTCAGAAGAATCAACTAGAAGAGCAGAAATTTTTGCTAAAACTTCTTCTTCTATTTGGAGCTCATGGAGTCTCTTTGAAAACTTACAATACTTTGAAGTATGGCCTTTCTTACCACATTTAAAGCATGTAATTTTTGAAAAATCTTTTTTGGAATCTTTCTTTGGAAATTTTGAAAGAAATTTGGAAGAAGATGGTTTTTTATAGAAATTTTCCTTGCTTTTAGAAGGCTTTCTATATTTGGAAAATCGTTTCTTTTTGAAAGATTTTGAATAAGAATCAACTTTGCATTTCCCTTTGCAACTAGAAGAGGGCTCTATTGGGTTGTACTCAAATCAGTTCTGAAACTACCTAGTTCCTGCCTAGTCTTTTTCATCTCCCATTTGAAATTTGTCTTTGAAGCTTAAGGTCATGACAAATCTTTAATCCTTCTTTCTGGGTTAGACTAACTAACTCACCATAAGTATAGAAATCATAAGGGATTTGACCATTATGTGCTTCTCTTATGGTATTCCTAACTCTTTCACCTAGAATCTTAGGTAAACTGGCTAAGAATTTCTCTTTCCAGAAAGGTTGGCTAGAATCTTCCCTAAGCATGACTCTTATTAGGAAGGTGTCTTTGTAGGTTTGGAAATTGCTAAGCTTCTTACAGGTAAGGTTGCTAAGGAGCTCGGCATTTTTGTCTTTGAGCAAAGAAGGGTCTCCTATAAAATGAAGGGAAATAGTAAGGATTAGAGTTGACACTGCATCCTCAATCGGATTTCCTATTTCATCTAGAATGGGAGTTCCTTCTACTGTGGTTTGGATAGCACCTAGGATTTGGAGTTGCTGTGCTTGAGTGAGATGATAATCCCACCATCCTTTAAGCTGGCCAGAAAATCCAGCTATCAGGAGCTCAGCAATGGCTCTATCGGAGGTACCACTTTGGGTTTTGTAGGCATTGGCTGCCATGGTCATCTGTTGCAAGAGACCAAGGATATTGTATTCAGACATTCCATCTATATTCCATTCATAGACGGATGAGGCATTGAATCTAGACTGGGTTAGGATGTTGTTCCTATTCTCAATTCCTAGATCTGGAGCAGTACTCCTAGGAGTATTCCAGGTCAATCTAGGGGATTGGATTCCCAATCTGTTGATATTGAAGGGTTTTTGAATAGGGCTTTCAAGCTCTGAATCATTAGACTCATCGCTTTGGGCTTGATCTAAAGCACTGATATTCCTACTGCTTTGGGGAGTATCTGGTACTAGATTTTTGGATGACTTAGAGGTTGCTAATCTACTTAGCTGTTCTCTGACTGCTTTGGCAAACTCAGTTTGCTTTTGGAAATGGTCTTGGCTTGGCTTTGTAAGCTGATATGGCTTAAAGACTGGGTTTTTAAGCTTTTCTGACTGGTTCGACTCTTTTGGTTGACCAGTATTGGGGATTGGTGAGGTCACAACTACAAGAGGCTTTTGAATATGGTTTTCTATCCTAACCAGTTGCTTTCCTATAGTGTTTAGACAGGTATTTGAGAAATTGTTCTGCTGAACAATGTTCTTGACATTCCTATCTAGGTCTTCGCCTACCAGTTTGTAAGGTGTAGCCTCTATCTCACTCTCTCCATAAGGAATGGTTATCTTCCTAAGGGGAGGATGCTCAGACTGGACAGTTAGGTTTTCTCCTACCTTCCACTCAGGGGCTTTATTCCTTACTGTGACAGGACTAATGGTCTTATCCTTAAAGGGATAAAGGATACCATTTTCTTTGCAGTAAATTTGAAACCAATCAAAAAATTTGATTTGGGCTTTGTTTTGAATGCAAAATTGATAGTATCTTTCTTGAATACTATCCTTTTCTTTTAAAAAATTCTTAAAAAACCAAAGTTTTTTAAGATGGTTTTTCTTTGAATAAAAATCTTCATGCAAGAGTTTTTTGTCAATTTCAAACTCTTTTGAAATCATGTTGATCTCTGCTTCACGGTTTTGGGTTATGGCTGATGGTGATGGTGAAGATGGGGTAGAGGTTATCTCTATATCTTCGTCATCTTTCTTTGGATCAGTGTAAACTGGTATGGGGATATTGCTTTGGTAATCAACATTCTGAAGTGTATTTGGAACATCAGATGTTGAATATCAGGGTTGAGTTTGAGATGGAATTGGTTCTTTGTAAGGAGCATAGATAACAGAAGGTATTTTAGATACCCTTCCAATATCTATGGTCGAGGTTGAAGAACCATCATTAGAAAATCTAGAGGAGGTCGATTTCCTGTTGAACGTGATCTTTACCTTTCCATCTGGGTATTGGGCTATGTGTTTAAGGTTTGTGTTTGGTTCTGTTTGCTTTGGAGATGTAGGTTGGGTTGCACCTTCAAGGATCCATTCTTCTGGGAGTGTAATATCTTTCCATTGAATGGTTTTTGGAATAATTGCGTTGGATTTGGATAGATCTGTTTGTAGGAATAGTGTTTCTCCTTTTGGTGAGTGAAGTTTGTATTTGGAACCAAAGGCAGAAATCATAGCTTTGTAATGAATTTTGAAAATTAATGCTATCGGAATAGATCCTTCAAGCATTTTATAATTGTGTGTCTTTATTTGAAGAACGATGCTCTTTAAAATATTTTTGTCATTTAAAGAAATCGTGATATTTGGAAAACAATTGAAAGAAATAGGTCCTTTATTGAGACTCGACTCAACAGTACCTAACAAGGAATCATAGAAATTTGTAAACCTAGCATCCCTAAGGACTGCTAATATGGAAGTATCTAAACCTTCTCTGGTCAGGGGCTTTATTCCTACCTGGACAAGGCCTATATGGATATATTTATAATCCTTTTCCATATGCTTTTGGAGGGTCTTTGGAGTTAAGAGATAAATCTCTTCAAAAGGCTTTGAAATTTGAATGTCTCTTTCTTCAGTTTTGATTGTAAAATCAGTCTTGAAGAGAGGGAACTTTGAAAACTCATAAATTTGTTTCTTTTGGACTTTGGGTATTTTCCAATCATCTATATATGCTTTGAAAAATCTTCAATAGTTATTTCTTCACTATTTACTAGACCTTTGTACCTCGATGATTTTGAGGTAGAAGAATTTGAGAAAGAAGAAGATCTACAGAAGAAAGGTTCTAAATTCATTTTAAAATAAACCAAAATGACTTTCTAGACAAGCTCGGACCATGACTCTCGACTTCTTGCCACTGTCAGTGGGTCTTACTCTAGCATAAAATGAACAGAACTTGCCTATAGGAAACCTGATGCAGTTTAAAATGAATGTAAAATCTTTATAATGTAGATATGCTTCTAATCCCGGAACCCAATTGGCTCTGATACCAAATTAGTAAGAGATCTAGAAAACAGAAGGAAATATTAAGCAGTGAAGATAAAGATCAGCAAATTTCTGGTGTGCAGGATCCTTAGACGAGGCAAGCACAGAGCATACGCTTGATGATGGGGAAAGAAGAAGATAGATAAAGAAGGTAAATTTTGAATTGCTTTATTAATAACAATAACAGACTTTGAACATGGACATATAAACAACTTTGAAAGCTTTAAACAAACATACAACTTTGTGAAACTTTGAAATAGAAGAAAAATATAGACTTACAAGAGGAGTTACAAGATTTCTCTCTCTCTCTACTCACTCTTTTCACTCTTATCTTTCTTCGTTTTGATGAGAACAAGATAACAGAAGAGCTTATCTCTCTATGCTGTCTACTTCAAGTTCTGAGTTCTTCTTTGGAGGTCTCCTCTTTATATAGAGGTCTCGGAGCTTTGGATACCTTTCATGGGCTTTGGATGCTTTGGTTAGTGGAGTAGAAATGATTCCAGTTGTCTTCCACTTGTCTTTGAAGTCTTTGGAGTCTTGTGATAATGGAAACCACCTTTTGAGAAAGTTGTCGGCCATGCTTTGAAAGATTCTTTTGCTTTTTTGACTTTTTCTTTTTCTTTTGTCTTTTCTTTTCTTTTCCTTTTTCTTTTTCTTTGTCTTTTTCTTTTTCCTTTTCTTTTTCTTTTTCTTTTTCTCTTTGGGCTTTTGATATGGGCTTTAAGCCCATTACTAAGATCCTTGGGTTGCCGTTTCCGGTTTTCCACCCATGGGCTTTAACAAGGAGATAACCTTATAAGATTTTGAATATCCCATAACAATCGTCTCCAGCTGAATCATCCAAATCAAATGCAGCAGTACTGGCACTGGAAGAGGACGATGATGATGCTTTGGATTTGCCTTTGGAAGAAGCAGTTTCAGACAACTGTTTTATTAGTTGTAGGAAATCTTCTTCACATCGGGCGTGACAAGCTTTGGAAGGAGAAATGACTTCTGTGCCAAGAACGTTGTTTGTTCTTTATGGGGAGGCAAGAAGCTATTTTTGGTAAGGAAGTTTTGAATGGCTTTAAGGGACAGTTTGTCCTGGTGGTTGAATTTGTCCCACCATTTTACTTTGAATCTTCGGATAAGTGTAATTTCACCATCTGGTAATAGATTGAAGTGAAAGTACCATACACATACCCAGGGCAAAAAGAAGTTTGAACAGAATAGAAGAAGCGGGGGAAAACGCCTTTCTATTGAGTTGGGTTTGTAATTTGCTTTGAAAAGGTTGAACAGGAGTAAGACCTATGGAATGATGGTCTCAGGGACATTACCGTAGTAATTCCACCACTGTTTGAACCAGTAGGGGATTTTGGAGGTTTGGATAAGACTGGTGTCGAAGTAGAAGAGCCAAGAGTGGCTTCTTCCTTTATTTTGAATGAGAAAGGTATTGAACCAGGCTTCTTTGGTAATCCCGATGAGTGAAGGAGGTGTTTAGATTTGAAGGGTAGGTTCTTTTGATAGAAGTTGGAAAGGAACGAGGGGAGTGTAAATCCATACCCTAATCAGACGGGTGAAGGATTCTTTGGATTGTGCATGTTGAATATGCAGGGTCTTTGTGGGTTTTGTCTTTTTTGAAATGTTTAAACTTTGCGGAGCCAGTAACCTCGAGGATTGACTAGTAGTAAGACTGAGGCTTTGAAGTGTTCCAGGGTTTGAAAAACCAACCTGGAGGGAAAATCTTTGAAACCAGTTTAGAGGGGCTTTCTGTACAGAATCCTTCCTCAACTGTTAAAACATTTTGAAAAATTGGTTTTTCCAAATACTCATTTGTTTTAAAACATTTTGATTGAGTCAAAACAATTTCCTGAGAATTTGGTTTTGAAAAACTGTTTGAACTTTGAGATAGATTTGGAGGGAAAATCTCTATCTCGGTATTTTGAAAAGGGATAGAAAGTATACCTTTACCCTTTGCAGAAGAGGAGGACGAATTTGGAGTCGCTTCTGTCTTTAAAATTATTTGCTTTGAAGATGGTTTGGATAGGGATTGAACCATCTGCCTTTTATATTCTTCAATTCTTTGAAGGAATTCAGGGTCTTGCTGAGCAAGCCATTCCTGAATTTGTTTGGCTTGATCGGTTTTGGAAGGATCCATTTGTTGTTGAACTGGATCTGGTTGAACAATTTCTTCCTGGATAATTTCAGTCTAGGTCCTGATAGGATTTGAAGAAGAAGGGAGAATTTCCTTTACTAGGCTTTGAATTTGGGCCGGCTTTGAACTAGCCGTAGACTTTTCTTCTTTGGACTTTGATTTTCGAGGCATTTTTTCACTCCTGTTTTTGCAAGAATTCTCTAGTCAGAAAGTCAGGAATAGAATTTGATTCTCCTCGAATAAATTCAATTTCAAAATCAAAAATAGACAGAATAGCTTGCCAACGGGCGAAAATCTGTTTTGAAGCTATATTTTGGACATCTTTTTGTAAAACTTCTTTTGCAGACTTGCAATCAATCCTTAAAAGAAATTTTTGATTTAAAAGATCGCTTTGAAATTTAGAAATACATAGAACTATCGAAAGGATTTCCTTTTTGTTAGTAGAATAATTCTTTTGAGTATCATTCCAGTGAGCAGAAGTAAACTGGACAATACACTCTTTGAAATTTGAAACTTGTTTTAGAATCCCACCATATCCTAATTCTGATGCATCCGTTTCTACAATCTTAAATGCAGAAGGATCAGCTAGATGCAGGCATGGAATTTCCAAAACTTATTTTTTAATGCTTTGTACTATCTTTGTATGCTGATCGGTCCAAGGAGGGGTGTTTTTCCTTAGCCTATCATGCAGGGGCTTTGCAAGAGAGTTTAAATTAGGATAAAAATCTATAACATAATTTAAACTACTAAGAAATCTTTGAAGTTGAGTTTTTTCCAAGATTTTATCTGGAAACTTTGAAGTGAAAGCAAGAGATCTCTCAATTGGAGTAATTGTACCCCGAGAGATACAAAGTCTAAGAAATCTAATTTTCGTTTGAAAAAGAGATATCTTAGACTTTGAGACCACTAAACCATTCTTTTTAACCACATAGAAAAATGTTTCTAAGTGTTTAAAATGCTGTTCAATGGATATTGAAAATATTAAAACATCATCAATGTAGACAATGCAGAACTTTGAAAATGGATTAAAAATGTCATTCATGATCTTTTAAAATTCTGAAGGAGCATTTTTCAATCCAAAAGGCATCACATTCCACTCATATTGACCGAATGGAACTGTAAATGCCGTTTTGTACCGATCCTTTGGATCAATCTGGATTTGCCAAAATCCTGATTTCATGTCAAACTTTGAAAAGATGAATGCAGAGTGCAGTTTTTGAAGAAGATCTTTTTTGTTGGGAATAGGATACCTAATCCACTTTAGGGCTTTGTTCAAAGGTTTGTAGTTGATCACTAGCCTAGGAGTTCCTCTTTCTATCTCGCTATTCTTATTGATATAGAAAGCTGCACAAGACCAAGGTGATCTAGACTTTGAAATCAAACCTTTAAACTTCAATTATATTTCCATGATTCTTTACGCCAATCCTTGTGTCATAAGGAGTCCTCATGTGTCACGACCCCACCCGTGGGCCCGTGACCGGCACTAGGGAATGGGTAGGCTTAAGGCCACCGAAACCCGTAGTAAGCCTGACACTCACTGATTTAAACAAATCTCATCTCAAATTAATATTATTAAAGCCACAATTTATCTTAATAGTTACACTTTACAAAATTACTTCGGTCTACCAGAAAAACTAGGCGAGACCCGAAGCTCAAAAAATTTACAACTGATACATCTACTATTACTACTGCGGAGAATCTAAGATTTACCAATTTACATACCAGATCAAATACATCACCCGATGATGAAGGAGTCGGGTTACTGAATAAGAGTCGCAGGAGAAATAGTGAAGTTTGGGGACCCGACTCCCGTTGTTTAAATTGTTGGTTATTTGGAGTGTTTTTCTGGCAGGTCCTGAACCCGTTTTTACGGGGGGTAATGTTCGTGTTGTAGGGGAGGTTCTGCCGAATTTTCGGTAGTTCCCGAGTCGAGATTCTTAGACAGTCAGTCCTAGGAGTCTAGACCTAGGATTAATGATGGATTGTCTCAGCGTATTGATAAATTGTTTTCCGTGATTAGATTGTCAGTTCGTTCGGCTCGCTCCTACCGAGGCCTTAGGAGGCAGAGCTAGGAGGTCGCCAATTCTGTGAGTTAAAGTCATTTAATCATTGCACTATTGCTAAGTCTGATTTTAATATGCTATTTTGGAAGTTTATGTTTAACATGGTTACTAATATCTCAACGTAATTAATTTTACTGGATTATTAATTATTGAAGATAATATGAGTATTATTATAGTAATGTTATAATAATTCCAAATATCATCGATTTTCCACGGTACTGATGTTTTACTCTTAATTGTTAATCATTAATTTGATATGGTTGAATGATTTCATTATACAATGATATTTATTAAATGGATGATTGTGTCTTGGGAAATGTGGCTTGTAGAACATGCGATGGAGTTACATCGGGTAGCGTCTGCCGGTAATGATCATGGATATAAGGTTATTATGAATTTATGCATACGATCGAGCTTGCTCTGCAGGCTGAGTTGATTGATTGCCGGAGTTAAGGTCCCCGATCGAGCAATGCTCTCTGGTAGCCGGCTTATTTGGAATTCAAGTGTTCGGTGGAGGTAAGGACCTGATCGAGCTTGCTCTCTGGGCGCCGGACTGTTGGATTAAGAGAGCCGAAAGGCTACTAGAATTTGGGGTTTAGGGTTCTACCTGAGCCACTCGTCCCGTAAAAGTAAATATATATTTTTATTTATTTATTTATTATGGTATTTGATTATAATGTGATTTGTATTTACGTGCATGGTTGATATTTTGATTCGAATGATTAATATTTTAGGTGAAGGAAATAGTAAGGTATGATTATAGTATGGTTTGATATACTGATTTGAATAATCTATGTTTTTCCGAGAAGAAGCAATAGTCCCTAGATTATTTGATTTTAACTCACTCTAGGGCGGATCTCATTTTCTTATTTTTCGGATTTGTATTTATTAGTTCTCCATGACTCTTATTTAGTAACCCGACTCCTTCATCATCGGGTGATGTATTTGATTTGGTATGTAAATTGGTAAATCTTAGATTCTCCGCAGTAGTAATAGTAGATGTATCAGTTGTAAATTTTCTGAGCTTCGGGTCTCGCCTAGTTTTTCTGGTAGACCGAAGTAATTTTGTAAAGTGTAACTATTAAGATAAATTGTGGCTTTAATAATATTAATTTGAGATGAGATTTGTTTAAATCAGTGAGTGTCAGGCTTACTACGGGTTTCGGTGGCCTTAAGCCTACCCATTCCCTAGTGCCGGTCACGGGCTCACGGGTGGGGTCGTGACATCATGCTAAGAGGAAAAAGGAATAATGGAGATCCTAATGGTGCAAATCCTGAATCGGAATATTTGGGTGTGCCTCAATTCTCATTGTTCCCTCATTTCTCCAACATATTTGACCCCGATTATTTGGAAAATAATATCTATACTCGATAAACTAATTTTCATTCTTTGCATTTGTCTAGGCACTAGATCGATGCCAATGTTTACCGATTCCATGCGCTTTTGTTCAACACTCGTGTTTATGCTCCCCAAATAAAACCAAATTATCATACTAGATAGAGATTAGAAAGAGACACAAAAGAAACGAACAAAATGAGAACATAGGTAGGATTTCGCATCCGATAATGAAAAGAAATCATAAGTTCTTTATTTTGTTCCATACGGCTAAGCGTAAGGATGAAATCAAATTGATCTAAATATAAGGGCAGACAAAGAACATAAAAGAAAGGAAGGATGATGAGAACCCATGTAGCACAAGGAATCCTACTCTAACAAGGAATCCTAATAATGCGAATCCTACTTTCTCAAGGAATCCTAATTCCACTAGGAATCTTAATCCAATAAGGAGTCTTGATGATATTAGGAGTTCAAGCAACAAAAGAAATTCTATTTCCACTAGGAATCCTAATCCAACTAGGAGTCGTAGTCCCATTCAAAGTCTAACTGAGATTGAGCTTAATCAAATCAATGATTGGGATAATGAATATAATATTCTTCATCATTGTTAGCCTTCAAAAGGATGAATAAAATCATGCTCCTTTTCTCCTTTTTATATTCTTCAATTTAAACCTAAAAACAACACAAATAGTAAGCATAATTAGTACTTAATTAAATGCTTGAACTTTTAGCCCATTAACTATACTTAATTAGATCTCACTACAAGCCCAAATTTATCATATTCATGGACTAGTCACTATAATTTTAACTTAAGCCCAATAACATTAATAATAAACTAAATAAATTAAGAAAAAATCTGAAATGGATCTACCAAGGCTTCAAGATGTTGATCTTGATGGGCTGATGATAAGGGCAACAAGAAAGAATCAAGGAAGGATCCATTAAGTTTGCCACAAGGTCTAATTACAAGGTCAAGGGCCAAAAAGCTTCAAGAGTCCTTAAATGGGTATTTACAAGAGTAGCCTAACAATGGAAGTCCAATAGAATTCGGCCCAAATGAAATTCATAAAGAATGGGCTTTATTTAATGTTCTTAAAGTCCAAGTTTATGAAGGCTAAATAGGCTTTATTTAATGTTCTTCAAATCCAAGTTTACAAAGGTTTTGCTTAGCTCTTAGAATCCTATTTGGTTCGATGTTAGAGTTTCCTAAGCTTGTAAGGAAACTCATATTAAAACAGATTAATTAAGTAAGAGTTCTATTCTTCTTAGGACTTTGGATATGCCTTTAAAACATGTCAAATTCGTATGCCTTTTTTAGATTTTGATTAATTCAAGTTTTTACTTTCTTTCAAGAAAAAATTGCTTGTATCTTGTGTTCTTGTTTGAATGCAAAACTTACTTATCAAGGAGTTGATCTATCCTTGTCGTACTTGGGATTGGGGTTTAATGGACTTAGTTTTCCTTAGATTCTAATTCTTGATCATCTTACAATATGATTAGACAATTCTAAGGTTTGATTTCAAGTTGTTCTTTGGATTTTCAAGTTAGTGATTCATGGGTTCATAAGGGTTAGAGTTCATGGGTTCTATTCTTGGAAGTTCTTTAACATTTGGTATCAAAGCTTTTGGCTCTTGAATCAGGTTACTTATCCTTCTTTCATGTTATTTCATCGTATTCCTTAAGTTTCCAAGTGATTTAATTCGTTTCTTGATGACAATCTTGACTGTTCTTGTTTAGGTTGTTTTGATATTCGAATAAAAAAAAGAAAAAAAAAGAAAAAATAAAAAAAAAGGAAAAGAAAGAAAAAGAAAGACAGAAAGGAAGTAAAAAAAATCAAATCTTGAAAGAATTCGATCTTTAAGTGTGATTCTTGAAGAACATAGATTTTTGAAAAGGTTATTGACTTTGTCTTGAATTCAGTTGGTGTTTTAATGAAACCCTATTACTAATTTTGCATTTCATGATGATATTAGGATTGTTATGAGTCATAACATTGCTAGAATTTAAAGGTTTTCTAATCCTTAAAAGATTCTTAAGCTAGATACACTATATCTTGAAAGGAATCCCTATTTGCAAGGGAATAAGTGGCTGACTTATAGAGAACTACCTAATACTCTAATCTATTTTTTCTTTACTTATACAAACATTTTTAGAGTGATTTTCCTTCATTATTTTCATGCTTTTCCTTTGCAAATTTTTGATTTCGTTTTCTCTTCAAGATTGGGCAGATTTGGCATTCTTGTTGATTAAAGAGGTAACTCTCAATCTTGAACGAATTTCCTTGAATTTTGACATCTTAGATTGTTGCTTTTATCTCACCATAGTTGCTTAACCATAATACCTGATAAGGTTTTGGATGTGGAATGAGATTTAATCTCAATTTCTCTACTATCAAAGTGCTAGCAATGTTTGTACAACTACCACTATCAATAATGACATTGCATGTCTTACTTTATGTATGGCATCTAGTGTGAAATATGTTGCCCCTTTGCTGCTCCATATTATCTTCCTCCTTCATTTGCGCATTAAGTGTGCGCCTAGCAACTAAAAGATCACCTCCTATAGGACCCTCAATACCATCATCACTAAGATTCTCTAATGATGGCATCTTATCTTCACTACTCTCTTCACTTGTTGTTTTTATCTCACCATGCTCCCTAGCAACCAATGTCCTCTTATAAGGACATTGTGAAGCATTGTGCTTATACTCTATGTCCCTATTTTTCCCTTTGTTAGCTTCAGCTGTTTTGGTCCCCCTATTGCTTTAAACATTCTTACTCTTATTCCCATAAAAAACAGCCTTATCATCTCCTCTTTTGTTTCCTTTCCATTGATTAGACCAATTAGACCTATTGCTTAAAGTGCCTTTTTGTTCAAACCTTACTGCTCCCCTTGGTTTTAATTTCTTTTCAACCTTAATTGCAAGATGAACTAACTCCTCAAGTTCTTTATAATGTTACAATTCGACCCTATCTGCAATCTCCTTATTAAGCCCACCAATAAAACATGACATAGTAGCTTCCTTATCTTCATCCAAATCAGTCCTTATCATGAGCATCTCCATTTCCTTATAATAATCCTCTATGTTTTTAATACCTTGCTTTAAAGCTTGGAGAATTTGATGTAACTCCTTATGGTAATGTCTAGGTACAAATTGTCTTTTCATGATGGTTTTGAGAGCATGCCAAGTATCAATAGGCTCTTCCATGTTTCTTCTCCTAGTCACCACCAATTGATTCCACCACACTATTGCATATTCAGAAAATTGAGTAACCACTAACTTTACCTTCTTTTCGTCAAAAAAATTATGAAAATCAAAGATAAGGTCTACCTGCTTTTCCTACTCCAAATATGCCTCTAGATTTGATTTTCCTAAAAAGTTAGGAATCCTAAGTTTAATGCTACCCAAATTTCTATCCATATCATCATTATATCCATAGTAACCACCAAACTCACCTCCACAATTCCCTATACCCATTGCATTGTTTCGGCCTCCCCTAGCTCCTCTACCCATGCCATGGCTAACACCCTCAATTGTGGCATTATCATCATCATCATTGTAGCCTAGTTCTAAATCTTCCTCTTCGCCTACCAAGTTCTGCCTATTGTTTCTTGCATGAGCATTAACATTGATATGCTCTAACATGGCTCTTTGGTTTGCTGCCATATCTAAATGCATCCTCTCCATAGCCTAATTGATGTTCATTATACCCTATTGCATTCTTTCATTTTCATGCATTTATGCCGCGAATATGCCATGATTAAGTTGAGGCACATTCTCTGCTCTCCCACCTCCACTAGAGGTATTTGACATTTTTGCAAGAAAAGTTAGTATGCAAAAATAAGAATAAAAAATATTAGGACCTAATCAATCGCATCCTTACGTGTTTACTCTCCAAAATTGGGGGTTTGCTCGTGTTTACACACAATAACGTTAACACTCAAGGCTGAAACTCACACCACTCAGCTTAGTCTCAAGTGTTCTTATGTGAATCAAGAACTCAAACACAAAGATCAAACTATATAAGCAACAGATAAAGAATCAAGCTTTAAGAGACAAGTTGAAGCAAGTGGGTAAAAATCGAGAATTTCAACCATAACAGTAATGAAATCAAGAAAAATAGGAGTCAAGAATAATAGACAACTCAAAAAGATTCAATAGACATGTGAAAGAATTCATCTAAGATGCAAAGATTTAAGGAAAATCGTTTAAGAATCAAGAAAGTATTTTTGGTCAAAAATCTTGAATTCCAAACCAAACAGCAATAAGAACAAGAGTTTAGTGTTCAAGAATTTTAGAAAAGTCAAAAAGATTCAAAGAACATGAAATTGGGATCAAATAATTTTTATTGTTCGCATTTCTCCAAGCATTGGATTGGTGCCTACAATTGCCGCTTCCACGCGCTTTCAATTAGCACTCATGTTTATGCTCCCCAAATAAAACCAAACCATCATACTATATAAAGATTAAAAAGAGAGGCATGAAAGAGACAAATAAAATGATTACATAGATACGATTTTGGATCCAATAAGGAAAGAAATCAATAGTTCTTAATTTTCTTCTATGCGGCTAAGCATAAGGGTCAAATCGAATTGATTTAAACACAAGGGTAGACAAAAAACACAAAAGAAAGGAAGGACGTGAGCAACAAGTCTATATTCGCTAGCACGAGTATTGATAAGTCCATAAGGTTCTTGAAAGAACCCATAACTTGAGTTTTCACAAGGTAGAAAACTGAAATAATATGCTCATTTGCCTCAAGTATTCGGTTGCTTGCGGTTTTTATAGTGCGAAAGCCCTTATTGCATAAGAAAAAGAAACTAGAACCTAAATGTAAAAAGATAAATAAATAAAGATGAATATAATAAATTCAAATCAAGAAATGGAGAGGAGTTGAGTAGTAAAAAACTCTCATAGTCCCAAATTTTATGAGCCAGCTTAATGAAGAAACAAGGAGAAATTTGCATGCGCCTACCTAATAATACTCATACCTAAATTACTTCATTATATGCATCCCAAACATGAAAACACTTCCATTCCTACCTGTATTATGTTTGGACTAATCGAAAACAATATGATTTCTCCCTTACGCGAATGGATTTACGTCTCATCCTACGTCATCATCAAGCTAAGCCCCAATGCCACCGGTCTAACTTGTCAATTGCGTCCCCATGACTCCTTATGCCAATCCTTATGCCTAGAGGAACATGGAATGATGGAGATCCCAATGGAGCAAATCCTAAATCGGAATATTTGGGCATACCTCGATTCTCGTCATTCCCTCATTCCTCCAAAAGACTCATTCAAAATTATATAGAGAATGACATCAATACTAAATCAACAAATATTCTTTCTTCGCATTCGTCCATGCATTGAATCGATGCCTAAGATTACCGCTTCCACGCGCTTTGACTCAACAGTCGTGTTTATGCTCCCCAAATAAAATCAAACCATCATATTAGAAGAACGAGCACACAAAGAAACGAATAAAAAGAGAACGTAGGTAGGATTTTAGATTCGATAAGGATATAAATCATAAATTTTTTATTCTCTTCCATACTACTAAGCATAATGGTCAAATAGAATTGTGATAAACACAAGGGTAGACAGAGAATGCAAAAGAAAGGAAGGACGTGATTTGCTAGCGCGAGCCTTGATAAGTCCGCAGAGTTCTTAAAAGAATTCATAACTTGATTTCCCATAAGGTAGAAAACTAAAATAATATGCTCACTAGCCTCAAGTATTTGGTTGTTTGCAGTTTTTATGGTGCGAAGCCCTCATTCCATAAGAAGAAGAAATTAGAAGCTAAATGTGAATAAATAAATACATAATGATGAACAAACTAAAGTCATATCAAGAACTAGAGACGAGTTAACTAGTCAACAACTCTCGTAGTCCCAAATCTTAAGACCCGGCTTAACGAAAATAAGGGAGAATTCACTTAGCCATACATAGTAACAGTTCGACCTAAATTACTTGACTATATGCATCATAAACATCAAAATGCTCGCATTATCGCTTTTATTACAGTTGGATTAAGTGACAACAATATGATTTCTCCTTTACGAGCATGAATTTACATCTCGTCTTACTTCATCATCAACCTAAGCTGCTGGTCCGGCTTGTCAATTGCGTTTCCATGATTCCTTATGTCAATCCTTATTTCATCAAGAATCCGTGTGCCTAGAGGAACAAGTAATGATGGAGATCCCAAAGCAGCAAATCCTAAAGCGGTATATTTGGGCGTACCTCGATTCTCATCATTCCCTCATTCCTCCAAAAGATTCATTCAAAATCATATAGAGAATGACATCAATACTCAATCAACTAATATCCTTTCTTCGCATTCGTCCATACATTGGATCGGTGCATAAGATTGCCGCTTCCATGCGCTTTGACTCAACAGTCATGTTTATGCTCCCCAAAAGAAACAAGAGTATCCTACTAGATGAAGGGCACACGAAGAATCGAATGAAAAGAGAATATTAGTAGCATTTTAGATCCGATAAGGATAGAAATCATAAGTTCTTTGTTCTCTTCCAAACGACTAAGCGCGAGGGTAAAATAGAATTATTATAAACACAAGGGTAGACAGAGAATGCAAAAGAAATGAAGGACGTGATTCGCTAGCACGAGCCTTGATAAGTTCGTAGAGTTCTTGAAAGAATCCATTACTTGATTTCCTGTAAGGTAGAAAACTAAAATAATATGCTCACTAGCCTCAAGTATTTAGTTGTTTGTAGTTTTTATAGTGCGAAGCCCCCATTCCATAATAAGAAGCTAGAAGCTAAATGCGAATAAATAAATACAGAATGATGAATAAATTAAACTCATATCAAGAATTAGAGACGACTTGACTGGTCAAAAACTCTCGTAGTCCTAAAATTTAAGAGCCAGCTAAACCAAAATAAGAGAAAATTCACTTAGGCCTACATAATAACACACTGACCCTAATTACTGCTCTATATGCATCCCAAACATCAAAACACTCGCACTCTCTCTTTTATTATGCTTGGATTAATTGAAAACAACATATTTCTCCCTTAGGAGCATGAATTTACATCTTATCTTGCTTCAAGATCAAGCTAAGCCACCAATCCAACTTGTTAGTTGTGTTCCCATGATTCCTTATGCCAACCCTTGTTTCATTAGGAATCCTTATGCCTAGAGGAACAAGGAATGATGGAGATCCCAACGGAGCAAATCCTAAATCGAAATATTTGGGCGTACCTCGATTCTCGTTATACCTTTATTCCTCCAACAGATTCATTCAAAATCATATAAAAAATGACATCAATACTCAATCAATTAATATTCTTTCCTCGCATTCGTCCATGCATTTGATCGGTGCTTAAGATTGTCGCTTCCACGTGCTTTCAATCAACAGTCATGTTTATACTCCCCAAATAAAATTAAAGCATCATACTAGACAAAGAGGAACAAAAGAAATGAATAAAATGAGAACATAGGTAGGATTTCGGATTCGATAAGGAAAGAAATCAAAAGTTATTTGTCCTCTTCCATATGATTAAGCATAAGAATCAAATAGAACTGTTATAAATACAAGGGTAGACAAAGAGCATAAAAGAAAGGAAGTACGTGAGTGATGAGTCTATGTTCATTAGCACGAGTGTTGATAAGTCCATAAGGTTCTTGAAAGAATCCATAACTTGATTTCCCACAAGGTAGAAAACTGAAATAATATGCCTCACTAGCCTCAAGTATTTGGTTCTGTTCGGTTTATATAATGTGGAAGCCCTAAATCTATAAGAAGAAGAAACTAGAACCTAATTGTGAAAAAAAATAAATAAAGAAAGATGAATAAACTAAAGTCAAATCAAGAACTAGAGAGGGGTTGACTGGTCAATAACTCTCGTACTTCCAAATTTTATGAGCCAGCTTAGTGAAGAAATAAGGAGAAATTCGTGTGCGCCTACTTAATAATACTTTTACCCAAATTACTTTATTATATGAGTCTCAAACATGAAAATGCTCGCCTTCCCGCTTGTATTATACTTGGATTAATAAAAAATAATACGATTTATCCCTTACGCGCATGGATTTTGTCTCATCGTGCTTGATCATCAAGCTAAGCCCCAATGCCACCGATTAAGCTTGTCAATTGTGTTCCCATGATTCCTTACGCCAATCCTTGTGCCATCAGTAGTACTTGTGCCTAGAGGAACGAGGAATGATGGAGATCCCAAAAGTGCACATCTTGAATCAAAATATTTAGAAGTGCCTCGATTCTCATACTTCCCTCTTTCCTCCAAAAGATTCATCAGCGATCATTTGGTGAATGATATCAATACTCGATCAACTAACATTTCCTCTTCGCATTCGTCCAAGCATTGTATCGGTGCCTATCATTGCTGCTTCCACGGAGTTTGACTCAACAGTCGTATTTATGCTCCTTAAATAAAACCACATGTGACCGAATACATGAGGCTAGTGAGCATATTATTATAGTTTTCTACCTTACGGGAAATCATGTTATGGATTCTTTAAGAACTTTACGGACTTATCAAGACTCCAACTAGCTAACATAGACATATTGCTCTCGTCCTTCCTTTTTTGTGTGTTCTTTATCAATCCAATGCTTGGATGAATGCGAAGAAAGAAAATTAGTTGATTGAGTATTGATATCATTTTATGAATGACCGCGGATGAATATTTTGGAGGAAAGAGAGAATGATGAGAATCGAGGCACGCTTAAATATTCTGATCCAGGATCTGCACTATTAGGATCTCCATCATGTCTTCTTCTTGTAGGCACGAGGGCACCTGATGATATACGGATTGGCATAAGGAATCATGGGAATGCAATTAACAAGCTTGACCGTTGGCATTTACCTCTAGTTTTTTTTCTTATGGAATGAGGGGTTTAGCACTATAAAAATGCATGCAATGGAATGCTTGAGGATATTGAGGATAATATTTGAATTTTCTACCTCGTGTAAAATCAAGTTATGGTTTATTTTAAGAACTTTGCTGACTTATCAACACCGTGCTCACATCTTTCCTTTCTCTTAATCGAATATTGATATCATTTTTTGAATGATCATAGATGAATCTTTTGGAAGAAAGAGGGAACGATGAGAATTAAGACACCCAAATATTTTGATTTAGGAATTAATGCGAATCATAATACCAAGCTTCAAGACTCAAGTCATGAACCAAGCACAAGCATAGGGCTGAAGCGTACACCAAGCTCAAGGGATCCTTTACACATTCAAAGTGGGCCAATTACAAGATCTAAGACTAAGCACATGAAGAAAGCTCTTAATGGACTCATTCAAGAGATTTGGGCCAATGATATATTAACCCATGGAGAGTTATATTTAATTAAGGCTCCTAGCCTTGTTAATTTAATTCAATATGATGGTATTAATGAAACCAAGCATGGGCTGAATATGTGTGCACAAGGGGGAGAGCTTAATACTTGAAGAGGGAACAAGGGAAACACCACTTTAACTTCCTATTTAGCTAAAGGGACTTGCCAAATCAAATAGGAAGCATGGGAGCACATTTTAGCTTGTATTGAAGTGTTCTTCATTAGGAAATAAGGACACAGCCGCAGAAACCACCGCATTCTCGCTTGTATCACACCTGGATTAATCAATAGTAATATAATTTCTCCCTTACATGCGTAGATTTACATCTCGTCCTACTTGATGATCAAGCTGAGCTCTACTGCCACCGATCAAGCTTGTCAAATGTGTTCCCATGATTTCTTATCGTAATCCTTGTGTCATTAGGAGTTCTCGTGCCTAGAGGTACAAGGAATGATGGAGACCCTAATGGCGCAAATCTTAAATTGGAAAATTTTATCGTGCCTAGATGATCGTCGTTCCCTCTTTCCTCCAACAGATTTGTCTGATATCATTCAGAGAATAATATGAATACTTGATCAACTAATTTTCTTTCTTCGCATTTTTCCAAGCACCATATCGATGCCTATAATTGCCACTTCCACGCGCTTTCACTCAACACTCATGTTTATGCTCCCCAAATAAAAGCAAACCATCATTCTATACAGAGATTAGAAAGAGACGAACAAAAGAGACGAACAAAATGATTACATAGACAAGATCTCATATCTAATAAGGAAAGAAATCAAAAGTGCTTTATTCTCTTCCATACGGCTAAGCATAAGAATCAAATCGAATTGATTTAAATACAAGTGATACGAACCAAACTAGCACAAAGAATCTGATGTTGGCTAAAGACTACTAGCAATCTACAGGCAAGTGCACCTATCAAATGTAATCTAGCTATGGCAAGTATCAATATCGTATCCCATGGGACTGAGAAGCTACTACTACTATGCTATTCCTATTATCTAACCGATCAAAAGGTGGTGAAGATCATTAACCAAAAATGAGTGAGAATGCAAATGAAAACTAAATTTTAACAAAGAGAATGAAAGTTTGGAAAAAGACAATAAGATGAGTTAACCCAATTTAGGATCCTTTTAGCTAACCGGCTTTAGAACAATAAATTATGAATTGATTGATTAAGAATTACGATTTATGGATAATTTCTTAAATGAATTAGCCTCTTTCTCGAATTAACCAATTCCTAATCCTAAAAATCTAAAGTTGAAATCTCTTCCTAACAATTGATTTTAGTATCACATTCATCTCTAAATTACCGCTAATAAGAATCTCTAGTTCTTTTTCCAGTAAGTTATTACACTTATCTCTAAGATGCAAATCACTTAATCACAAAAGCAGTTGTCCATACTCAATTGAATTTTTCAATTACAAAGGAGTACTCAAATTGATTCAACAATGAAGAAGAAACAATGGATTTTATTATACTTGAATAAAAACTACAATCTTAAATTGACAATCCAATCACTTAAGCACAAAACAAGCCTAACATGGCTAAAGATCACACCCAAATGGGTTTAATAGGATTAGTTACACATGTTCATGATTAAAGTCATACAAGAATAAAATACAAAGTAAACAAGAATCGAAAAGAACATGAACACCATTTTCTCAAATGGTGGAAATGCTATCTCCTCTTGAATAACTCTGGATCCAATCTCTACAGCTCAAGATCTCCTTCTTCTCTCCTTTGAATTTCAAACTAATCCTTAAGAACAACTATCTGGATGTTGTTGAAGTGGAATTCATCTTTGTTTTCCTCTTCTTAATCGTTTGGAAGGTTGCTCTCAAAGTCTGTCTTGAACACCCCAAGGTTCTTTCTCTTGAATCCTTCGATATCCTTTTTCTCTTTCTTTTTCTTTTCTTTTAAATTAGGTTTTGGGATCCAACATGGCCTGGATTTGGGCCATGCTGCTCAGCATGGGCATGCTCCTAGACCGTGTCA
Source organism: Ricinus communis (assembly GCF_019578655.1). Classification (NCBI taxonomy): domain Eukaryota; kingdom Viridiplantae; phylum Streptophyta; class Magnoliopsida; order Malpighiales; family Euphorbiaceae; genus Ricinus; species Ricinus communis. The sequence continues at coordinate 19,165,703 of NC_063256.1, read as the reverse complement.
CTCTTGGAAACTGTGTGGCAAATCACTTCTTCTCGCCATAGGTAAGGCATTTCAGCACGCCCTCTGACAAAGAAGTTGTTCAACCTTTTTTGAATGTTCCTTAAACATGTATTCTTTCAAGAACATAGAAACAAAGCATGATAAGCTTTTAAAGGTAAAATACAAATTCTCATTCAAATTCAACTTAATTCCCTGCATCAAAATTCGCACTAGCCTTTTGTAGGCCTTAGAAAACCTTAAATCTTAACTAATAAGGATTACATCTCATCTAGAATAAAGTCCTAACTAGGGTAAATAACATATGTAGCCGCCTACCTTAAGTAAAGAAACTCTAATTTACTTAAGTCATGCATATGGGCCTTGAAACATAAGCTAAGTTAGGCCCAAAGTTTTCATCTGCTCCAAATCAATAGCTTTAGTCTTTTTTAGCCCAAATAAAAGATTAAGTAAGCCCATTAAACACTTGGACTTGTAATACATTAAGTTGAGTTAGGCCTTCAGTTGAACTAAAGCCTTGAACTCCTTGTAATTCCTTTTGGGCCGAATTCACAAGGCCTTGTATATGTTGAATTAAGGCTTATTGATACTTCTTGGATCTTGATCTAGTTATTAGGCCTTGAGGCAATTGTATTGGATCTTTGGCCTTGTAGCTTGACTTTGATCTTGGGCTTGAAGCTTTGGCCGAACTCCTCCATGCTGTTGCTCATCTTCATCAAGTCCATCTTTATGAAATCCATGTGATGCTGGTTGGTCCATATCAAACTTGATGATCAAGTAGCACGAGATTGCATCCACACGCATAAGGAGCCATATTGTTTTAGATTAATACAAGTAGGAATGTGTGCGTTTTGATATTTAGGAGTCATATAATAAAGTAATTGGGTCGGATTATTTTTACTTATGCCTCTACAAGTTTCCCTTTATCTTCGTTAAGGAATCATGGGAACATAATTAACAAGCTTCGCAGTGGCATTGGAGCATGACTTGATGATCAAGTAGGACAAGAAACAAATCCAAGTGCGTGATAGAGAAATCATGTTGCTTTTGATTAATCCAAGAGGGAATGAGCGTGTTTTAATGTTTGGCAAGCATATAATGAAGTAAATTGGGCCGAAGTGTTATTAGGTATGCTAATGCGAATTCCCCTTGTTTACATTAAGGAATCATGGGAACACAATTGCTAAGCTTGAGCGGTGGCATTGGGGTGTGACTTGATGATCAAGTAGTATGAGATGCAAATCTACATATAAAAGGGAGAAATCATGTTGCTTTCAATTAATACAAGTGGGAATGCGGGGGTTTTGATGTTTGGGCATGCCTCGATTCTTGTCGTTCTCTGTTTCCTCTAAAATATTCATCCGTGATCATTCGGAGAATGATATCAATATGCAATCATTCAGAGAATAATATCATTACTCGCTCAAAAGAATAGAAGGACGTGAGCGATAAGTCCATGCTCGAGAGCATGAGTGTTGCTAAGTCAGCAAAGATCTTAACAGATCCCATTACTTGATTTCCCGTAAGGTAAAAAATTAAAATATTATGCTTACTAGCCTCAAGTATTCGATTGCATGTGATTCTAATAGTGTGAAAGCCTTCATTCTATAAGAAGAAAAAACTAAAAGCTAAATATGAGTAAATAAATAAAGAAAGATGAATAAATAAAAATCAGGAAAAATTCGTGTGGCCATACCTAATAACACTGCGAACTAAATTAGTTCATTATATGCATCCCAAACATCAAAATGCTCGTATTCCCAATTGTAACTAAAGTGAAATCAAGAATGAGAGAGGAGTTGACTGGTCAACAACACTTGTAGTCCCAAATTTTATGAGTCAGCTTAACAAAAATAAGGGGAAATTCGCGTGGGCCTACCTAATAATAGTTTGACACAAATTACTTCATTATATGCGTCCTAGACATCAAAACACTCACATTTTCACTTGTATTACTCTTGGATTAATTGAATACAACATGATTTCTCCCTTACGAGTGTGGATTTACGTCCCATCCTACTTAATCATCAAGCTAAGCCCAATGCCACCCGCCAAGCTTTTCAATTACAATCTTATGAATCCTTATGCTAATCCATGTGTCATCAGGAGTCCTTGTTCCTTTTTTAGGAACAAGGAATGATGGATATCCCAATGGTGCAAATCTTGGATTGGAATATTTAGGCATGCCTCGATTCTTAGCGTTCCCTATTTCCTCTAAAAGAATCACCCGCGTTCATTCGTAGAATGATATCAGTTCTTCATCACCTAATTCTTTTTCTTTGCATATTTCCAAGTATTGGATTGGTGCCTATGATTATCGCTTCAACACGCTTTATCCAAGCGGGAATGTGCACATTTTGATGTCTGGGACGCATACAATGAAGTAATTTGGGACGGTGTGTTATTAGATAGGCCCATGTGAATTTTTCCTTATTTTTGTTAAGCTAGCTCATAAGATTTAGGACAATGAGAGTTGTTGGCCAGTCAACTCCTCTCCGGTTCTTGATTTGACTTTAGTTTATTCATCTTTCTTTTTTGCTTATTCATATTTAGCTTATAGTTTTTTATTCTTATGGAATGAGGGCTTTTACACTATGAAAATTGCATGCAACTGAATATTGAAGGCTAGTAAACATATTATTTCAGTTTTCTACCTTATAGAGAATTAAGTTATGGGTTCTTCCAAGAACTTTGCCAACTTATGAAGACTCGCACTAGCAAACCTAGACTTATCGCTCACGTCCTTCCTTTTTTTATGTTCTTTGTCTACCCTTGTGTCTAAATCAATTCGATTTGATCCTTACACTTAGCCATGGAAGAGAATAAAGAACTTGATGAACAACATAGTAGTCCAACTAGCCAAATGGTCCATTGACCAATTTTAGAGGACCTTTGACTCGAGCTAAGGCCAAAAGTGCTAAACAAGCTTTGTCAAGTTTCAGACAAAATATTAGCTCAAAGATAGCTCATGGGAAAGAACTCGAAGCTCATTATAGTCCAGCCATGGTTAACTTGGTTCAAGGCATCACAAGTTAAAAGAGGAATTTGGTTTAAAGGGAGTATTCAACCATTTTATCTAACATATTTAGATTTAGTTTTATTAGAACTTTATTTATAACTTTAGTTAGAGTTTTTCTTAATTTTGGGCCTTATATTATGAGTTTGATTTCTTCTTAATTTGTTTAGCTTATTATTAATGGTATTGGGCTTAAGTTAAAATCATAATAACTAGTCCATAAGTATGATACAGTCGGGCTTGTAATAAGATCCAATTAAATATTAGTTAATGGGCTAAAAGTTCAAGTATTTAATTAATTATGCTTATTATTTGTGATGTTTTATGTTTAAATTGATGAATGTAAAAGGAGAAAAGGAGCATGATTTTATTCATCATTTTGAAGGTTTACGATGAAAGAGGATATTATATTCATTATAAATGGAAGGTTACATACATATGATAATATTATATTCAATCAAGGTGTTATGACTTTTCAAACTATTAAAGGGAGAAGTTATGCTTATGAAAATGATATTAAATATTGGTGGTTACAATTGTAGTAGTTATTTTCTTTGTTTATGTAATTTCTTTTTTATTTTATTTATTTTTACTAAACTGCCGTTGGCCTCTCCCTATAAATAGGCAAGATATTTGCATTTGCCAAGACATTATTAAGTTGAACATAAAAGTCTTCTTTTCTCTTAAGCGAGAATTATTGTTTAGAGTTTTTGTTTGGTACTTAGGAACTTATCAAACTTTTAATTTGTAGCATTCAAAATCTAAACAACCTATACTATACCTCTCTCACTCTCTATAGCTAAAAGGGTTACAGTTCATATACATAAAGTCTGTAGCTCTCCTATAGCTAAAAGGTTTTTTAAGTCTTTATTTTCTTCAAAATACAGAATCCTGATTGATATATCGTACAATTTAAAGAATTGCCATTGGGTTTTTGGATTATTCATCTTCATTCATTGGGTTTGTAGTGACAAATTCAAAGGTTTAAATCCAATTCATACCATTTGGTCTCAGAGCTTAGGCTCAATCTTGATTCTATCTATCCTTATTTATGCTTTTACTTCTACAATTTATATTCTTGATTTTATTTTAATTTCCTATTAGTATTCAATTATTTTTCTATTTCAGGGAGTCCTCGCTTTCTCAAAATCATTTGAAGATTAAACTGAAAGTTTGATTAAATAAAAAGAAAATAAAATAAAAGAAAAGAGAAAAGTGAAAAATATATATTTCAAAGTTAAAAAGTTTGTTTATGTTTCTTCATATTCGTAAATTTTTACCAAATTTAATATTTAAAAATTCTATTATTGCTAAATTTGGATTAGGCATTATTTTTTTCCTCTATTTACTAAATTACTTTAAAAGGTCTACCTGTATACTAAGAATTCAGCCTGCTTAATTCACTCCATTGAACAAATCAAACTCTTCTTGTTTGATTGTGTTCTTTAAGTAACTTATATGGGCTCAAAAAGAACAATTGAGAGGTAAAAGGCAAGAGTGGTGAGATTAGCATCGAGAAAAGCCAAGAAATTAGAGTGAAATATGAGTGTAAGTGATTTCAATTATAGAGTGAAAACACATGAGGGAATGGTGAGGATTTTCTAATCTTTTCCTTCTTTAAAAGTTCACTTGACTTTGTAATCATGTCTAAAAATACAAGTGGAGAAGCTAGCATATCTAGAGGGGGAAGCGATGCAAAGTAAGAAGCTTTCAATATGGAAGCACTTAGAGGAACATTTGCAGCCATAGAAAGAAGATTTAATAAAGTTGATATGAACCAAACTAGCACAATGAATCCTACTCTAACAAGGAGTCTTGATGATGCAAATCCTATTAGCTCAAAGAATCCTAATCCAATAAGGAGTCCTAACTTAACTAGGAATCCTAATCCTGCAAGGAGTCTTGATGATATTAAGAGTTCAGGCAACGAAAGGAATCCTAATTCAACTAGGAATTCTAAGTTAACTAGAAGTTCTAGTCCGATTCAAATTACAAGTCAATAAGCTTATCCAAGACATTTGGACTAAGGACACATCAAGGCTTGAAGAATTAGATTTAAGTTCAAGGCTCATTAATCTAATTCAGTTTATTGAGCTTGAATGAATCAAAGTCCTAGTTAGGTTAAAATACATGTGTCACCGCCCAAAATAAGCCATAAAACCATAATTTAGATAAGTCATAGCTTATGTTAGGCCCGAAGTCTTCATATGCTCCAATCCAGCTTCTTTGGTCTTCTTAAGCCCAATTAAATTCATTCAAGCCCAATAAACTAAATTAGATTAATGAGCCTTGAACTTAAATCCAATTCTTCAAGCCTTGATGTGTCCTTAGCCTAAATGTCTTAGATAAGCTCATTAACTTGCAATTTGAATCGAACTAGGAATCCTAGTTAAATAAGGATTCTTTTTGTTGCTTGAACTCCTAATATCATCAAGACTCCTTGCAGAATTAGGATTCCTAGTTGAGTCAGGACTCCTTATTGGATTAGAATTCCTTGAGCTAGTAGGATTTGCATCATCAAGACTCCTTGTTGGAGTAGGATTCATTGTGCTAGTTTGGTTCGTATCAGCCTTGGCCAAGGATTTCCATGCTAAAGAATATCAAGAATCATCAGGATAAGATTCCTTAAAATATTACCTTGGGCAGTGAATTCTTTATTGATAACTTATTATCTTCATATGACTCTTATTATACCTAATGACTATTACTTAAGCACTCCATGGATAGGAGAACATAAGATAGCATCAAAGTATAGTAATCCTCATATAAGATAATATACTATTATCTCAAATCTAAGGATCATGTCTTACATGATTTTAATAAGAGTATTTTCCATAGACACTTGGGATAAATTCCATATGACTACTCAGTAGGGTCATGTTCAATGAACTTGTTCTAGCAACAAGCACTCATATGCTTATCTCAGAATATCTATTCCATAACCTTATGAGATAGATTGCTTACTTTATAAGTATGTGATAATGCATTATGGTAGTCTTGAGTGTTTGATCAATATCCAATCTAATTCTTGATCAAACATCGACTATAAATAAATTTTAGGAACTTATGTAATGAGAACCTCATCATTATAAACTCGATTTATAATTTCTCTTACATTTGTGTTTACATTCCATGATGTTCATCTCTAATGGTTTGGTGATTATTCCTTGATAATACCCGACTACTTGTACCATTAGAGTCAAACAATATCTTTAGCATAATTATATGCCATCAACTGTGATGTATAAATTAATACAGATCATTTGATAACTCTTTGTCTTTAGGGCATATACTCTAACAGTTTTGTCAATTGCCATTTTGATAATTTCCTTAAGGGTAGCCGTTATGCTGATAATTATACTAAACAATGACTGGATTAGAGCCTTTCTATGATCTAATGAGTGCATTTTTCGATGCTAGATGTCAGTCGTTTTCTTATCCTTCTCCAACTCCTCGAATAAACCTTTATCCTCTTCTTTAGGTGCTTTCTCAACTTGCTTTAACTCTTGTACCATTGTGTTTCCACCCTTACCCACTTGCTCGTCTTCTTTGTCAGAGTCGTTGTCTGCCTAGATATCTTTTTCTCCACTGTCTTGAATCTCATATTCATCCCCGAAGTTGTACTAGATGTCTATTGCCATAACTGATTTCTTCTCAACCTGCTTCCATCCTTCTAGAAGGCAAGTCTCACTAATCCGAACGTCAGTTGAAGGAGGCCTTGAATAACAGACTCTGAAATCAAATTTGCCTAAAGGCTACCCTAATAGGTCTTCACATTCATACCGAGAAAATTGCTCAACTTGCCATTCCTCGTAGTGTATTAAGCCTTGAATTCCGTGCTTTAGATGGTTACACTGATCCATTTCATCCTCGAAAACCTAATGAGTTTAAATCAATTTGATTTGATCCTTACGCTTACCCTTATGGAAGAGAATAAATAAATTATGATTTCTTTCATTATCAGATCTTAAATCCTACCCATGTTCTCCTTTTGTTCGTTTCTTTTGTGCCTCTCTTTCTAATCTCTGTCTAATATGATGGTTTGGTTTCATTTGGGGAGCATAAACACGAGTGTTGAGTTAAAATGCATGGAAGCAGCAATCATAGGCTTCTATCCAATGCTTGGATCAATCTTCCAGACGAAAGAGGGAACTAGAGAATTGCGACATGTCCTAATATTCCAATTCAGGATTCGCACCATTAGAATCTCCATCTTTCCTTGCTCCTCTAGGCATGAGGACTCCTGATGACATGAGGATTATTGTAAGGAATCATGGGAATGCAATTGACAAGCTTGACTAGTGGTATTGGGCCTTAGCTTGATGATCAAGTAGGATGAGACGTAAATCCATATGTGTAAGGGAGAAATCATGTTGCTTTTGATTAATCCAAGCAGGATTGAGCACATTTTGATGTTTGGTAGACATATAATAAAGTAAATTAGTTCGGAGTATTATTAGGTATGCTGACACAAATTTTCCCTTATTTTTGTTAAAGAATCATGGGAGCACAATTGACAAGCTTGACCAGTGGCATTTGGGTGTGACTTGATGATCAAGCAACAAGAGATGCAAATCCACACGCATGAGGGAGAAATCATATTGCTCTCAATTAATACAAGTGGGAATGCACGTGTTTTGATGTTTGGCAGGCATATATTTATTTTTGTTAAGAAATCATGGGAACACAATTGATAAGCTTGACCGGTGGTATTCGGGCGTGACTTGATGATCAAGCAACAAGAGATGCGAACCCACACGCATGAGGGAGAAATCATGTTGCTCTCAATTAATATAAGTGGGAATGCGCGTGTTTTGATGTTTGGTAGGCATATAATGAAGTATATTAGGCTGGAGTGTTATTAGGTACCTCGACACGGAATTCCCCTTATTTTCATTAAGGAATCATGGGAACACAGTTAACAAGCTTCACCGATAGCATTAGGGTGTGACTTGATGGTCAAGCAGCATGAGATGCAAATCCACAGCATAAAGGATAAATCTTATTTCTTTCAATTAATACAAGCAGGAATGCGTGCGTTTTGATGTGTGGGAGTCATATAATGAAGTAAATTAGGGCGGAGTGTTATTAGGTATTCCCATGCGAATTTCCCCTTATTTTCGTTAAGGAATCATGGGAACATAATTGACAAGCTTCATTAGTGGCATTGGAGCGTGACTTAATGATAAAGTAGGATGAGACACAAATCCACACACGTGATGTAGAAATCATATTGCTTTATATTATCCAAGCAGGAATGTGCACATTTTGATGTTTGGGATGTATAAAATGGAGTAATTTGGGCTTGAGTGTTATTAGGCAGGCCCATGCTAATGAGAACCCATGTAGCACAAGGAATCCTAACGATACAAATCATACTTGCTTAAGAAATACTACTTTAACAAAGAATCCTAATTCCACTAGGAATCCTAATTCAGCAAGGATTGTTGACGATATTAGGAGTTCAATCGATGAAAAGAATTCTATTTCTATTAGAAATCATAATCCTACTAGGAGTCATAGTCCAATTCAAAGTCCAAGTGAGATTCGGCTTAATCAAAACAATGAGCCTTAAGATACTCTTATCAAATTAATTCAACATATGGAGGTATAATGAAGAAAAGATAAGCCCAAGATAATCAAGTCAAGCTATTTGGAGTCCAATACTAAAGAATGGGCCGCATATCACATGTTCCTTAAGCCCAATGGTCATGTTTGTCATATGGGCTTGGGTTGGACGAATTTGAGGAGTATTTGCTCATTTAAAGAAGTCTTTTAATAGTTAGGAGTCTTGCTTTAACTTATCTATATAGTTTAGGAGTTTTACTTTAGTCTTATTATTATTTGTTTCCTTATCATTATAGAATTAGATTTTTCTAAGGCCTATATAAGCTAATAGGAATTTCTATGTAAGGGGAGTTGTTGAATATTGATTATTTTGGAGTTAATTCTCTTCTTTTGTTCTTTATGAACTAGGTGAATTTATCAAGTGAAGACTTGGTATTTCACAAACTTAGTTTAATCTAAACTTATGTTTATGTTAAACAACCTTTAATTTTTTATATTTAAGGTTCTTAAGTACAAGTTATTTAAGGGTCTTGTTAGGAGTTAGAGTTTCTTTGCTTGATTAGGTGAATGATACTTGGTGAATACATCAACATTGAATATGGGTTTGGCACAAGTTAGCCTTGTTCATATCAAAGGACGTGAACGATAAGGCTATGTTCGCTAGCGTGAGTGTTGATAAGTATGCAAAGTTCTTGATAGAACTTATAACTTAAATTTCCACAAGGTAGAATACTGAAATAATTTGTTCATTAGCCTCAAGTATTCAATTGCATGCGGCTTTTATAGTGTGAAACCCCTCATTCCAAAAGAAGAAGAAACTAGAAGCTAAATATGAATATATAAATAATTAAAAATGAATGAACGAAAGTCAAATCATTAAGTAGAGAGGAGTTTACTCATCAATTGTGATTCAGGATTTGCACTATTGGGATCTTCATCATTCCTTGTTCCTCTAGGCATGAGGACTTCTGATGACACAAGGATTAATGTAAGGAATCATGGAACACAATTGACAAGCTTGACCAATGCATTGGGGCTTAACCTGATGATCAAGTAGGACAAGATCTAATCCACATGCGTAAGGGAGAAATCATGTTGTTTTTTATTAATCTAGGCATAATACAAGCACAAATGTGAGCATTTTGATGTTTGGGATGCATATAATGAAGTAATCTTAGTCGGATTGTTATTAGGTGGGCCCACACAAATTCATGTTTGTTTACGTTAAGTTGGCTCATAAAATTTAGGACCACTAGAGTTGTTGACTAGTCAACTCCTCTCCGGTTCTTGATTTGACTTTAGTTTATTCATCTTTGTTTTTTCATATATTCATATTTACCTTTTAGTTTCTTCTTCGTATTGAATGAGGGCTTTCGCACTATTAAAACTGCATGCAACTGAATACTTGAGGCTAGTGAGCATATTATTTCAGTTTTCCATATTACAGAAAATCAAGTAATGAATTCTTTCAAGAACTTTACAGACTTATCAACACCGCACTAGCAAACATATACTTATCACTCACATCCTTTCTTTTTTGTTCCTTGTTTACCCTTGCGTTTAAGTCAATTTTATTTGATTATTACAGTTAGCCGTATGGAAGAGAACAAAGAACTTTTTATTTCTTTCCTCATCGGACTCGAAATCCTACCTATGCAATCATTTTGCTCGTCTCTTTTGTGCCTCTCTTTCTAATATCTATCTGGTATGATGGTTTGGTTTTATTTAGGGAGCATAAGTAAAAGTGTTGAGTGAAAGCGCATGGAAGCAGCAATTATAGGCATTGATCCAATGCTCGGATAAAGGTGAAGAAAGAAAATTAGTTAGTCGAGTATTGATATCATTCTCTAAATGACTGTGGATGAATCTTTTCAAGAAAAGAGGGAATATCGAGAATCGAGGTAGGGCCAAATATTTCGATTCAAGATTTGCATCATTAGGTCTCTATCAATCCTTATTCCTCTAGGCATGAGAACTCTTGATGACATAAGGATTGTCATAAAGAATCATGGCAGCATAATTGACAAGCTTGATCAGGGGCATTGGGGCTTAGCTTAATGATCAAGTAGGAGGAGATATAAAACTACACACGTAAGGGAGAAATCATGTTGCTTTTGAGTAATCCAAGTGGGAATGAGTGCGTTTTGATGTTTGGGAAGCATATAATGAAGTAAATTCAACTGGAGTGTTATTAGTTATGCCCATGTGAATTTCCCCATATTTTCATTAAGGAATCATGCCATGGAACCGACAAGCTTGACCGTGGTAATGGGGCGTGATATGATGATCAAGCAGCAAGAGATGCAAATCCACGTACATAAGGAAAAAATCATGTTGCTTTTGATTAATACAAGTGGGAATGCATGAGATTTGATGTTTGGAGTCATATAATGAAGTAAATTGGGCCGGAGTGTTATTAGGTATGCCCATGTGAATTTGCCTTTGTTTTTGTTAAAAAATCATGGGAACGTAATTGATAAGCTTCATTAGTGGTATTGGAGCATGACTTGATGATTAAGTAGGACAAGACACAAATGCACGCGTGTGATGGAGAAATCATGTTGCTTTCAATTAATCCAAGTGGGAATGTGCACATTTTGATGTTTAGAATGCATAAAATGAAGTAATTTAGGACAAAGTGTTATTAGGTAGGACTACGCGGATTTTCCCTTATTTTCGTTAAGCTGGCTCATAAAATTTAGGAGTACGAGAGTTGTTGACCAGTCAACTCCTCTATTGTTCTCGATTTGAATTTAGTTATAATCTAGAATACGAGTGTTTTGATGTTTGGGATGCATATAATGAAGTAAATTAGTTCAAAGTGTTATTAGGTAGGCCCACACAAATTTTCCCTTGATTTCATATGGCTCTTAAAATTTAGAACTACAAGAGTAGTTGACCAGTCAACTCCTCTCTATTTCTTGATTTGACTTAGTTTATTAATCTTTCTTTATTCATTTATATATATTTAGCTTATAATTTCTTCTTCTAATGGAATAAGGGCTTTTGCAGTATAAAAATCGCATATACAACTGAATACTTGAGGTAGTGAGTATAATATTTCAATTTTCTACCTTGTGGGAAATCAAGTTATGGGTTCTTTCAAGAATTTTGTGGACTTATCAACACTTGCACTAGCGAGTATAGATTTATTGCTCACGTCATTCCTTTCTTTTGCTCGAGTGTTGATATCATTCTCTGAATGATAACGAATAAATCTTTTGGAGGAAAGAGGGAATGATGAGAATCGAGGCGAGCTTAAATATTCTTATTTAGGATTTGCATCATTGGGATCTCCATCATTCCTTGTTCCTTTAGGCACGAGGGTACCTGATGACACAAGGATTGGTATAAAGAATCATGGGAATGCAATTTATAAGCTTGATTGGTGGCATTGGGGCTCAGCCTGTTGATTAAACAGGACGAGATGTAAATCCACTCGTATAAGGGAGAAATCATATTTTTTTGAATTAATACAAGCGTAATACAATTGGGAATGCAAGCTTTTTGATGTTTACGATGCATATAATGAAGTAATTCCATTCAGAGTATTATTAGGTAGGCCCACACAAATTTTCCCTTATATTCATTAAGCTTGTACTTAAAATTTGGGATTACGAGAGTTGTTGACCAGTCAACTCCTTTTTTGTTCATGTTTTGAATTTAGCTTTATCTTTATTCATTTATTCATATTTAGCTTCTAGTTTCTTCTTCTTCTTATGGAATGAGGGCTTTTACACTTTAAAAATTTTCTTCTTCTTCTTATGGAATGAGGGCTTGCATACTTTATAAACTGCATGCAATTGAATACTTGAGGCTAGGAAGCATATTATTTCAATTTTCTAGCCTATGGGAAATCAAGTTATGTGCTTAAAAGACCAAAGAAGCTGAATTGGAGCATATGAAGACTTTGGGCCTAACTTGGCTTATATAACGAGGTCCATCTATATGACTTATTTAAATTAGGATTTTATGGCTTATTTTGGTCGGCCACACATATATTTTAACCTTACTAACTAAAAGAGATAACTTAAACAAAGTCCTAGTTAGGTCCAATTACAAGGTCAAGGGCCAAGAAGTTTTAAGAGTCTTTAAATGGCTATATGCAAGAATGGGCTAAGAATGAAAGTCTAATAGAATTCTGCCCAAATGAAATTCATAAAGAATGGGCTTTGTTTAATATACTTAAAGTCTAAGTTTATGAAGGCTAAATGGATTTTATTTAATGTTCTTCAAATCCAAGTTTGCGAAGGCTTTGCTTAGCTCTTAGTATCCTATTTGGTTAGATGTTAGAGTTTCCTAAGCTTGTAAGAAAACTCATATTAGATCAGATTAGTTAAGTAAGAGTTCTATTCTTCTTAGGACTGCTTGTATCTTATGTTCTTGTTTGAATGCAAAACTTACTTATCAAGGAGTTTATTTATCCTTGTGGCGTACTTGGGATTGGGGTTTAAGGGACTTAATTTCCTTTAGGTTCTAATTCTTGATCATCTTACAATCTGATTAGATGATTCTAGGGTTTGATTTCAAGTTATTCTTTGGGTTTTCAACTTAGTAATTCACGGGTTCATAAGGATTAGAGTTCGTGGGTTATATTCTTGAAGGTTCTTTAACATTAGATAAAGCCCATTTAGCCTTCATAAACTTAGACTTTAAGAACATTAAACAAAGCCCAATCTTTATGAATTTCATTTGGGTCAAATTCTAGTGGACTTCCATTGTTAGCCCACTCTTGCATATAACCATTTAAGGACTCTTGAAGCTTCTTGGCCCTTGACCTTATAATTAGACCTAACTAGGACGTTGTTTAAGTTATCTCTTTTAGTTAGTAAGGTTAAACTACATGTGTGGCCGCCCAAAATAAGCCATAAAACCCTAATTTACATAAGTCATATAGATGGGCCTCATAACATAAGCCAAGTTAGGCCCAAAGCCTTCATATGCTCCAATTCAACTTCTTTGGTCTTTTTAAGCCCGTTTAAATTCATTCAAGCCTAATAAATTGAATTAGATTAATGAGCCTTGAACTTAAACCCAATTCTTCAAGCCTTGATGTGTCCTTAGCCTAAATGTCTTGGATAAGCTTATTGACTTGCAATTTGAATCGAACTAGGACTCCAAGTTGAATTATGATTCCTTTTGTTGCTTGAACTCCTAATATCATCAGGAGTCCTTGAAGGATTAGGATTCCTAGATGAATTAGGACCCCTTAATGGATTAGAATTCCTTGAGCTAGTAGGATTTCCATCATCAAGACTCCTTGTTGGAATAGGATTCATTATGCTAGTTTGGTTCGTATCATCCTACCTATGTTCTCATTTTCTTTATATCTTTTGTGTTTTTCTTTCTAATCTTTGTCTAGTATGATGGTTTGGTTATATTTGGGAGCGAAAATCATAGCCACCAATCCAATGCTTGCACAAATGTAAAGAAATAAAATCTTAGTTGATCAAGTATTTACATCATTCTCCGAATGATTACTAATGAATCTTTTGGAGGAAATAGAGAATGGCGGGAATTGAGGCACGCCCAAATATCTTGATTCAAGATTTGCTCCATTGGGATCTCCATCATTCCTTATTCCTCTAGGCACAAGGACTTATGATGACACACAGATTGGTGTAAGGAATAATGGGAATGCAATTAACAAGCTTGACCGGTGACATTGGGGCTAAGCTTGATGATCAAGAAGGACTAGAGGTAAATCCACGAGTGTAAGGGAGCAATCATGTTGTTTTCGATTAATCCAAGCGTAATTCAATCAGGAATGCGAGCGTTTTGATATTTGGGATGCCTATAATGAAGTAATTTGGGTTAGAGTGTTATTAAGTAGGCCCGTGCAAATTGTCCCTTGCTTGGGTTGGACGAATATAGGAGTATTTGTTGATTTAAAGAAGTCTTTTAATAGTTCATGTCTTATTTTAAGTTATCCTTTTAGTTTAGGAGTTCTATTCCTAGTCTTATTGTTATTTGCTTCCTTATCATTATAGAACTAGGTTTTTTTAAGGCCTATATAAGCTAGTATGAACTTCCATGTAAAGGGAGTTGTTGAATATTGATTATTACGAAGTTAATTCTCTTCTTTTTTTCTTATGAACTTGGTGAATTTATCAAGTGAAGGCTTGGTATTTTACAAACTTAGTTTAATTTAAACCTTTGTTTATGTTAAAAAGCCTTTAATTCTTTATAATTAAGGTTCTTAAGTATAAGTTATTTAAGGGTCTTGTTGGGAGTTAGAGTTTCTTTACTTGATTAGATGAACGATCCTTGGTGAAGACATCGACATTGAATATGGGTTTGGCACAAGTTAGCCACGTTCGTATCACACCATAGTAAGGCATAGTTGGTGAATTCAACAGTGGCTAATTTGACCTACTTTTCCTCATAATAGTGATTGATATGGAACCTGCATGAATAAGCTTGAGAACCCCTTTTGAAATACGGACCCCCAACACATTAACATAAAAACCCAAAGACCCAATTCGGTTCAACCCCTAAGAAAGGTTAGAAAACAGATTACTTAGAAAGATGATCAAAAATTAGAATTTAGAAAACTCGTTCCTAAATCCCAATTTCAAAACACTCCACAAAAAGATGATCAATCTACTTGAATGTTTCTTAAGCATGCATTCTACATAAGAAGACAAAGACAAAACCAAATCAACTTTTAGGTTTAATAACCAATTATCATTCAAACTCAACTAAAAAAGTCATTACATCAAAATTCGTGCTAGCCTTATGCAGGCCTTAGAAAATCCTAAATTTTAACTAATAAGGATTTACATCTCATATAGGATAAAGTTAACCATCCTAACTAAAAGAGGTAACTTAAACAAAGTACTAATTAGATTAAAATACATGTGTGGCCGCCCATAATAAACCATAAAACCCTAATTTACATAAGTTATATAGATGGGCCTCATAATATAAGCCAAGTTAGGCCTAAAGTCTTGATATGCTCCAATTCAGCTTTTTTAGTCTTTCTAAGCCTAATTAGATTCATTCAAGCCCAATAAACTGTATTAGATTAATAAGCCTTGAACTTAAATCCTTCAAGCCTTGATGCGTCGTTAGCCCAAATGTCTTGGATCAGTGATGAGCTATTTATGCAGCTACAATCTAAGGCAGTGAACCTATCGATGCAGACTAGCACTAATGGCGAGTATCAAGGTCGTATTCTCGGGAAAGGGTGATCCTAGAACTACTCCAGTGTCTTATTTTATCTAACCTTAAATAATAGTGATGAACTATGACTAGATGCAAACTAAATGATTAGCTAAATGTCAAGCAATCTGCAAAGGTTTAATGAAACAATCAAGGAAAGAAAGCAAACTCAAGGGGGTGTCTAAGCTAGTTGGATTTTAGTGAAGGTAGACATTAGCTTGATTACCAATTGTGATTATTTATGAGCGGATTCTAAATTGAATTCGAGTTCCCTCTCGAGAACACCGAATTCCTAAACCTAAGAACCTAAATGACGGAATCTCTTCCTAACAATTGATTTTAGGTTAGCCTTAAGATTAATCCACTCCTATTAAGAGTTGTTAATTCTTAATTCGACTAGTTAATTATGTAACACCCCCATTACATGCTAACCAATAGACATTAGCCAGAAAATATACAAGCATCGTAGACTATATACTACATGTAGATAGGTCAATATGCAGATTGTTAAGAATCAAGACACAAGGTTATTAACATATAAACATATGATTATACTTAAACATCATTTAACAAGTATTCAAAACATCTTCTTATGCCTTACAAGGCACACTTCTATATACATCACATAACTGCATACAAAATGCATCAGGAGGAGACTCCACAAAACTGGCCCAACCTGACAGAACTGCTAAAAGCTAGACTTCGGATACAACCAACGGATGCACTACTATTTACAAACCTGAAAAGAAAAATTTTGGAGAGGGGTGAGCCTCCAGCTCAGTAAATAAATAATCAACATAATCTATATCACATACACTTAATACAATTTCCACCCAATCACATAACTTACCATGATTCATAGTTTAGGTATAAATTCATACCATTCTACTCAATTCAGTACAACCATCATAGAAGAAATACAATTCAACAATAATGGTTAGTTCTCACGGCTTGTGGATCCCCTTTAATGTGCTGCTCCGCCTCATCCTCACCTATCGCACACGTAAGCTGCTCTGCCTCATCCTCATATAATACACTTTTATAGCCTCTCTAGGTTTTAGCCTCCCAAGGCTTTATATATATATATTTTTTTTTCACAGGGGAATCCACATTCACATGCACATATGCACTTAACATCACAATTCAATCATTTCACTTATATCATATTCAAGCAATAACAATTGTTCCACTCAACACCAATCATTTCCATCTCATTCATTCAAACACAACACAATATTAAGCAAACACAACCATTCATAGAACATTTGATTAAATATATGGATATAGCAAATATTAACTATTTACTTACTCAAAATACACTTATTCCTTCAGCATATAAGAACCTCCTTTCTCCACAACTTCCTTTCCAGGCCTTTGAGTACCTGTTAACACATTCATCAATTCACATTTCATGCATATTCCAAATATTCATGTAAATGCTAGTTCTAATGCATTACAAGATCATCCCCTTTGTAATTTATAGGTCTAACTCTTCCTCTAAGACTCTCAATTACTATTTTAATATCATATAAACATTTTCCATCTAGTTATATACCAATTTAACTCAAATTAACATCAAATAAATTGCATAAAACTAATCTCCAACATCTCTGTTTTCTAGACAGAATTTAGTACCAAAGTATATTTATTGCTGGGAAAAATTGGCTCAATACAAAAATCTCGTATTAAATAGACATATATGCTTATGCGTCTAGTTTCATCTCCAAGAAGAATTACTCAATTCCGACTTCTATAGATTTAATTATTCTCAAATTACTGAGAAAGGGTCATACAGCTAGTTGTACCCGAGCAGCAATCTCTTTGCTCAATTTAAGCAACCAAAACGGAAAAAATAGCAAAATCACAAAATTACAAAGTTATAGAGGACTTTTCAAAATTTCCATAGACACCAATTAAGCTTAATTTGGACTTATATAACCCATATTATACCCAAAATACAGAACATCAAGGTTGCTAGAATTTTGACAGTTTTCTATCTTGACATACTTAAACTTAAATCAATCTATGCAATCATTAAATACTCTACTAATTCATGATAATCAGACCTTTAATTAATCAATGAAAGCATCAATTGAAGTTTTCCCAATTTGTAATCAAGAACCCTAATGACAAATTAATAATACTCAAGTAACAACTCACCAATTTCAGCTTTTGGGTTGCTAATATGCTTAAATCCTTTAGCTTTAGCTTGGCTCCTTCAATAGTTGGTAAAATCCTATCTTAATCTTAAGTTTCTCTTCTAGGTATTCCACTCCTCTCTCTTGTTCCAAATTTTGAGTTTTTGGCCATGTACGAATTTTAGAGAAATGAAGAGGTAAAATGAGCTTGCTCATGGTTCCAATTTCCAAGATTCATCTCTCAATGCCACCACCTACTTAACTAGTTTTATCATCCTAAATTAATTCTTACTAACCATATATAGGTACTAACTTTTAATTGTATCTTTTAAGTCCAATCTATTTACCCAACCTTCAGCTATTGGTTCAATTAAGTCTTAAGGCTTAATACACATAACCCAAATACTTAATCAACTTATCTAAATTAATAATCTAATATCATGCTTCTTATTCTCTACTTATAATTATATATATCTGTTCCCATAAAATAAAAATATTATTAATATACCATCATATGCCCAATGATTAAATGTAAATGCACATAACATGTATGATAAGAAAATGCAGGCATTACAAATTACCCTTATCTCTAAGTGATCATTAACCAGTTCTTGCTATCAAAATTTCCAACTGCTAAATGAATTTCTCAATTATAAAAAACAACCTGAACAACACAATTCACAACATCTCATGGATAATGCGATATCTTATTAATATTGAAAGCAAGAAGAATACAAGTATTGATAATCAAAATCTCATAAACATTAAGTGCAATCCAACAACCAAAGGAACCCTAATGGGTGCAACAGCTCTAGCTACTCATGCTAACAAATAACATAAAATAAAGAACAAATGTAGAAGAGAAAATTGGAAACATGTACACCCTTCTTCTTCAACTCAGATGAATAGTCCTAAATCCCCAAATTTGAATAATGAACCTCGAATTGCCTCTTGAATGTCTCAAAATCCACTCTTGATCTTCAATGTGATGTTTAAGCCATTGAAATCCATCCTTCAATATGCGAAATGGTCTCCCAAAGTCGAATGTCAAAGTCTATAAAGAGGTGGCTCGCACGCGTATTTGAGATCTAAAGTTAGAAAATCGAACCCCACAAAAGAAATCAAATTTGCCTATATAAATGTCTCAGCACGGTCGTGGTCAAGCCCGTGCTCAGGATGTGCGCAACCTCCAAGCCCCAAAATTAATCCTTTACTCCTTGATCGTGGGCAGTGCTGGAGACTGTGATGGCCTCAAAAACCATGGTGAAAGGCCATATTTGAGGATCAAAGGTCAATGGTTCAGCACAGCCAGAGTCCAGGCCGTGCTCAACCTTGAAATGCTAGCCTCTATTCAATTTTGATGGATTCCGGTCCGTATTCGCACGTATCGCCCTCAAATACTGATAATGTCCATTAATGATCACTTGAAACATGAAAGGAACCAAAACACAGGTGATTCTAGCATAGAACAAGATAACTATGCACAAAAATAGAAGTAATTAGGCATATAAACATGTGTAACACAATGCATATCAAATCTTCCCACACTTAAGCTTTTGCTTGTCCTCATGCAATCAATAATTCAATACATATACAAGCAATAATCACCCCTCAAAAAATCCATGCTAAGGTTCACAACTTAACCTTATTCAACATATAAAGAATGAAACTCAAGTAGCTAAATCAATCATATACCTTCAAAGAAGAACTATAATAATACCATCTCGAAGTACAACTTATAAAACAACTCAGCATTAAAGACTAGGAACCATTGCCTCACAGGGATCTCTCAAATTACTCATAGTATTTACAGGTAAATAAAAAGATTCCCTCAATACAGCTGCACAAAACCTGTTTACCATAAGCTTGCTCATAAACCCCATCTTCGCTACTGCGAATAAATGAATACCAAAATCAAAGGGTCTTTACAAGGGTTGAAATGTGGTTAAGTTAAAGGTAATAATATTTGGATAGAAGTGTAAAGTATACTGAAAAATCATGTAATTATTTAGAATGAATGCTCTAGGAATTAAATGCCAAATCAATAAAAGTACTCACTAAGCCTTATTTTAAGTAGAGGATGCTCAAAGAATTGAATACAAAAGAGAAAAGAGCTAAGAAAGAAGCACAATAAACACTTGATTAAATTTTTCTTTTTTCTCTTTTTTTTTCTTTCTTTTATATGCCACAACAGCTTACCCAGGGACTGCATGGTTAATGAAACAAACAAAGAGAATGGTTATACAATTTGGATTGAAGGAAGCATCAATAAATGATTAAAAGGACTAAGTGAGTTTATAAAAAAATTAGGTCCTATAATTCCATAAAAGAAGAAGCATATCACATAATTATTCAGCATATAGGGTGGAAGAAAAGACAAATGTAGAGAGTGGTATAAATGTACTGTATAGGTGTAAATCATGAAGAAAAGGTTAAGGCTCAAAACTGGCTGATTAATGAAAACAAAGTATAGACTTTTGGCCAAATGTGGTGAATCCTAAGTTGCCCAAATCATTTAATGGTATTCAAAAATTCATGTAACCTCAACAAGCATTACAAAGGAAGTTCTAGAAACAAAATTAAGTACAGCGCACACTCAAATAAGAAAGATCATGAGCATAATTGCAATGGATACTCAAAAAAGAAACTCACGTTTGGAATGGTTAAAATTTACAATTGGTTCTTAAACTTATCAATTGAATCATCAACTAAATGGTATAAGAGATTGGCATAATCAAAGTTCAAAGATAAAGGCTAGAAATTTGCAAAGAACTCAAGGAGCACCCGGTTTAACCCGACTAAAGTGACATATTGAACAAAGTGAAATTGCTTTCTAAAAAAAAGGATCGAGAGGGATAATCAATTATAAGTATGTGAATTAAATCATTAATTACAAAAGAACAAACTAAGCTTAAGCGACATGAAGAACATTAGTAATTCTAATTGGAAAAAGGATGTCAATGGTAATTATAAGGGTGGAAACAAGGTTGCCTATGATGGTACAAAAGGAAGGATGTTTTAGTTTCTAAAGGGGAGGCTAAAATCAAAGCTTCTAAGGATAGAAATAGAGACATTAAGTGTTAGAAGTGTCAAGGAGTAGGTCATAATAGTAAGGAGTGCCCTAATAGAAGGATTATGACTATATGAAATAGTGAGGTAGTGACGGATGATAAAGAAAGCAATATTAGTGATGATGAAAGTGATGAGATGCCCAAATTGGAGGACGTCAGTGATGGGATTATTGAGGAGCCAATTAGAGGAGATATACTTATCACAAGGCATACTTTTAATACACAAATGAAGGAGGATTGTCAAGAGCAATAAAGGGATAACTTTTTTCACATAAGATGTCATATCCAAGGCAAGGCGTGCAGTGTGATTATTGATAGTGGGAGTTGTACTAATGTTGTGAGTACTCTCTTGGTTAGTAGATTGGGGCTGCCTACCATAACCCACCCTCGTCCATTCAAGCTTCAATGGCTTAATGATTGTAGTGAGGTTAAGGTAAACAAGCAAGCTATTATTTCCTTTTCTATTGGTAAATATCATGATGAGGTGTTGTGTAATGTAGTGTGATACAAACCAAACTAGCACAAAGAATCATACTCCAGTAATGAGTCTTCATGATGCAAATCCTACTAGTTTAAGGAATCCTAATCCAATAAGGAGTCCTAACTCAACTAGGAATCCTAATCCTGCAAGGAGTCCTGATGATATTAGGAATTCAAGGAACGAAAGGGAGTCCTAATTCAATTAGGAATCCTAATTCAACGAGGAGTCCTAGTTCGATTCAAATTACAAGTTAATAAACTTATCCAATACATTTGGGCTAAAGACATATGAAGGCTTGAAGAATTGGACTTAAGTCGAAGGCTCATTAATCTAATTCCATTTATTGGGCTTGAATAAATCTAATTGGGCTTAAAATGACCAAAGAAGCTGAATTGGAGCATATCAAGACTTTGGGCCTAACTTGGCTTATGTTTTGAGGCCTATCTATATGACTTATGTAAATTAGGGTTTTATGGCTTATTTTGGGTGGCCACACTTGTAATTTATCCTAGTTAGCACTTTTTTTAAGTTGTCTATCTTAGTTAGGAAGGTTATCTTTATCCTAAATTCAAATGTAAATCCTTATTAGTAAAGATTTAGGATTTTCTAAGGCCTATATAAGGCTAGTCCAAATTCTGATGTAATTAATTAAGTTGAATTTAAGTAATAATTGGTTATTAAACCTAAAAGTTGTTTTGCTTTTGTCTTTATATTCTTGTGTAGAATGCATGCTTAAGAAACATTCAAGTAGATTGGTAATCTTCTTATGAAGTGTTTCAAAATTAGGATTTAGGAACAAGTTTTCTAAATTCTAATTCTTGATCATCTTCTAACCTTTCTTAAGGATTCAACCGAATTGGTTCTTGGAGTTTTCATGTTAATGTTTGGGGGTCCACAAATCAAGGGTTTCTCAAGCTTATTCATAGAGGTTCCATATCATTTGGTATCAGAGCTTTGGCTCTTGATTAGGTTTTATCCTTTCATGTTTTATTCTTTATTCTTTCTCTTAATTTGGTTCTTGTTATTAGTTCTTTGTTTCAGTCAATTGTTAGAGTTCTAAAATGAAAAAAAATATTTTGGTATTTTAATTTTTTCCTTTTTGTTGTTCATTCGTTAAGATTAGTTATTCTCCATTACATCTTGTTCTTATGTTTTTTTATTGTGTCTTGGCTTAAGCTTGTTCATTAAGTCTAGTTTTGTCTTCTTCTTTTCATGTCATTTTAATTCTGATTTATTTTGTGTGTTAAACACGAGAGTTATGTGTTGAAAGATGTTTCATCAAGAGAATTTTGCAAGACAACATCAAGATCTTCGTTATCAATCTTATGATACATGGTGGGTACAAAGAAGTGATGATTATCATTGAAAGTTTCCATGGAATTTTTGGATTAGCGCAAGGAGTGTAAGCAAATTATGGAGTCTCATGAATTATTCTTTCTAAAGCAGCTATTAAACTGTTTAGAATAAAAAATTGATTTTCTATTACTTTAAGGCTAAAATAATCTTCTAGTTTGGGAAGTTCCCAATAAGCAATCGAATCAAACAGGTACGACTTTTGAGGAAATGATCCGGACCGATACGCTCGTTTTGGAACGATAATCTTCTAGGTTATTATAATAATTGTTATATAAAAATCTTTCTTGTTGAACTAATTCGAATGGGGCATTTTTAAGTTCAAATGGCATTACATTCCAACCGTAATGCCCGGAAGGCACTGTAAACGTCATTGTATATCGGTCCTTTTCATCGATTTGGATCTGCCAGTATCCTGATTTTATATCAAATTTTGAAAAAATAATGGCTTCATAAAGCCTTCCTAACAAATCTTTTTGTTAGGTAGAGGATATCTTATCCATTTTAATGCTTTGTTTAGTGGCTTATAATTGATAACTAATCTAGGAACCCCTCTTTCTAATTTAACAACATTTTCTACATAAAATGCTGGACAACTCCACGGGCTGTGGCTCTTCCTAATAAGCCCTTTAGTTTCTAACTCAACAATCTCCTTTTTGCAAATTTCTAGATCTCTAGGTCCCATAGTGATAGGCCTAAGTGGAAATTTCCTTTTCGCTAAAATTAGGTTCATATGGTAAGGTAACCACATGTTTCTGCCTTCTCTAAAAGGTGTTATAATGAGAACCCATATAGCATAACGATCCTAGTCTAACAAGGAATCCCAATTCCACTAGGAATCCTAATCCAACAAGGAGCCCTAATGATATTAGGAGTTCAAGTGAAGATGGGAGTCCTAATTCAGCTAGGAGTCCTATTCCGACTAGGAATCCAAGTCCCACAAGGAGTCCTAATGATATTAGGAGTTCAAGTGAAGATGGCAATCCT
The DNA here is from genome assembly GCF_019578655.1 of Ricinus communis. Classification (NCBI taxonomy): domain Eukaryota; kingdom Viridiplantae; phylum Streptophyta; class Magnoliopsida; order Malpighiales; family Euphorbiaceae; genus Ricinus; species Ricinus communis. The sequence continues at coordinate 19,141,928 of NC_063256.1, read as the reverse complement.
AATTCAGCTAGGAGTCCTACTCCGACTAGGAATCCTACTCAAGCTAGGAGTCCTACTCCAACTAGGAATCCTAATCCCACTAGGATTGTACATGAGCAACTCAAATATGCTGGACCAATGACTAGAGCTCGCATGAAGAAGTTCAAGATTTCAATGATGAACTATTAAAGGATATAAAATCTTTAAGTAGCAGCCTTGATTCCCATAAAATCTTTAAATGGATTGGTTCATCATTATGCTAAGCATCTTGAAGATGAATCTGAGTCTAAGCCATCTTTGAAAACTAATATTGATGATGTAGAGAAGGTAAATTCCTCTACTGATTTCAATGAAGAATTTGAAGATGTGATTATTAAAGATGGTGAGGAAGACAATGATTTTCCACCTTTAAGTCAGTCCAAAATTGAAGAGATCATTGTCGAAGATAAGAAAAAAGTTGAGTTAGTGAAGAGTCAGATTTTGTTGCTTGATACGATGGAGTCTTTTTAGCATGTTGATTTTGTAAGCATTGAAAGTATCATTTGTTCTAAAGTTCCTCTAATCGCTCTTGTGAAAGATTTGGAGGTTGATAATGAGCTTGTATTGTTCTTTGAGATTATTTCTTTGTTTCTTTCACAATATTCAGGCAAGATTCTAGGACGAATCTTTTCAAAGAAAGGGGGAAAGAACCCATATAGCATAAGAATCCTACTCGAACAAGGAATCCTAGGCCAACAAGGAGTCCTAATGATATCAAGAGCTCAATTGAAGATAGAAATCCTGATTCAGCTAGGAGTCCTGCTCCGACTAGGAATCCTACTCAAGGTAGGAATCCTACTCTAACTAGGAATCCTAATCCTACTAAGATTCTAAACAAGCCACTCAAATATGATGGACAATGACTAGAGCTCGCATTAAGAAGTTCAAGGATGCTTTAGGAGTGTTCGTGAAGCAAGAGTTGAACCTTGGGTTGGAGATCCAAAGTCCAAGCGAGATTTGGTTTAATCAAGACAATGGGCCTCAAGATACTTTTATAAACTTAATTCAATATATGAAGACATGAACAAGTCAAAATAGGCCCAATATAAACAAGTCAAGCTAATTGGAGTCTAAAACTCAAGAATGGGCCGCTTCTTATATGTTATTTAAGCCCAAATGTCATGTTTATTATATGGGCTAGGGTTGGATGAATTTTAGGAGTATTTGCTCATTTAAAGAAGTCTCTTAATAATTAGGAGTCTTGTTTTAATTAATCTCTTTAGTTTAGGAGTTCTATTCCTAGTCTTATTGTTATTTGCTTCCTTATCATTATAGAATTAGGTTTTTTAAGGTCTATTAGGTTTATTTTGGAGTTAATCCTCTTTTTCTTGTTCTTTATAAACTTGGTGAATTTATCAAGTGAAGGCTTGGTAATTTACAAACTTAATTTAATTTAAACTTATGTTTATGTTAAACAACCTTTAATTCTTTATTATTAAGGTTCTTAAGTACAAGTTATTTAAGGGTCTTGTTGAAAGTTATAGTTTCTTTATTTGATTAGGTGAATAATCCTTGGCGAAGAAATCAACATTGAATATGGGTTTAGCACAAGTTAGCCACATTCTTATCATATTAGGCATTTTAAAACATATTTCAACCATCATTTCTTGCTGAATAATTTCAATTCTTTTTTTTACTACTGGTAGTAATAATTGTTCTTCTATTTTTTTCTAATTAGCTTCCTTAGATAAGGAAGCTAAGAATCGTCTTTTTGCCTTGATTTTATTTTGAATAACTTAAATCTCTTTTATCTTGGAGTAAAAATAAAAGAGAAATGAGTTATTCTTCTTTCCTTCCTTTTCTGATTTTATTCCCTTCTCATATACCTCTTTTATTGGATAATAACATATGCAGAAAAGGATTTTCTGATATTACTGGATGAGATAACCCTTTCACCATTATAAATGGTACCTAGAAGCAAACCCCTTTATTACATACGACAACATCTGATAGTTTATACTTGATCCTTAGTCTTGACCTGTCCGCTGTATTTAATTCTTCTGTTGTTTTAGAGAAATATTTGGATGGAACTATCCCCTTATTAATGCAATTTAAGTCAGCTCCTGAATCTAATAAAGCAATAGTATGAACAACAAATTGCTTATTGACTACTACAATAATATAAGTATTCCATTTATGAGTAACCACATCATCTACCAAATTAATAAACTAGAGATTATATACTTTGTCCTTATTTAACAGGTCTCTTTCTACCCTTTTAAGGTCAGTTAGCAGACCTTTCCATCTCTTCTTCTTCTTCCTCTTCTTCTTTCATCTAAAAGAGATATTCTCTCTCTTAATTCTTTTAATTATGTCTTAACAATATTTATCTCTACTCTCTGTTCTCCTAAAGTAGGTTCTTTGATCTCTAGACTCTTTCCATGATCTCCTTAAGATCATAAGGCTTATTTATCTTACTAGATATATTCTTTTCTAGAGGATTTGAAGAAGTAGATCCTTCTTCTCCAATTTTATACAGATTTAAATATTTTTCTATTTATTTATTCTTTTCCTCCTTTTCTTGGAGTCGATCTATAAGATCTAGGATCATGTCGTTTTCTTTTGATAGGGTACCTAACCCATTCATTTGACATAGTGCTTTGTAATAATCACAATTTCCCTCGCAGCCCTTAGATGGCGAGGAAGTAGATGATGAGTCTGAATTGGATTCAGAAGCATAGTCGACAACATTTATTTCATAATCTTCGTTCTCCGAATTTGTTTCAGTAACGAATGGATTGATCAAAGATCTCTTAAGTCCTTCATTTATAGATAAGGATTGGATTTGTTGTTCTACTTTACACTTGTTGGCATAATGACCTGGTTTTCTACTTTGTAACAGACTATATTCTTTTTGGTCTTTTCTTCTTTTTAGAAGAAGTTTGTGCAGCATTATGAGACTGCTTAACTATATATTTTTTTATAAGGTTTTCTTTTTCTCTGATAATAATAATTATCTTTTGCCCGCGTCTTCTTTCTATTAGAAAATAAAGGCTGGTATCCTATCTACTCACAGAAGTTCCCTAACAATCTTTTTTCTAGTAGCCTTATCCTTCTTTAGTTGATTATGAATCTTCATCTCGTTGCATAACGAGATTCCTTCAGCTAGGATGACTTACATTTTCCTCACTCCTTTGAATTCCTAATAAGGAAGGTATCCTTCTTAGAGGTATATTAATATCTGAATAAGATGTTCTTGGAGGTAAGTAAGAGGAACAAGACCTCCTTCCTGGGTGTAGAATAACTGATCTACTTCTTGAGAATGTAATTTCAACATTTCCATCCTTATGCTCTATTAGCTCCTGGATGAATGTCGAATCTTCCTTTTTAATTGGGACAACCTCTTCTAGGACCCATCTTTCTAGTAGATGAACTTCATCCCAAGAGATTACCTTTGGAACCATAAGATTCCCTTTTGACAAATTGGTAAAAAATAAAGTTGTTGTTCCTTTAGGATTATGAAACTTTATAGATGAATCCCTTAAATTAGGGACTACCATATTCATAGCCTTATAGTGAATTCTATAGATAAGAATAACATTTTCTGATCTAGGTAACATTTCATAACTTGTAGTTTTAATATCAATGCTTAATGCACATAACAAGTTTGGGTCAGACAGGGACAGAGTGAAAGTTGGATAATAAGAGGAATACACCGGGCCATCATATAAAGTTGATTCTACTACTCCTAGTAGGGAATCATGATATTTATTGTGCCTTTTATCTCATACATATATTACTACCGAGGTATTTAACCCCAATCTAGTAGCTAGTTTTAAAGCTACTTGTACCATTCCTACATAAAGAAACTAATACTTTTCCTGGTGCTTTGCCAACAAGTTTTAGGATAATTAGTTAAATGAACTAAATCCCTCATGAATTGAGAAAGCTTGTTCTATAGTTTTAATAACATAATCAAATTTGAATATAAACTAATTATTTGACTTATAAATAGAGAAAGAATATATTAAATGAAGTTTCCAATTCTGAAGATTTTGCTCAATATTTTATAGTAATAACACTTCTTTATTTATTGCTTTTCTTTTAGTCTCACTAGAGCTAGCTATTAAAACACTCAAATATTTTATCCATGATCAGATTCAAGATCACTGCCAATGATTTACTCCTAAATCCACACACGCCTTTTCTAGCTTAATAGGATAACAACAGAAATGCGACTTAGGGTTTCACTTGAACTTAATTAGGATAAAATACTTAATGGCAGGCTCTGATACCACTGGGGGAAGCTAGCGCAAGGAATGTAAGAAAGTTATAGAGTCTCAGGAATTATTCTTTCTAAAGCAGCTATTAAACTGTTTAGAATAAAAAATTAATTTTTTATTTCTTTAAGATTCAAATAATCTTCTAGGTCATTATAATAATCGTTATATAAAAATCTTCTTTGTTGGACTAATTCTCCTCTTAATTGAATTAAGCATGCTATGAACCAAACTAGCACAAAGAATCCTACTCCAAGAATGAGTCTTAATGCTGCAAATCCTATTAGCTCAAGGAATCCTAATCCAATAAAGAGTCCTGACTCAACTAGGAATCCTAATCCTGCAAGGAGTCCTGATGATATTAGGAGTTTCGCACTACAGAAACCACATGCAATTGAATACTTGAGGCTAGTAAGCATATTATTTCCATTTTCTACCTTGTGGGAAATCAAGTTTTAGGTTCGTATAAGAACTTTGCGAACTGATCAGGATTCGCGCTGGCAAACATAGACTTATCACTCACGTCCTTCCTTTCTTTTATGTTCTTTGTCTACCATTGTTTTTAAATCAGTTCTTTTTTTTCCTTACACTTAGTCGTATGGAAGAGAACAAATAATTTATGATTTCTTTCCTCATTGGACCCGAAATCCCACTTATGTCCTCATTTTGTTCATTTCTTTTATGCCTCTCTGTCTAACCTCTATCTAGTATGATGGTTTGGTTTTATTTGGGGAACATAAACATGAGGACTTAGGTGATCATAGGCAATCATAGGCACCGATCCAATGCTTGTACAAATGCAAACAAAGAAAATTAGGTGATCGAGTATTAATATCATTCTTCGAATCATCACAAACAAATCTTTTGGAAGAAAGAGGGAACAACGAGAATTGAGGCACGCCCAAATATTCTATTTTAGAATTAGCACCATTGGGATCTCTATCATTTCTTGTTCCTCTTGGCATGAGGACTCTTGATGACACAAGGATTGGTGTAAGGAATCATGGGAATGCAATTGACAACTTTACCGGTGGCATTGGGGCGTGACTTGATGATCAAGCAAGACGAGACCCAAATCCATGCATGTAAGGGAGAAATCATGTTGCTTTCAATTAATCCAAGCTGGAATGTGTTGTTTTGATGTTTGGGACACATATAATGAAGTAATTTGGGCCGGAGTGTTATTTGGTACGCCCACTCAGATTTTCCCTTATTTTCGTTTAGGAATCATTGGGGCGTGACTTGATGACCAAGCAGCATGAGATGCAAATCTACATGAATTTCCCATTATCTTTGCTAAGTTGGCTCAAAAAATATGGGACTACGAGAGTTGTTGACCAGTCAACTCCTCTACTTCTTGGTTCGATTTTAGTTAATTCATCTTTCTTTCTTTATTTATTTTTATTCATATTTAACTTATAGTTTCTTCTTTTTATGGAATGAGGGCTTTCACACTATGAAAACCCCCATGCGACTTAATATTTGAGGCTAGTGAGTGTATTATTTCAGTCTTAGGAATCAAGCTATAGGTTCTTTTAAGAACTTTGTAGACATATGAACACTCGCGCTAGTGAACCTTGACTTATCGCTCACATCCTTCCTTTCTTCTATGCCTGGACATAATTGCACCATTGGAATCTCATTTTATTTATTTATAGTTTTGGAAGTGTTTTATTATTTCCTTTTAGAATAGGTTTTTTATTATTTTTTAATGAAGCATAGTTCGTTATTTTGTTTATTTAGAAAAACTTCTATTTACCATATACTTTAGTTAATTCCTATTTAGTTTAATTCCTTTATGCAAATAGAAAATTAGGGTAATGTCTTTGTCTATTTAAATCATATGTAGTTGAATGGCACAAGTTAATGAATGAATGAATGAACATTTTTATTACTGATTCCACTCAGAGAATTCAATTCTTGGTTCTTCTAAGAACTTATGAACTTATCAAGACTTGTTCATGTGGCGTTCGTTGAGACTTACTACTCACATTCTTTCGAATCTTGAATGTGGCATCCAAAACCTTTTCTATATTTACACTTCTAGTAAAGTGTTGGGTCGAGGTCTTTGTTCGTGAATATCACTTTAGACGTCCTTGGCAATAATTTTGCAATGTGTTTCTTGTAAATCCTTAGAGGGTTAGAGGGTTCATAAGTAATATGAACAATTCATTAAGGACCTAAAGGGATATTTTACAACTAATCATATCCTAAACTATGTCTAGAATCATCCATTCTCTACTCGTAAGTCTCCATATACATATATGTTCACACACACACACACTTAACATAAGAAAAGAAAATAGAGGAATTGGGAGTGTTTCTTCATTAAACAACCTGGTCTAATCTTTTGTCAAGAGGAATTTTAAGGTTTAAGCACTTTGTTAGCCATAATCTTCATCTAAAAGGGTTTAAAAATTTATTTGGTAAGTATTATAAGAGTTTTGATTGATTTGATTTAGGATTGGTGAGCTGTATTCTCGAGTTGAATTTTTCTGATTTCTCAGCCTCTGTATTTATTTCATATCTTGAGCTAGAAAACTCCAAATTAGGAGTGTCTTGATGCGTAGGAAACTTTAGATATTTCTCTATGACTTTGTAGTTTTACGTTTGTGCTAGTTCTGTCTCTATCTTTATGGATTCAGACCAAATAGTTTATTGCTCATTTTTTCAAGATAGTTTGAGCTGGTCAAGTTAAATTGTGCTTAACTCCTTCTATAGTTATCTAATTCAAGTATACAAAAGACAAGCCTTAAATACCTCATATATAATTCCTAATGATTTTTCAATGTTGGCCCCAAAATCTGCCCTATCATGGTTGTTAAGATAGGAATGTAATATTGAGTTTAAAAGCATAATTTGCATATCATTTGGGGGCTGTATGATAAGAGAACATAGAGGATTATTATTTTGTTGAATTCTAAGTGAAATTTATGAATTAGGTGTTGAAAAAGGCAAGAAAATTGCAAGTGCAATGTAGATACTTTATGGAGCTAGTTGGATATAACTAAAGGCCACTCTCGGTGAGTAGATATCAAACCCTTGCAAAGTTGATTTCTTTGATTTGAAAGCTGAATATTGAATTTGGAAAGAAGGAAACTTAAAGTATTTATTTTAAACTTATTAAATTTTAGATTGGTACTTATTTCAAAATTTATTCAATTGGTTTTACAAATTTGAAGTATAATTATTAAAAGTAGGTTGTTTGTGTAGGATTTTACATGTGATGATTTTGCAATCCAACAATAAGAAGATTTCAGCTTTGTTAATTAAAGGTCTTGGCTTTTCTTTGATAAGGATAAACATTGATAGGCTTAATTTTATCGATCAAACATTACTTATATTTCATAATTACGGAGCAGTCTGATATAGTTTCATTTTAATGTTAAAAAGAGCATTCATCCAATGCTTTTGAGCAAGTGAAAGTGTACTTTGTTTTCAAGAAATGCCTCCTCACAGTGATGTGTTTGAAATGTGCTAAGATTGATATATGCACATGTGATTTGTTTGTGGTTGTTAATGGGCATTAGACAACAGGGCACCTGATTGCAGGCCGGTGAAGGGAGAAGGACCGAACTGTGCTAATGTTGAGGAAGGGTTAGCCATCAAGTGTGCCTAGAGTGGATTTTTGAATGATGGTTGATTGATGACAATTATTGTGAGGATGCTTAAAATCTATGAGGCTTTTTATATCATTTAAAGTATGTGATGTTGATAATTAGTATTGCTATTTTATATGTGTTAGAACAGTTTGTGTAATGGTGTTTTCTTGCTTGACAAAGTTTAATTGCCTCAAGAATTTGATTCGCAATGTTATATATTTCGTATAATTACATGGTTTTCTTCTACTTACAATTATCTAAATTGTTTTTTGCTGGTATATCTATTCACTGAGTACTTTTATACTCATTCCACTCTTTTCATAAATTTTATTCAGAAAGCAAGGCTTGATAGTGGCTGGTTGGGCTAGTAAATGTGATTAAAGGCGAGCATAAGGTTGGCTAATATTTCTTGTCTGAGGAGTCATATACATACTTATTGTAACTTGTACATAAATGTTCATCCTTATTTCATACCATGGTGGTTATATACATGTAAAAGGCTATGTTGTAAAGTTAATGTTTTGAAGGCAAACTTTGTATATTAAGAGAACGTAGGTAGGCCTAGAGGAATAAGGAATAATGGAGATCCCAATAGAGCAAATCCTAAATCGGAATATTTGGGTGTACCTCGATTCTCGTCATTCCCTCATTCCTCTAAAAGACCAATTCAAAATCATAGAGAGAATGACATCAATACTCAATCAACTAATATTCTTTCTTTGCATTCGTCCATGCATTGGCGGTGCCTAAGATTATCGCTTCCACGCGCTTTGACTCAACAATCGTGTTCATGCTCCCTAAATAAAACCAAACCATCGTACTAGACGAAGGGGCACAAAAAAACAAATAAAAAGAGAACGTAGGTAGGATTTCAGATCTGATGAGGATAGAAATCAAAAGTTCTTTGTTCTCTTCCAGATGACTAAGCGTAATGGTCAAATAGAATTATTATAAACACAAGTGTAGACAGAGAATGCAAAAGAAAGGAAGCACGTGATTCGCTAGCGTGAGCCTTAATAGGTCCATAGAGTTCTTGAAAGAATCCATAACATGATTATCCATAAGGTAGAAAACTTAAATAATATGCTCACTAGCCTCAAGTATTCGGTTGTTTGCAGTTTTTATAGTGCGAAGCCCTCATTCCATAAGAAGAAGAAACTAGAAGCTAAATATGATTAAATAAATACATAATGATGAATAAACTAAAGTTATATCAAGAACTAGAGAGGAGTTGACTAGTCAAGAACTCTTGTAGTCCCAAATTTTAAGAGCCAGCTTAACAAAAATAAAGGAAAATTCACGTGGGCCTACATAATAACACTCCGACCTAAATTACTGCACTATAAGCATCCCAAACATCAAAAGGCTCGCATTCTCTCTTTTATTATGCTTGGATTTATTGAAAACAACATGATTTCTTCCATACGAGCGTGAATTTACATCAAATAAAGAAAGATCATCAATAGTAAAATAAGCACTCACATTGTCATACTCAGTTGGCAAGTCTAGCTTGTATGCATTATCATTGATTCTTGGAAGGACTTAGAATGGCCCATTCCCTAGTGGCATCAACTTAGACTTCCTTTGGCTTGGAAATCTTTCCTTCCTCAAATGCACCTAGACCTAATTACTCAGGTCAAGTACAACTTTCTTTATGCCCTTGTGGTGTTAGTTTTCATATTGTTGAGTTCTTTTCTCTATTTGAGTACACACCCTCTCATGTAAGCTTTTAACAAATTTAGGCTTTTGCTTGTCTTTGCAACTAGCCTTTTTAATGGTTAATGGCAATAAATCCATAGGAGTTAATGGATTGAACCCATATACAACCTCAAAAGGTGAACAATTTGTTGTAGTATGAATACTCTTATTGTATGCAAACTCAACATATTGCAAACATTCTTCCCAATTCTTCAAATTTCTTTGAATGATTGCCCTCAATAGATGTGAAAAAGTCTTATTAACCACCTCTGTTTGTCCTTCCATTTATGGATGAAAAGTTGTTGAGAATAGAAGCTTTATTCCCAATTTTCTCCAAAGTGTCTTCCAAAAGTGATTAAGGAACTTGATATCTCTATCACTAACAATTGTTCTTAGAACTCCAACGAATCTCACAATTTCTTGGAAGAATAGCCTCGCTACATGAGTTGCATCATCCATCTTGTGGCATGTAATGAAATGTGCCATTTTGCTAAACCTGTCAACAATAACAAAAATAGTTAAACCATTTAAAGTCTTTCTCACACCAAAATGCCCCATCAAACCCCCACCATGTGCCTCCCTCACTAGCAACTCTATTAGAGAAGATTGAGGCACACATAACTTGTTCTCTTTGAAAATAAAACCATCATGTATATAGAACTTCTCAAAGCCCCTTCTCTCACATGCCCCATATACATTAGTAAAATCAAGGTCTCACATTCCCTATAGAACTTGTCATGCTTGATCATCAAGTCATGCCCTAATACCACCAGTTAAGCTTGTCAATTGTGTTCCCATGATTTCTTCCGCTAATCCTTGTGTCATCAAGAGTCCTCATGCCTAGAGGAACAAGGAATAATAGAGACCCTATTGGTGCAAATCCTGAATCAGAATATTCTCATCGTTCCCTCTTTCCTCTAAAAGATTTATCCGCGATCCTTCGGAGAATGATGTCAATACTCAATTAACTAATTTTCTTTCTTCACATTTGTCCAAGCATTGGATTGTTGCCTATGATGGCCGCTTCCATGTGCTTTCACTTAAGACTCATGTTTATGCTCGCCAAATAAAACCAAACCATCATATTAGACAAACATTAGAAAGAGACGCACAAAAGAAATGAACAAATAGAGAACAAAGGTAGCATTTCATATCAGATAAAGAAAGAAATCACAAGTTCTTTATTCTCTTCCATATAGCTAAGGGTAAGGATCAAATCGAATTGATTTAGACACAAATAGCATAAAAGAAAGGAAGGGCATTAGCGATAAGTCTAGGTTCGCTAGCGTAAGTCTTGATAAGTCTGCAAAGTTCTTAGAAGAACCCTTAACTTGATTTTCCACAAGGTAGAAATTAAAATTATATGCTCACTAGCCTTAAGTATTCGATTACACATCATTTTTATAGTGGGAAAGCCCTCATTCCATTAAAAGAAGAAACTAGAAGCTAAATATGAATGAATAAATAAAGAAATATGAATAAACTAAAGTCAAATCAAGAATAAAAAATGAGTTGACATGTCAACAACTCTCGTAGTCCCTAATTTTATGATCCAACTTAATGAAAATAGTGAAAAATTCATGTGAGCATACTTGATCACACTCCGATCAAAATTACTTCATTATATACGTCTCAAACATCACAACGTGTGGATTCCTACTTGGATTAATTGCAAGCAATATGATTTCTCCTTTACACACATGGATTTGCATCTCGTCCAACTGGATCATCAAGTCATGCCCTAGTGCTACTAGTCAAGCTTGTCAATTACGTTCCCATGATTCCTTGCGCCAATCCTTGTGTCATCATGAGTCCTCGTGCTTAGAGGAACAAGGAACGATGGAGATCCCAATAGTGCAAATCTTGAATCGGAATATTGAGGTGTGCTTCGATTATCGTTGTTCCCTTTTTCCTTCAAAAGATCTGTTTGCGATCATTTGGAGAATGATATCAATACTCGATCTACTAATTTTCTTTCCTCGTATTTGTCCAAGTATTGGATCGGTGCCTATGATTTCTGCTTCCACGCGTTTTCACTCAACACTCATTTTTATGTTGGCCAAATATAACTGAACCATCGTACTAGATAGAGATTAGAAAGAGATGCACAAAAGAAACGAACAAAAATAAAACATAGGTAGCATTTCGAATTCGTTAAAGAAAGAAATCACAACTTCTTTATTCTCTTCCATATGACTAAGCATAAGGATCAATCGAATTTACTTAAACACAAGGTTAGACAAAGAACACAAAAGAAAGGAAGGACGTGAGCGATAAGTCTAGGTTCACTAGCGCGAGTCTGGATAAGTCCATAAAGTTCTTGAAAGAAACCATAACTTGATTTTCCGCAAGGTGGAAAATTTAAATAATATACTCACTAGCCTCAAATATTCGGTTCCATGTAGTTTTTATAGTGCAAAAGCTTTCATTCCTTAAAAGGAAGAAATTAAAAGCTAAATATGAATATATAAATAAAGAAAGATGAATAAGCTAAAGTCAAATCAAGAACTAGAGAGAAGTTGACTAGTCAACAACTCTTATCATCCTAAATTTTATGAGCCAACTTGACGGAGACGAGGAGAAATTTGTGTAGGCCTCCCAAATAACACTCTAGTCCAAATTACTTCATTATATGCATCCCAAACATCAAAATGCATTTATTCCTGCTTGAATTAATCAAAAGCAACATTAAGTCTAGGTTCACTAGCTCAAGTCTTGATAACTCTACAAAGTTTTTAAAAGAACCTATAACTTGATTTCCTGCAAGGTAGAAAAATGAAATAATATGCTGAATAGCCTCAAGTATTCGGCTGCATACGATTTGTATAGTGTGAAAACCCTCATTTTATAATAAGAACAATATGTAATGGAGAACAACTAATCTTAATGAATGACTAACAAAAAAGACAGAATTAAATACTCAACCGATTTTATTTATTTATTTTAGAACTCTAACAATTGACTTAAATAAAGAACTAATAACAAGAACCGAATTAAAAGAAAGAAAAATGAAAAATAAATTAGAATTTAATAATGAAATTATGAAAGGATAAAATCTGATCTAGAGCCAAAGCTCTGATACCAAATGATATGGAACCTCCTTGAATAAGCTTAAGAACCCCTTTTGAATTGCGAACCCCCAACACATTAACATGAAAACCCCAAGAACTAATTTGGTTCCACCTCTAAGAAAGGTTAGAAAACATATTACTTAGAAAGATGATCAAGAATTAGAATTTAGAAAACTTGTTCCTAAATCCCAATTTCAAAACACTCCACAAGAAGATGACCAACCTACTTGAATGTTTCTTAAGCATGCATTCTACATAAGAACACAAAGACAAAGAAAACAGCTTTAAGTTAAAAATACCACTTATCATCCAACTCTTAACTTCAACTTTTTAATTCATTACATCAAAATTCGTACTAGCCTTATATAGGCCTTAGAAAACCCTAAATCTTAACTAATAAGGATTTACATATGATATAGGATAAAGATAACCTTCCTAACTAAAAAAAGATAACTTAAAGAAAGTCCTAATTAGGTTAAAACACATGTGTGGCTGCCCAAAATAAGCCATAAAATCCTAATTTACATAAGTCATATAGATGGGCCTCATAACACAAGCCAAGTTAGGCCCAAAGTCTTCATATGCTCCAATTCAACTTCTTTGGTATTTTCAAGCCCAATTAGATTCATTCAAGCCCAATAAACTGAATTAGATTAATGAAAATCTTCACGCCTTGATGTGTCCTTAGCCCAATTGTCCGGATAAGCTCATTGAATTGGAATTTGAATCGGACTAGGACTCCTAGTGGAATTAGAATTCCTTTTATTGCTTGAACTCCTAACATCATAAGGACTCCTTACTGGATTAGGATTCCTAGTGGGGCCAATACTCGTTAATAGATTAAGATTCCTTGAGCTAGTAGGATTTGCATCATCAAGACTCCTTATTGGAGTAGGATTCATTGTGCTAGTTAGATTTGTATCATTTCCCTTTCTTTGAAAAGATTCATCCTTGAATCTTGCCTGAATATTGTAAAAGATACAAACATATAATCTCCAAGAACAATACTAACTCATTATCAACATGCAAATCTTTCATAAAAGTTGTTAGAGGAACTTTAGAACAAAGAATACTTTCAATACCAGTAAACTAAACATGTTCAACCGACTGAATGGCATCAAGCAAAATATCTTATTCTTCACCAACTCAACTTTTTCTTCATCTTTAACAATGATTTCTTCACCTTGGATTTCATTCAGATGTTGCAAATCATTGTCCTTTGCACCATCTTCAATAATCATGTCTTCGGAATCTTCCTTGACTTTGATAAAGTGTTTTCACTTCTCTACATCATCAATCTTCTTGTTTTACTCTTCAAAACACTCTTTTTATTTTCACTCTCTAAAGCATTTCTTTTTATTTACCATCTCTTTCTTTTCGGCCTCTACTCTCATCCTTTTTCTATTTTGCATTGGTCTTCATACACTTCTTTTGCTAAAAGTGGTGTAAGTATAGTCTTTTTTCCATCCTTAGTGAATGAATACCTATTGAGGTACCCATCATGCATGTTCTCCTAGGCAAAATATCACTAGCATGCATAAGTACTACATCACACAACACCTCATCATGATATTTACTAATAGAAAAAAATAATTGCTTGCTGGTTTACCTTAACCTTACCACAATCATTAAGCCATTGAAGCTTATATGGACGTCGATGTGGTATGGTAGGCAGGCCTAATCTACTAATCAAGAGAGTACTTACAAAACTAGTGCAACTCCCACTATCAATAATCACATTACACGCCTTGCCTTGTACATGACATCTTGTATGAAATAAGTTATCCCTTTGTTGCTCATGGCAATCCTCCTTTTGATAATATATCTCATACATACAACACATGTGTTTAAAACTTAAAATAAATCAGAATTAAAATGCCACAACAAGCAAAAGATAAACTAGATATAATAAGCAAGATTAAGCTTAAGCACAATAAAACATGTAAGAACAATATATAATGGAGAATAACTAATCTTAATGAATGAATATCAAAATGGATAGAATTAAAATACCAAACCGATTTTTATTTTATTTTAGAACTCTAACAATTGAATTAAACAAAGAACTAATAATAGGAATCGAATTAAGAGAAAGAAGAAAGAAATAAGAAATTTGAATTTGATAATAAAAATATTAAAGGATAAAATCTGATCTAGAGCCAAAGCTCTGATACCAAATGATATGGAACCTCCCTGAATAAGCTTGAGAACCCCTTTTGAAATGCGGACCCCCAACATATTAACTCGAAAACCCCAAGAACCAACTCGGTTCAACCTCTAAGAAAGGTTAGAAAACCAATTACTTAGAAAGATGATCAAGAATTAGAATATAGAAAGCTTGTTCCTAAATCCCAATTTCGAAACACTCCATAAGAAGAAGCTCAATCTATTTGAATGTTTCTTAAACATGGATTCTACAAAAGAACACAAAGACGAAGCAAACAACTTTAAGGTAAAAATACCAATTATCATTCAACTTTTAACTTCAACTTTTCAATTCATTACATCAAAATTCGCACTAGCCTTATATAGGCCTTAGAAAACCCTAAATCTTAACTAATAAGGATTTACATTTGATCTAGGATAAATATAACCTTCTTAACTAATAGAGATAACTTAAACAAAGTCCTAATTAGGTTAAAATACATGTGTAGGCGCCCAAAATAAGCCATAAAATCCTAATTTACATAAGTCATATAGATGGGCCTCAAAACATTAAGCCAAGTTAGGCCCAAAGTCTTCATAAGCTCCAAGTCAGCTTTTTTGGTATATTTAAGCCCAATTAGATTCATTCAAGCACAATAAACTGAATTAGATTAATGAAATTATTCAAGCCTTAATGTGTTGTTAGCCTAAATGTCTTGGATAAGCTCATTAACTTGTAATTTGAATCAGACTATGACTCCTAGTTGAATTAGGATTTCTTTTGTTGCTTGAACTCCTAATATCATCAGGACTACTTACTGGATTAGGATTCCTAGTGGAGTTAGGACTCCTTATTGGAATAAGATTTCTTGAGCTAGTAGGATTTGCATTATCAAGACTCCTTGTTGGAGTATGATTCTTTGTGCTAGTTTGGTTCGTATCATTTCTCCTTTCTTTGAAAAGATTTAAGCTCGAATCTTGCCCGAATATTATGAAAGAGGCAAGCATACAATCTCCAAGAACAATACTAACTCATTATCAACCTGCAAATCTTTCACAAAAGTTGTTAGAGGAACTTTAGAATAAAGAATACTTTCAATGCCAATGAACTCAATATGTTCAACCGGCTCAATGGCATCAAGCAAAATATCTTCATTCTTCACAACTCAACTTTTTCTTCATCTTTAACAACGATCTCTTCATCTTGGTTTTCTTTCAAAGGTTTCAAATCATTGTCTTTTTCACTATCTTTATTAATCATCACTTCAGAACCTTCATTGACGTAGAGTGTTGTAACTCCTCTACATCATCAATCTTCTTTGTTTACTCTCCAAAACACTCTTTTTATTTTCACTTGCTAAAGCACTCTTTTTATTTTCCTTCTTTTTCTTTTTGGCCTCTACTCTCAGTCTTTCCATTTTGCATCGGTCTTCATACACATTTTTTGCTGAAAGTGGTGCAAGTATAGTCTTTCCTCTGTCCTTAGTGAATGAATACCTATTTAGGTACCCATCATGCATCATTGACTTGTAATTTGAATCAGACTAGGACTCCTAGTAGAATTAGGATTCTTAGTTGAATTAGGATTACTTTCGTTGCTTGTACTCCTAATATTATCAAGACTCCTTGCTGGATTAGGATTCCTAGTTGAGTCAGGACTCCTTATTGGATTAAGATTCCTTGAGCTAGGAGGATTTGCATCATCAAGACTCCTTGTTGGAGTAGGATTCGTTGTGCTAGTTTGGTTCGTATCAAGATTAGTCTACGATCATACAAAGAATGATATCAATACTCGCTTAACTAATTTTCTTTCTTTGCATTTCTCCAAGCATTGGATTGGTGCTTGTGATTGCCGCTTCCAAGTGCTTCCACTCAACAGTTGTGTTTATGCTCCATAAATAAAACTAAACCATCATACTAGACAAAGATTAGAAAGAAAAGCGTAATAGAAATGAATAAAATGAGATAATAAGTAGGATTTCAGATCCAATAAGGAAAGAAATCACAAGTTCTTTATTCTCTTCCACACGGCTAAACATAAGGATAAAGAACATAAAAGAAAGGAAGGACGTGATGATAAGTCTATGTTTGCTAGTGTGAGTATTTATAAGTCTGCAAAGTTCTTCAAAGAACCAATTGCTTGATTTCTCGCAAGGTAGAAGACTAGAATAATATGCTCATTAGCCTCAGCAATTCGGTTGCATGGGGCATTCATAGTGCAAAAGCCCTCATTCCATAAGAAGAAGAAACCAGAAGCTAAATATGATAAATAAAGAAAGAAAGATGAATAAACTAAAGTCAAATCAAGAATTAGAAAATTCTCGTAGTCCCAAATTTTATTAGGCAGCTAAATGAAATAAGAAAAATTGGCATGAGCCTATCTAATAACTCTCTAGTCAAAGTACTTCATTATATGCATCCCAAACACCAAAACTCATGAATTCCTACTTGGATTAATCAGAAGCAACATGATTTCTCCCTTATGCACAGATTTGCATCTCCTCCTACTTGATCATCTAATGACGCTTGAGTGCCACCGATCAAGCTTGTCAATTGCATTCCCATGATTTCTTACACCAATCTTTGTGTCATCAGTAGTACTTATGCCTAGAGGAACAAAGAATAATGGAGACCTCAATGGTGCAAATCCTGAATCAGAATAATTGGGTGTGATCATTCGGAGAATGACAAAAATACTCGATATCAAAATGCGCTCATTCTCGCTTGGATTAATTGAAAGCAACATGATTTCTCTCTTATGTGCATGGATTTACATCTCATTATGCTTGATCAGCAAGCTGACCCTCAACGCCACCAGTCAAGCTTGCCAAATGTGTTCCCGTGATTCCTCATGCCAATCCTTGTGTCATCAGGAGTCCTCATGCCTAGAGGAACAAGGAATGATAGAGACCCCAATGGTGCAAATCCTGAATTGGAATATTTGGTCGTGCCTCAATTCTTGTTATTCCCTCTTTCCTCCAAAAGATTCGTCTGTGATCATTCAGAGAAAGATATCAAAACTTGATCAATTAATTTTCTTTCTTTGCATTTGTCCAAGCATTGGATCGGTGCATATGATTGTCGTTTCCATGCGCTTTCACTCAATGCTCGTGTTTATGCTCCCCAAATAACCAAACCATCACACTATACAAATATTAGAAAGAGAGGCATAATATAGACGACTAAAATGATTACATAGATAGGATTTCAGATTTGATAAGGAATGAAATCAAAAGTTCTTTATTCTCTTCCATATGACTAAATGTAAGAATCAAATCAAATTGATTTAAATGCAAGGGTAAACAAAGAATACAAAAAGAAAGGAAGGGCGTGAGTGATAAGTCTATGCTCGTTAGCACGAGTGTTGATAAATCTGTAATGTTTTTGAAAGAACCCATAACTTGATTTCTCACAAGATAGAAAACTAAAATAATATGCTCGTTAGCCTTAAGTATTCGGTTGCATGCAGTTTTTATTGTGTGAAAACCCTCATTCCATAAGAAGAAGAAACTAGAAGCTAAATATTAATAAATAAATAAATAAAGATGAATAAACTAAAGTCAAATCAAGAACTAGAACTGAGTTGAGTGGTCAACAACTCTTGTAGTCCTAAATTTTAAGAACCAGCTTAATGATCCAAAGGAAAATTCATGTGGGCCTACCTAATAACACTCCAAATAAAATTACTTCATTATTTGTGTCCCAGACATCAAAATGTTTGTATTCTCAATTGTAATTAAAGTGAAATCATGAATAAGAGAGGAGTTAACTGGTCAACAACTCTCGTAGTCCCAAATTTTATGTGCTGGCTTAATGAAAATTAGGAGAAATTTGTGTGGGCCTACCTAATAACATTTCGACCCAAATTACTTCATTATATGCGTCCTAAATTCTAAAATGCTTGTATTGCTGCTTGTATTATGCTTGGATTAATTGAAAATAATATGATTTCTCCCTTACGCCCGTGGAATTATTCTCGTCCTACTTGATCATCAAGCTAAGCCCCAATGCCACCGGTCAAGATTGTCAATTGCATTGCCATGATTCCTTATGCCATCAGGAGTCCTCGTGCCTAGAGGAACAAAGAATGATGGAGATCCCAATGGTGCAAATCCTGAATTGGAATATTTGGGTGTTTGATAAGCCCTCAAAGTTCTTCAAGAACCCACAGCTTGATTTCCTGTAAGGTAGAAGACTGTAATAATTTGTTACGAATGTGGCTAAATTGTGCCAAATCTGTATTCAATTTTGATGTCTTCACCAAGGATAGTTCACCTAATCAAGCAAAGAAGCACTAACTCTCGACAAGACCCTTAAATAACTTTACTTAAGAACCTTAATTATAAAGAATTAATGGTTGTTCAACATAAAATAAAGTTTAGATTAAACTAAGTTTATAAAACACCAAGCCTTCACTTGATAAATTCACCAAGTTCATAAAAAACAAAAAAAGAGAATTAACTCCAAAATAATCAATATTCAACAACCTTTACCTAGAAATTTGTACTAGCTTATATAGGCCTTAAAAAACCTAATTCTATAATGATAAGGAAACAAGTAACAATAAGACTAGGAATAGAACTTCTAAATTAAAAGGATAACATAAAACAAGACTCCTAACTATTAAAAGACTTCTTTAAATAAACAAATACTCTTAACATTCGTCCAACCCAAGCCTCTATAATAAACATGACATTTGGGTTTAAGTAACATGTAATAAGCAGCCCATTTTTAAGTACTGGACTCCAAATAGCTTAACTTGTATATTTTGGGCTTATCTTGACTTGTTCATGCCTCCATATGTTGGATTAAGTTGATAAGAGTATCTTGAGGCCCATTATTTTGATTAAAGCCCAATCTCACTTGGACTTTGAATTTGACTAGGACTCTTAGTTGTATTAGGATTCCTAATGGAAATAGGATTTCTTTTGTTGCTTGAACTCCTACTGTCATCAGGACTCCTTGTTGGATTAGAATTCCTTATTGAAGTAGGATTCATTAAGCAAGTATGATTTCTATCCTTAGGATTCCTTATTGGTGTATAATTTCTTGTGCTATATGGGTTCCCATCATAATTAATCGAAAGCAACGTGATTTCTCCCTTATGCACGTGGATTTGCATCTTGTGCTGCTTGATCATCAAGGCATGCCCCAATGCCACCCGTCAAGCTTGTCAATTATATTCTTATGATTCCTTAATGAAAATAAGGGGAAATTTGCTTCAGCATACCTAATAAAACTCCAGCCCAATTTACTTCATTATACGCCTCGCAAACATCCAAACACAGTCATTCCTGCTTGGATCAATCAAAAGAACCATGATTTATCCCTTACAGGCATGGATTTATGTCTTATCCTCCTTGATCAACAAGCTAAGCCGCAATGCCACCGGTCAAGGTTGTCAATTGCATTCCCATGATTCCTTACACAAATTCTTGTGTTACGAGGAGTCCTCGCGTCTAGAGGAACAAGAAATAATAGAGATTCCAATGGTGGGAATCTTGAATTGAAATATTAGAGTGTGTCACAATTCTCTTGGAGAATGATATCAATACTTTATCAGCTAATTTTCTTTCCTTGCATTTGTCTAAGCATTGGATCGGTGCTATGATTGCAGCTTCCAAGCACATTAACTCAACACTTTTATTTATAATCTCCAAATAAAACCAAACCATAATACTAGACAGAGATTAGAAAGAGAGGCACAAAAAAATAAACAAAATGAGAATATAGGTAGGATTTCAAATTTGATATGTAAAGAAATCACAAGTTCATTATTCTCTTCCATACAGCTAAGCATAAAGATCAAATTGAATTGATTTAAATACAAGGGTAGACAAAGAACACAAAAGAAAGGAAGGATGTGAGCGATAAGTCTATGTTCGCTTGCACGAGTCTAGATAACTCTCAAAGTTCTTAAAAGAACCCATAACTTGATTTCTAGCAAGGTAGAAATGACGCAAATCCTATTGGCACTAGGAGTCCTACTCCAATAAGGAATCCTACTTCAACTAGGATTCAAGATCCACTTCACATCCATGGAGGCCTAATTACAAGCTCCAAGGCTAAGAAGATAAAAAAACTATCAAGGGTCTTATTTAAGATATTTGGAATAAGGACACATCAAGGCTTGAAGAGTTCGATTCAAATTCAAGGCTAGTTCATTAGGCTTGAATAAATCTAATATGGGTTTAATGAGCATAAAGGAGCACATAAGCGAGTTTGGGCCTAATTAGCTTCCCCAAAGATGGCCTATGCGTGTGGCTTAAAAAAACTAGGGTTTCTTACTCCTAATAGTGAGTTGTTTGTCATAAGACATGCTCTTAATATGCAAGCAAAGGAAGAGAATGAAGTCCAAAGAGAGAACATCTTTCGTGCTAGATGCCAAGTCCAAGATAAGGTATGTAGTTCGATTATAGATGGGGGGAGTTGTACTAATATTGTTAGTGCTAGTTTAGTTGATAGGTTGCACTTACTTACTACTAAAACATCCAAAACCCTTTACATTGTTATGGTTGAATGATTATGGGGAAATAAGCGTTAATAAGCAAGAATTGATACATTCTCTATTGGATGTTATCATGATGAAGTGTTATGTGATGTCATTCCTATGCCTGCTAGTCATATATTATTAGGACGTCCATGGCAATATGATAGGTGAGTTGTGCATAATGGATTTTCAAATCGATATTCTTCTATGATGAACAACAAACCTATTACACTTGTACCATTATCTCCTGAGGAAGTTTAGAAGGACCAAAAGTTCTAAAAGAGAGAGAAAAAGTACTTAAGAGGGAAAAAGAATTAAAAGTGCAACAAAAGAAGAGCTGTGTAAAAAGCCATGAGAGATGTGAGCCTAGAGAGGAAAAAGGAGAGAAAAAAGGTGATGCAAAAAGAAGAAAAGAGAGAGAGGCGCATGCAAAAGGAGAGGGTGTGATTATGAGTTATAAGAAAAAGGCAATACCTATGCAAGAGAGGATGAGGTGAAGAGAGCTTTTCTTTCAAGGCAACTCATTATTGTATTTTTGTACAAGGGCGCCTATTTAAGCACTAACTAAGAAAACACTAGTTTACCTAATCTATTTCAATATCATTTGTACGAATTCAAAGACTTGTACCCCAAAGAGATGCCTAAAGGACTACCACCAACAAGGGGAATCGAGCATCAAATTGATTTTACACTCACTACTTCAATTCCAAATAGATGAGCTTATCGAAGTAATCTTGAGGAGACGAAGGAGTTGCAATGACAAGTGGAAGATTTGATGGCCAAAGGGTTGATTAGAGAAAGTATGAGCCCATGTGTAGTGCTTGTCTTCCTTGTACCAAAAAAAGGATGGAACATGGCGTTTATATGTTGACTGTCATGCTATCAACAAAATTACGGTAAAATATCACCATCCTCATTTTTCATATTCTTTTGTCATTCTTTTCTATCCAAACTTGTCCAAATTAGAAAAAGAAAATCAGTTTCATTCTTGTGATCTTATTTAAATATGTTTTATGATTGTTTATGATTAATTATTCTAATTACATCTTTACTTGTTGTAAATTCTTTAGTCAAGTGCCTTCAAGAAAAAAAGAAAAGGAAAAAGAGCCAAGAAAAAAATAAAAAAAATAAAAAAAGTTGTTATCAATTGGCTATATGACTGATTCTATGATTTGGTCACAAAAAAAAAAGAAAATAATCGTTGTCTTTTGTTTTCTTCACTTGTTAGGCTTAGTCAGTCTTTTATTACCTTTGTTCTTGTCTCCTTCATTGCGTATAGGCTTAATCTTATTCATTAAGGCTAGTTTAGTTTTCTTTTGTTGGTGTTCTTGTGTGTGTTTTAAATCTGATTTGTTGGTTATTGAATAGTAACAATTTTGGTTGTTTGATAATTGATTGTTTAAGTGAACCAAATAGTAGAGATTGAGTGGTAAAAGGCGAGTGGTGAATTCATTAGAGGGTAGAAGCCTATTTAAGTGAAACACGAGCGTGATCATATCCTTTGAGTGTAAACACAAGAGGGGGTGTTATTTGTGAGATTTCCTTATTCCTTTTTGTGTTATTGTAGATTATCATGGTTGATCCGCTGGAACCAACCATGGCACAAGTTATAGAGCACTTGGAGCATTTAGGGAGGCAACTTCAAGATTTTGGTGATCGAGTGGAGAGGGTGGAAACAAATCAAAATGGCCCTAACAACAACGCCAACAACATAAACCAACACGCACTTAGACAAGTTCGTAGAGGGAGATGGCATGATGATGATGATGAACCTGTTGATGATAATGAACAAGGACGTGGAAGGCAAGATAACAACTTTAGAAATATAAAGATGAAGATTTCTTAGTTCCAAGGCAAAGCTGATCCTGAAGCATACTTGGAATGGGAAAAGAGAGTAGATTTCATCTTTGATTGTCATAACTACTCCAAAGAGAAAAATGCAAAACTTGCACCTGCTGAGTTCATAGATTATGCTATAATTTTATGGGATCAATTTTTGTTGAGTAGGAGGATAAACGGAGAAGTGCCTATTGCTAGTTGGCAAGAGATGAAAATCATCATGAAGAAGAAATTTGTACCCCAACAATACTATAGAGATGTATGCAATCGACTATAAAGATTGGTAGAAGGATCTAAAAGTGTAGAGGAGTATTATCAAGAGATGGAAATTGCAATGATAAGAGGCAGCGTAGAGGAGGAAAGAGAGGCAACTATTATACGGTTCTTGTGTGGATTGAACAAGAACATTGCTAATGTGTTAGAGTTGTAAGAATATGTTAAGATAGAGGACATGCTACATAAAGCCATCAAGACTGAAAAGCAATTGAAGAGTAAAATGGCTAGGTACAATTTGGGAAATACAACTTTCATATGGAAACCAAATTGGAAAGATAGTGACAAGAGCTTTTCCAATCCCAAAGTAGATGTTAACAAGAATGAGAAAGATTTGGGCAACACTAAAAGACAAGGTAAACTCAAAACTTTTAACACTAGATCTCGAGATATTAAGTATTTTAAATGTTTGGGGCAGGAGATATTGCATCACAATGTCCAAATAAGTGTGTAATAGTGGCTACACAAAATGGTGATATTAAGAGTGATAGTGATGATGCTAAAGAACACATGGCCGAGCTTGAGGATACAAGCGACATAAAAGACCAAATCGGGCCTAATGGTAAGTTGTTTGTCACAAGACATGCTCTTAATAAGCAGCAAAGGAAGAGAATGAAGTCCAAAGACAGAACATTTTTCATGCTAGATGCCAAGTCCAAGAAAAGGTATGTAGTTTAATTATAGATTGGGGAATTGTACCAATGTTTTTAGTGCTACTTTAGTTGATAGGTTATGTTTACCTACTACTAAACATCCAAAACCCTATAGATTGTTATGGTTGAATGATTGTGGGGAAATAAGGGTTATACGAATAAAGTATTATGATTATTATGGACCCCATCAGCCTCGAATAAAACTTCTATAAAAAATTCCATGGAGATGGTTTGGATAAATAAAATTCATCTTATTCTTCTTATTAGTAATTATATAGAATTTGAACCAAAAACATTGATATCATTCTCTATTGGACGTTATTATGATGAAGTGTTATGTGATGTCGTTCCTATGCATGCTAGTCATATATTTTTAGGACGTCCATGGCAATATGATAGGTGAGTTGTGCATAATGGATTTTCAAGTAGATATTCTTCTATGATGAACAACAAACCAATTACACTTGTACCATTATCTCCTAAGCAAGTTTATAAGGACCAAAAGATTCTAAAAAAGAGAGAGAAAGTTCTTGAGAGGGAAAAAGAGCTAAAAGCATAACAAAAGGAGAGGTGTGTATGATAGATGTGAGCCTAGAGAGGAAAAACAGAGAGAAAGAAGGTGATGCACAAAGAAGAAAAGAGAGAGAGGCACATGCAAAAGGAGAGGGTGTGATTATGAGTTGTGAGAAAAAGGCAATTTCTATGCAAGAGATGGTGAGGTGAAGAGAGCTTTTCTTTCAAGGGAACCCATGATTGTGCTTTTGTACAAGGGTGCCTATTTAAGCATTAACCAAGAAAACACTAGTTTGCCTAGTGTATTTCAATATCTTTTGTACGAATTGAAACACTTGTACCTCGAAGAGATGACTAAAGGACGGAACATGGCGTATGTATGTTGATTGTCATGCGATCAACAAGATTATAGTAAAGTATCGCCATTCCTCATTTGGATGATATGTTAGATGAACTCTATGGGTCGGAGTGCTCCAAAGGGGTTCAGGGATAGGATTGCGAAAGAACTAGGGCTCCAAATGGCTTCTGAGCTAGAATTAGAGCAAATACATGTCTTAATTAGAAAACTTTCCCAACACGATGGAAGGCCTGCCTCCGCACAAGATGCCAGTGTCGTTCTTAACAACCAGGTTCAAAGAATGGAAAAGGGCAACCACTTGACTATCTTCTCTAAAATTGATTTGAAATCTGGTTATCACCAAATTAGGATGAAAGTGGGTGATGAATCGAAAACCGCATTTAAAACAAAGTATGGTTTGTATGAATGATTAGTCATGCCTTTTGGCTTGACTAATGCACTTAGTACTTTTATGAAATTAAAGAACCATGTTTTGCGTGCTTTTATCGGAAAATTTATGGTTGTCTATTTTAATGATATCTTAATTTATAGTAAGTCTTTAGATGATCTTGTTGAACATGTGCGCATGGTACTTGATGTTTTATGCAAAGAGAAGTTGTATATCAACTTTGCTAAATGTTCTTTTTGCACTAATAAACTTGTGTTTTTAGGATTTGTTATGAGTGCTTAAAGAATAGAAGTTGATAGTGAAAAGGTTAAGGCAATAGAGTCTTGGCCGAAACCTAAGAGTGTTGGGGATGTTAGATCATTCCATGGCTTAGCTAGTTTTTATAGGAGGTTTGTTAAGGGTTTTTCTAGTATAGCCACACCTGTTACAAAAGTAATTAAAAAGAATTTAGGATTTAAATAGGTGAGGAACAAGAAAAGGCTTTTAACTTGCTTAAATCTAAGTTAGTTAGTGCACCTTTACTTGCTTTACCTAATTTTGACATGACTTTTAAGATTGAATGTGATGCTTCTAGAATTGGTATTTGAGCTACTCTTATGCAAGAAGGATGGTCTATAGCTTATTTTAGTGAAAAGCTCAATGGGACAGCATTTGAACTACCCAACTTATGATAAGGAGATGTACGCATTGGTGAGAGCTTTAGAGACATGGCAACACTGTCTTTGGCCCAAAGAGTTTATGATTCACAGGGATCGTGAGTCATTAAACCATTTGAAGAGGCAAAATAAGCTTAAGAAACGCCATGCTAAATGGAGTGAGTTCATTGAGTCCTTTCCATATGTGATCAAATACAAGTAAAATAAAGATAATGTTGTTGTGCATCTATTATCTCGAAGGTATGCACTTCTTTTTACTTTGAATTTCAAATTTCTTGGTCTTGAGCAAATTAAATAAATTTATGAGCATAACTTTGATTTTGACAATGTGTTTAATGCTTATGAAAAAGGTGCTTTTGATAAGTTTTGTAGACATGATAGTTTTTTTTAAAGAAAAACGTTTATGTATTCCCATATGTTCTATGCGTGAGGTATTAGTTAAGGAAGCTAATTAGGGTGGTTTAATGGGACACTTTGGAATTGCTAAGACTTTAGATGTTTTGCATGTTGTTTTCTATTGGCCTAATATAAAGTGAGATGTCGCTAGATCTTGTGATAGATGCATTGTTCGTAAACAAGCAAAGTCTAAATTTAAACCCCATGGCTTGTATACACCATTGCCCATCCCTAGTTCACCTTTGATTGATATTCTTATGGATTTTGTGCTTGATTTACCTAGATCTAGGCATGGTAATGATTCGATATATGTTTTTAATAGATTCTCTAAGATGGCTCATTTCATTCCATGTCATAAAACTGAGGATGCAACATATATTTCTAACTTGTTCTTAAAAGAAATTATGCGTTTGCATGGTACATGCCTAAAACTATTGTTAGTGAAAGGGATGCAAACTTCTTAAGCTACTTTTGAAAGAGTTTGTGGGGAAAGTTGGGTACTAACTTATTGTTTTCTACTACATGTCATCCATAAATTGATGGTCAAACTGAAGTAGCTAATAGGGCTTTAGGTACTTTATTGCGTACTATGGTTAAAAAGAACCTAAAGTCTTAGGAAGAATGTTTGTTGCATGTAGAGTTTACATATAATCGCAGTGTGCATTCATCTACTCAATTCTGTCCTTTTGGAGTTGTTTATGTTTTTATTCCTTTATCTCCATTAGATATGATTCCTTAACCGTTGAGTGAACGTGTTAATCTAGATGGAAAGAAAAAGGTGGATCTTGTGAGGAGTTTGTATGAGAAGGTGCGTGCAAATATAAAAAGAATGAATAAAGTTTATGCTTAACAAGCCAACAAAGGGCGTGTGAAGGTTGTTTTTGAACCGGGTGATTGGGTTTGGGTGCATATGTGCAAAAAAAGTTTTCTTTCACAAAAGGGTTCCAAGTTACTTCCATGACGAGATGGTCCTTTTCAAGTTCTTAAAAGGATTAATGATAATGCTTATAAACTAGAATCGCCCAATGATTATAAATTATTGCTACTTTTAATGTTGCTGATCTTTCTCTTTCTGATTTTGACATAGGTGATGATTCGAGGACGAATCATGCTAAAGGAGGGAATGATGCGAATCGTATTGGCACTAAGAGTCCTACTCTAACAAGGAATCCTACTTCCACTAGGATTCAAGATCCACTTCCCATCCATGGAGGCCAAATTACAAGGTCCGAGGCTAAGAAGATAAAAGAAACTCTCAATGGTCTTATTCAAGATGTTTAGGCTAAGGACACATCAAGGCTTGAAGAGTTGGATTCAAATTCAAGGCTCATTAATCTAATTTAGTTTATTGGACTTTAAAAATATCTAATATGGGCTTAAGGAGCATAAAGGAGCATATAAGAGAGTTTGGACATAATTAGCTCCACCAAAGATGGCCCATGCGTGTGGCTTAAAGAAACTAGGATCTCTTACTCCTAATGGGCGGCTACATAGCATTTTGAGAGTATTAGGACTTTGTTTTTAGTTATCTCTTTTAGTTAGAATGTTTATCTCTGTCGTATTTGAGTTGTAATTCCTTAATAGCTTAGAATTAGGGCTTTCTAAAGGCTATAAAAGTTTAGTACGAATTTTTAAATTCATTGATTGATGATTAATATATTTTGTAAGTTCATACCCTATTTGATACGAATACTGTTGGCACTAGGAGTTCTGCTCCAACAAGGAATCCTACTTCAACTAGGATCCAAGATCCACTTTACATCTATGGAGGCCCAATTACAAGGTCTAAGGCTAAAAAGATAGAAGAAGCTCTCGATGGGCTTATTTAAGATGTTTGGGCTAAGGACACATCAAGGCTTAAAGAGTTAGGTTCAAATTCAAGGCTCATTAATCTAATTTAGTTTATTGAGCTTGAATAAATCTAATATGGGCTTAATGAATATAAAGGAGCACATAAGGGAGTTTGGGCATAATTAGCTCTACCAAAAAGATAGCCTATGGGTGTGGCTTAAAGAAACTAGGGTTTCTTACTCCTAATGGGCGGCTACATAGTATTTTAGGAGTATTAGGACTTTGTTTTTAGTTATCTCTTTTAGTTAGGATGTTTATCTCTATCCTGTTTGAGTTGTAATTCCTTAATAGCTTGGAATTAGGTTTCTTTAAAGGCTATAAAAGCCTAGTACGAGTTATCAAGTTTACTTGTTCCAAATTCTTTAGTCCAGTGCCTTCAAAAAAAAAAAGAAGAAGAAAAGGGAAAAGAGCTATGAAAAAAAAATAAAAAAAGTTGTTGTCGTCAACCAGCTCTACGACCGGTTCTCTAAAAAAAATAAACGAAATTTTTTTCCCTTTTGTTTTCTTCACTTGTTAAGCTTAGTTAGTCTTTTATTACCTTTGTTCTTGTGTCCTTCATTGTGTATAGGCTAAATCTTGTTTATTAAGTTTAGTTTAGTCTTCTTATTTTAGTGTTCTTGTGTGTGTTTTAAATATGATTTGTTGGTTATTGAATAGTAACAATTTTGGTTGTTTAATAATTGATTGATGATTAATATATTTTGTGAGTTTATACTCTATTCTTAGTTCTTGTTTAGAGCTAATTCAAACTTATCAAGCAATTCATTGTTTGTGGTGTTCAAATTCGACTTATCAATTTATAATCCATACTAAATTGTGGGGTCTTCTACCTCTAATACCTTAGGTTTGATAGTTTATTATACTTGAAGGGTCTAAGGTTTCATTGATCTAGTTCTAGATAGATCTTGGGCAATGAAATCAAACTTGCATACGGGTTTAATCCTTTGATATAGGTTTTGTTCGTCTCATTTAGTATCAGAGCGTCAGTGAGGAGTGTTACTAACTGTCTTAGCCTTTATAACAACTAAAGAGTATAGATTGAGTGGTAAAGGGCGAGTGGTGAGTTCACTAGAGAGTAAAAGCCTATTTAAGCGAAACACGAGCGTAAGTCATATCCTTTGAGTGCAAACACGCGATGGAGTGTTATTTGTAAGATTTCTTTGTTCCCTTTTGTGTTATTGTAGATTGTCATGGCTGATCCGCTAGAGCCAATCGTGGCACAAGTTATGGAGAATTTAGAGCGTATAGGGAGGTAACTTTGAGATTTTGGTGATTGAGTGGAGAGGGTGGAAACAAATCAAAATGGCCCCCACAACAACGCCAACCACATAAACCAGCACGCATTTAGACAAGTTCATATAGGGAGATGGCATGATGATGATGAAGATGAGCCTATGATGATAATGAACAAGGGCGTAGATGTCACAACCAAATTTATTTACTTCTTTTTATTAATAATTAATATTCATTAGCATGTCATTAAACATGTCATTTGCATCATGATTATATATGATCTATTTTATTATATTATGTGGTAGATAAATAAATTATTTAGTTACATATTAATTTAATTGAAAAGTAATGATTTTGGACTAAATTGAAAAGTTAGAAAGAAAGAGAATTAAATTGTAATTTGCCTATTTCCACACCAATATACCACCTCTTTCATTTGTTCTTATCTACGTATGCTTTCCAATTTCCTTTTCTTCTTTGTCTCTCTCATTTTTCTCCTTTCCTTCTTCAACTTTGATTTTCCAAATCAAACTCTACAAAACTTTTAGTAAGTGAAAATCAAATTCTTCTTTTAAGCTTGAAAGATTTGGGCTTTCTTAATCAAGGAAAACAAAGGTGAGTAATTTTAATTGCTTGATTTTGCTGTAAATTAGGGTTAATGATATGAAATTATTGATGATTATGTGTTTTGGAATTGTTTAATCAAGAGTAAACATGCTTTTACTTGTGATCTTGAAGCTGAAATTTCTGGGAAGATTTTTCACTTATGATTTCGTGACCTTAGAAGCTTTATCTCGAAAATTTTCAAACATGAAAGTTGTAGGTATATGTCTCAAGAATATCTCTGTAAAATGGTTTTGCAGATTGTTGAGTGAGTAGGAACTTATGAGGTTCGATTTTGCTGCTGCTCTGTTTTTGGTTCAGCAGGTGACCTGGTTTTTGTGCTGACATTTTGAGGCATTTAGAGGCTGAACCAAGCAGAGAGTTAAACATGAAAGTTGTTCATTTATATATGTAGTATATGTCTGAAAAATTTCATAATTTTTGGTTGAGTATAACGTGAGATATGTTGAACTTAATATGGCCTGCCCGAAACTGTTTTAAGCAGAAATCGGGCTTAGGATTCAGAAATTTGTTGCTAATTGTGTGTTTCACAGCTTGAGCTAGAAAAGTCCAAATTGAGTAAAATTAGTGTCTATAGAAACTTTAGAATGTTAACTTTATATCTGGAGAGTTTCATCAGAAAATTCATTTGTTTGATTGGTCATTTAATAGGAAACTTGTTTCTGTTCTGTTTAGATGGAAATTTGAGCAGCTGTATAGAAAATGCCATAACTATTTCTATACCAATGATTTTGAGGTGATTCT
The DNA here is from genome assembly GCF_019578655.1 of Ricinus communis. Taxonomy (NCBI): domain Eukaryota; kingdom Viridiplantae; phylum Streptophyta; class Magnoliopsida; order Malpighiales; family Euphorbiaceae; genus Ricinus; species Ricinus communis. The sequence goes on along the minus strand of NC_063256.1, from coordinate 19,111,156 downwards.
TTCTGCTATGGTTTCTATAAAAATGGAAGTGTAATTCTGGAAAATATGAGATTTTGATTAATTGTACATAAGTTTTGGTGTAATTTCTAAGTCAGTACATACAAGCTGCCTTCATCAACAAATATGTTGATTTGTTGTCATTCATCTCATGCATCATATTAATATCTAGAATATATGTTATTTTGTTGAAATGTGATATTTTATTGATAGTATATATATATATATATATATATTTATGCCTTGTGATTGAATTGTATTTGTATTGAATATGTGAATAGGTTCATCCAAAGGCAAGGAAGTGGTAAGAGAAAAAGAATAGGATTACTTTGTTATCCTATAACTTCTGGTAAGTATTTAATAGACTAAACTTTGTGTATATTGAGTAGGGACTGCTGTTTGATTACTTGATAATTTCTTGGTTGACTGAGTTGATATTAGTTATGTTTTTGGCTTGTTATAAAGTGAATTGATTGTGATGTGTTGTGAAGTGAATTGATTGTGATGTGTTGTGAAGTGAAATGATTGTGATTAAGGATTGATGACTTTTGTATGGATATTGTGTGATCGGGAAAGCTGAGCCGGGCGGATAGCTACCCGAGTATGTGAGATGGCAAGACTGAGCCGGGCGGATAGTCTTGTCAAGTGGTTACTGAAATTTAAAAATGTGAGGAAATGTAAGGATGAGTCATCTGATCCTAATTTGATAGAAATAATGTGGAATTGAATTATTTGACTTGGTTGAGTTTGAGATTATTTGCATTACGTGAGATGAAATTATATGTTTATGAGAATAACTGAAATGGTTGATTTTGTGATTGTTAGTTAAGTGTTGGTATAATTTTCTGTATTGATAAAGATTTGATAATTCTAGCCTAATATACTATAGTTTAGTAAATTAAATGCTTATTGAGTCGCTAGCTCATTCCTTAGCAATTTTTTTTTCAGGTTAGTGCAGTTGTAGATAGCCTTAGCTGTGCATTGCTCTTTTTGCATCAGTCAATATTATCAGGTGGGCCAGAGGAGTTATCTAAAGCATTGGGGCATTTTGGGAACTTGTGTGAATTAAACTACTGTATAAATATTTCTTATATATATTAAGTATGTCATGCCACTTAAATTGTATGAATGTATATTGTAACTAAGTAGTAAATTATGTTTATAAAGTTATATATATATATATATTGCTATTCAATGGGAAGTTTGAGTTGGGGTGTTATAGTTTTTGGTATCAGAGCGGGGATTAGACCATTGGGACATAAGTTTGAGTACTTATATTTGTGTTTATGTTATGTTATATGAAGGTGTGTATGTGTTGTGATATGTTAAAGTGAGTTGGAATTTTTAATATGTTCCAATATGTTAAATGCTTGTGTGATTGAATTGATGGGAATAGAGGGGATTAAGAGCATAACATGCAAGCATATAGTAATTATGCACAACCATTTATTGTTGTGAAGTTTGTTAATGATATAGGCATGGATGAGCACTCCACTGGCCCAGTAGGTTCACATTCGTCAGTTCATGCACATCATATTGAACAAGAACAGATGCATGAAAATGAACAGTCACAAGGAAAAGCTGAAAAAGTTGGTTGTAGTCCTTACCACCGAAAACGATCACTACCTGGACTTCTTTGGCTGAAAAAGTTTTGAATAAGTATTCTCCTCCTGCTAGGACTGCTCAAATGCGAAATAACATATCTTCTTTTGTGCAGGGTGAAGGAGAATCGATGTACGAAGCCTGGGAGCACTTCAAGGCCTTGTTAAGGTGTTGCCCACACCATGGTCTTCCTCTTTGGATGCAAGTGCAGACATTCTATAGTGACATGAATACGACCACTAGAAAAATCGTAGATGCAGCTGTAGGGGGAGCTATCAATAGCAAAACACCTGAGCAAGCCTAGGATTTGATAGAAGAGATGGCCACCAACACTTATCAGTGGCAAACTCCACAAGCTAGAGGTCCAAAGCCCACTGTATATCGGGCTAAGGCAGATCCTACAACAGCCTTGGCGGCACAAGTGGAGCTACTTTATAAAAAGATAGAACACACCTGGAATTCGAGGAAGGAGATTCAGTGATGGTAAAGCTCCTTCCCCATCAAGGCCGAAGATTTGCCACAAAACTTAAAGGGCATAATCGAGGCATACAGCGGGGACGCGACGAGGGCGTCGCCAGAATGAGTGGGGGAGAATGTCACAGCCCGTATATTTCCCCTTCTCGCACGAAGGTTCAATGGCCCAAGAAGCCTCCAGAGTTCGCTACAAAGCAAGGGAGGATTCTAGAACATTCTAGAATCATCTGGAAACATCTGGAACATTTTAGAATAATCTAGAATGCATGTATAATGTGTAGATAAGTATGGAAGTGTGTAGAACATTCTAGATACTTAATCTTAGCCATTAGATCGAATGTATCATCACCGTCCATTGAGGAGGTGGAGGCCTATATATAGCTTAGAGAATTCATTTGTAAGTATCAAGCTTAATCAAGCAAAACAAGCAATAAGCTACATCAAGTAAATATTCAGAGCTTATCTCTCTAGAAATTCTCTCTCTAAGCTTTCTTAAGCTTCCTTTTGTTCTTCTTGCCATTCTAGCTAGCATTTTGCCTAGCATAAGGAGGAGTAGGCTGACTAGCTGACTTGTTTCCGCGAGAAAGTAGCTAGTGCCGCACGGTTCGTTGGTAGCAAACCCCAAGCCCGTGACAATTGGTATCAGAGCATGGTTCGACAATCATTGAAATGGCAAAGACATCAGGAGCAAGTGAGGCTGCCAGAGTTCCGGAGGAGGTAAGGCAACTCCAAAGTGAAGTTGTGAAGGACCAGCCGGAAACGTCCAAGCCACCAAGGAAGGAGAGAGGAAGGTCGAGAGACGTTGTGTCCGACATGGAGGCCAGGCTAGCCAAGGTAGAGCTAACGGTGGCCGAGGGACAAGACACGTTCTGGGACTTGGAGCAACGCATCGAGGAGCTCGACAATGGAAGGGAAGAGCTCCAAGAGAGGATGCAAGCTGCCCTGAATGAGGGAATGTCCAGATGTCAGGACCAAGCCAAGACCATGGAGAAAACTCTCCTTGCCGAGGTCGTGGCATTGAGAGAGATGCTTGACGGAATGGTTGCTAGGTTATTGGCAACCGAAGAGGAACTTATCCTTTGTAAGAAGGCAGCTATCCAGGGAGGTGGAAGTGTGCCGATGATAGTTTCCACTTCATCGAAGTTAGATGTTCCGAAGCCCAAAGCATATAAAGGCTCGAGGAACGCGAAAGAAATCGATAACTTCTTATGGAGCTTAGAGCAATATTTCAAAGCACTTGGCTTAGTAGAAGAAGCCAAGAAGGTTGATGCTGCCGCACTCTTCCTAGAAGATACCGCAATGCTGTGGTGGAGAAGGAGGAGTGGCGACATGGAAAAGGGTACATGCACCATTAGCTTGTGGGGAGAATTCAAGGAAGATTTGAAGAAGCAATTCTACCCCGAGAATGCTATTCGAGATGCAAGGGCCAAGTTGCGGCGACTCTCGCATATGGGAAGTATCAAGGAGTATGTTAAAGAATTCACCGACACACTTCTTGAAATTCTCAACTATACCGATGAAGAAGCCTTATTTGCGTTTACGGATGGGTTGCAGATTTGGGCAAGGATGGGTTGCAGATTTGGGCAAGGTTGGAGTTGGAGCGCCGTGGTGTCCAAGATCTCAACACCGCCATTGTCGTGGCCGAATCCTTGATAGAGATCAGGAGGCAAGATAAGCACAAGCCTGACCAAGAAAGGAACGGTAACGGAAAGAATGGGGGAGATCGCCACCACAAAAAGGAAGGCTCCTACAGGTTTGACAAGCCCAGAGAGGGAGGTAACCATGGCAACAAGGATGACAAAGGTGGAGAAAAGCCTCGTATTAAGTGTTTCTTCTGCGACGGACCACATAAGGCGAGAGAGTGCCCTACGAAGAACAAGCTCTCTGCGTTGGTCGAAGAAAGGGAAGAACACCAACGAGTGCAAGAGGAGTCTAAGATGGGTTCACTACAACTTCTCAGTGCCATCAAAACCAAATTTGAGATGCCCGAGTCCAAAAAGAAGGGCCGATTATTCGTGGAAGCGAAGGTTGGAAGCCGTACGGTAGAAGCATTGATAGATACCGGGGCTAACAACAACTTCCTCGAGGTAAAGGAGGCAGAAAGACTTGGCATCAAATATGCAAAGGAGCAAGGGTGGCTCAAGGCTGTGAACTCGGCGCCGAACGCAACATGTGGGTTTGCGCGAGATGTCAAAGTAAGCCTCGGTGAGTGGTCTGGCCTCTTAGACTTTTCCATTATTACAATGGATGACTATGAAATGGTGCTTGGCATAGAATTCTTGGATAAAGTGAATGCATTCCCACTTCCCTTTGCCAACACCATGTGTATCTTGGAGCAAGGGAATACTTGTATGGTACCGTTGAAACGAGAAGCCAAGGTAAAAGCCATGAAGATCTCGGCCATGCAATTGTCTGAGCGGGTAGAGAAGGCTCAGCCGTCATTCCTTGCGGCACTAAAGGAAGAAGTGGCAGTCTCGCCACAAGATAAAGTGCCAAAGGAGATAACAGGGGTCCTAGATGAGTTTGGGAATGTAATGCCTGCGGAGTTACCGAAGAAGCTCCCACCGAAGAGAGAGGTGGATCAGAAAATGGAGTTGGTAGAAGGTACAAGGCCGCTTACAACAGTCCCTTATAGTATGGCACCCCTTGAGTTCGAAGAGTTGCGGAGGCAACCAAAAGAGTTGTTGGATGCTAGCCACACTAGGCCATCCAAGGCTCCATGTGAACCACCGGTACTCAAGCAAAAGAAGCCAACTCTGAAGCAAGAAAGATGGCAAGCATCCCTTGTGGAGTCCGATTTTGCGAAGGAGTACAAGCCGGGAAAGGCAAACTTAGTGGCCGATGCGCTAAGTAGCAAGGCAAAGTTAGCTTCCACCACTAATGCTAACTTTCCTTCATTGGACCAAGGCAAGGTGGAACAAAACAAGCCCACCGAATTGTCAAAGCCATTACCGAAGTACAAGGGATGGCATGAGAAAGCCGACAGGGCATGTGTTCCTCTAACCAAGGCCGCCAAGAGAATGAAGAAGTGGGCAGATGGAAAGAAGAGTCATTCAGAGTTTGAGGAGGGAGGCTTAATGATGGTAAAGCTCCTTCCCCATCAAGGCCGAAGATTTGCCAAGAAACTTAAAGGGCATAATCGAGGCATACAGCGGGGACGCGACGAGGGCGTCGCCAGAATGAGTGGGGGAGAATGTCACAGCCCGTATATTTCCCCTTCTCGCACGAAGGTTCAATGGCCCAAGAAGCCTCCAGAGTTCGCTACAAAGCAAGGGAGGATTCTAGAACATTCTAGAATCATCTGAAAACATCTTGAACATTTTAGAATAATCTAGAATGCATGTATAATGTGTAGATAAGTATGGAAGTGTGTAGAACATTCTAGATACTTAATCTTAGCCATTAGATCGAATGTATCATCACCGTCCATTGAGGAGGTGGAGGCCTATATATAGCTTAGAGAATTCATTTGTAAGTATCAAGCTTAATCAAGCAAAACAAGCAATAAGCTACATCAAGTAAATATTCAAAGCTTATCTCTCTAGAAATTCTCTCTCTAAGCTTTCTTAAGCTTCCTTTTGTTCTTCTTGCCATTCTAGCTAGCATTTTGCCTAGCATAAGGAGGAGTAGGCTGACTAGCTGACTTGTTTCTGCGAGAAAGTAGCTAGTGCCGCACGGTTCGTTGGTAGCAAACCCCAAGCCCGTGACAGATGCCGGTCCAAGCAGCTCAGCCCGGATGTGAATTCTGTGGTGGACCGCATTACAGTGCCAATTGTGATGGGGGAGGTATGTTTGCATCTTCTATGCCTACTAATATTTCTAACCTTGAGCATGTTGATTATGTAGGTAGGCAGCAGAATGATCCCTACAGTAGTGCATACAACCCAGGGTGGAGGAAGCATCCTAATTTTGGATGGAGAAATTCCAATAACCAAGGTCCACCAGGATATCAGAGGTTGCATCAGCAGTAACCTATGCATTCTGTTCCCCATCAACCAGGGGGTAGTCAAGAGAAGAAGCCTAGTTTGGAAGAGTTGATGACGAAGTACATTGCAACTTCAGAGAACAGATTTCAACAAACGGACACTGCCATTCGAAATAAACAAGCTTCAATTCAGAACTTGGAAAATCAAATTGGGTAGTTGTCTAGGATGATGGCTGAAAGGCAGCCGGGCATGCTTCCAAGTAACACAGAGTCTAATCTAAGGGAGCATGCCAAAGCAATTACTTTGAGATCAGGTAAGGAACTTCCTAGTCCATCTATGCTTTTTACTAATGATGATTCTGATGTGCAAGTGGATGAGTCGAAAAAGGAAGACAAGCCTGAGAAGAAAGGGAAGGAAGCAGTTGAAGAGAAGGAGGATTCGAAGAAGATCCCCTTGAGGCCATACCAACCTCCCATTCCATATCCTGCAAAACTCAAATAGGATAAAGTTGATCAGCAATTCATAAGTTTTTAGATCTTTTTAAACAATTACGGATTAACTTGCCTTTTGTTAAAGCTATTTCGCTGATGCCAAAGTATGCAAAGTCTTTAAAGGAGATTCTAAGCAACAAGAGAAAGTTAGAGGATTTGGGAGTGGTGACCTTGAATGCAGAATGCTCAGCAGTGTTTCAGAGCAAGATTCCAGACAAACAACGTGGCCTAGGGAGTTTTACTAGACCTTGTTTGATTGGGGATAAATTGAAATTGCTGGCATTAGCTGATTTGGGAGCTAGCATCAATTTGATGCCTAGCTCAATGTTTGAGGAGTTAGGACTAAGCACTTCTAAGTAACTCCTACTTGGATGAGTATACAACTAGCAGACAGAACTATTAAGTGCCTGAAAGGGATTATAGAGGATGTGCTAGTTAAAGTTGACAAATTTATATTTCCTGTGGATTTTGTTGTCATGGATATGAATGGTGAGAGTGATGTTCCATTGATCCTAGGTAGACCATTTTTAGCTACATCTAGAGCTTTGATAGATGTTAGTAGCGGAAAGCTGGAACTTAGGGTAGATAATGAGAGCATTACGTTTGATTTGACTAAATCCTTAAGACACCCATACGAGCACGATGGTATTGTGAGTTCGGTTGATGTTATTGATGATATTGTGGAGTCTCAATTGTAGGAAATGTTGATTGATGATCCTTTGCAAGTGGCAATGCAAGAAAATGAGGATAATTTGTCCAATGAACAAGTGTTGGAGCAGCTAGAGCACTTATTAGCTGCTGATTTTAATGATGAAAAGACTGATGGTTTTGTTGATCTTGACAGGTTACGAGTAGAGAAGCTGAAGCCTTCTTTAGAGGAGCCACCCATTCTTGAGTTGAAAGAGTTGCCAGCGCACTTAATGTATGCCTACTTAGATGAAGCAAAGCACTTACCGGTCATTATTTCCGCTCATCTTACACTTGAGGAGAGGGAGATGATCTGTGTATTTTGAGAATGTATGCAAAGGCATTTGCATATAAGACGGTTGACATACCAGGGATAAACCCGAGTTACTGCCTTCATAATATTTTGATGGAGGATGAGTTCAAACCGGTGGTGCAGCCACAAAGGCGGTTGAACCCTCTTATGAAAGAGGTGGTTAGAAAGGAGGTAATTAAACTTCTTGATGTAGGTTTAATTTATCCTATTTGTGACAGTTCTTGGGTGAGTCCTGTGTAGGTGGTTCCTAAGAAAGGGGGCATGACTGTGGTGAAAAATGAAAAGGAGGAGCTGATTCCTACACGAACAGTAACGGGCTTTCGGGTTTGTATAGACTACCGACGCTTGAATGACGCAACCCGAAAGGACCACTTTCCCCTTCCTTTTATTGATCAAGTGCTTAAGAGGCTTTCAGGCCATATGTATTATTATTTCCTTGACGGTTTTTCTGGTTACTTTCAGATTCCCATAGCACTAGAAGACGACATTCACTTGTCCTTATGGCACTTTTGCCTATAGGAGGACGCTGTTTGGCTTGTGTAATGCGCCTGCGACCTTTCAGCGGTGTATGATGACCATTTTCCATGACATGATAGAGGAGTCGATGGAGGTCTTCATGGATGACTTCTCTATATTCAGTAACTCTTTTTCCCATTGTTTGCATAATTTGGAAAGGATGTTAGCTAGGTGTGTTGAAGCTAACCTTGTGTTGAATTGGGAAAAATGTCATTTTATGGTCCAAGAGGGTAAGTGTTAGTTAGGACATAAAGTGTCAAATGCAGGGATGGAAGTAGATAGAGCTAAAGCGGAATTTATAAGTAAGCTACCTCCCCCTACTTCGGTTAGGGCTGTTAGAAGTTTCTTAAGGCATGCAGGGTTTTATAGAAGATTCATTAAGGACTTTTCTAAGATTGCTAGGCCTTTAACTCAATTGCTAGTAAAAGATGTGCCTTTTGTATTTGATGATGATTGTTTAGCAGCTTTTGAGTTATTAAATGAAAAACTAACCACAGCTCCTATCATGGTTTCTCCTGATTGGGAGCTGCCCTTTGAGCTTATGTGGGATGCTAGTGATTTTGCAGTTGGAGCTGTTTTAGGCCAACGCAGATAGAAGAAGTTCCAACCTGTTTACTACGCTAGCAAGAGGCTTACGGATGCCTAAGAACACTATACCACCATAGAGAAGGAGCTCCTAGCTGTCGTGTTCACCTTTAATAAATTTCATTCTTACCTTGTGCTGTCAAAGACAATCGTTTACACGGATCATTCTGCTTTAAGGTATTTATTTTCAAAGCATGATTTTAAGCCTAGATTGATTCGTTGGTTTCTTTTATTGTAGGAATTTGACTTGGAAATTAAGGACAAACGAGGAGCTGAAAATCTTGCAGCAGACCATCTTTCTCGATTGGAGAACCCACATTTGGAGGAGCTTAATGAGCAAGAGATCGATGACTTCTTTCCGGATGAGCACTTATGCTCAATGCAGGTAACTAATGCTATTCCTTGGTTTTCTGATTATGCTAATTATTTGGCTGCAAGGGTACTCCCAAAAGGTATGACGAGCCAACAAAAGAAGAAATTCTTTACTGACTTAAAGTACTACATTTAGGACGACCCCTTCTTGTTTAGGATTTATGCAGATCAAATTATCATGAGGTGTGTATATGGGGAGGAGGTCATTCAAATTCTCAAGCATTATCATGAGGGACCGGTTGGTGGACACCAAGCCGCAAACCATACGGCCAAGAAGGTTTTGGATGCTGGTTTTTATTAGCCGACTATCTTCCAAGATGCTCGAGCATATGTCCAGGTTTGTGATGCATGCCAACGGTCAGGTAACATTTCTGCCCGAGATGAAATGCCCCAACATAGTATACAAGTGTTGGAAATTTTTGATGTTTGGGGCATTGATTTTATGGGTCCTTTTCCTTCTTTGTATGTATGCAAGTATATATTGGTTGCTGTTGAATATTTTTCTAAATGGCATGAGGCACAAGCCTTGCCTACTAATGATGCTAGGGTAGTTGTGAGGTTCCTTAAGAAACTATTCTCTAGGTTTGCAACACCTCGAGTGTTAATTAGTGATAAGGGAACCCATTTCTGTAATTCTCAACTTGAGAAAGTGCTTAAAAGATATGGAGTATCTCAATGATTCTCCACGGCTTATCACCCACAAATGAGTGGGCAAGTAGAGGTTACTAATAGGGGGCTTAAGCGCATTTTAGAGAAGACTGTAGGAGCTAGTAGGAAAGATTGGGCTACAAAGCTAGATGATGCTTTATGGGTACTTAGAACTGCATATAGGACTTCTACTGGGTTCACTCCCTTTAGGCTTGTGTATGTGAAAGGTTGCCATTTACCTGTTGAGCTAGAAAGCGTTATGGGCACTTAAATCTTGTAACTTTGATTTAGATAGCGCAGGTAGACAGAGGCAGTGGCCACTAAATGAACTAGAGGAGTGGTGTCAAGAAGCTTATGAAAATTCGACAATCTATAAGGCAAAGACCAAAAAGTGGCATGACAAGCGATTGAAAGGTTTGAAGGAGTTTAACATAGGAGATAGTGTGTTGTTATTTAACTCTTGTCTCCGTGTATTTCCAGGAAAGCTGAAGAGTCACTGGTCGGGGCCATTTATAGTGATGCAAGTCTTCCTTTATGGTGCGGTTGAATTGCATCATCCGGAAAAGGGGAATTTCAAGGTTAATGGGCAGAGGTTAAAGCATTATCTTGGAGGGTCACTGGATATGGAGGAGCGTGTGAATTTGGCGCTCCATTTCTGATTCGAAAAGGATTGAAGTCCAGCTTATGACTTTAAAGAAGCTTGTTTCTTTCAATTTCATTTTAATTCTTTAGTTTTTCCATTTTTGGTATTGATTTTGGTTTAAATTACGTGTGAACTTAGTTTAATTAGGTTGTACAGTTTGTTTTTGTTAAGTTTTATGTATGTTGAGTGTATGAGTTAAGGACTTATTGGTTGTGCAGGTGAGATAGATTGAGAAAGTGTTGAAAATCTCAAATTTTGCAGTTTCTAGAGCTCAACACGGGCTTGTCCAAGGCCGTGTTGGTAACACGGCCAGTTATGCTGATCGTGTTCATCAACACGGACCGTGTTCTATTTGTAGAAAAACAAATTTTAAGGGGACACGTTCACAGAAGGTAACACGGCCAGTTATACTGGACCATGTTGGCAACACGCCCCCGTGTTGTTTCAACACGGACCGTGTTCAATTTGCGGAAATTAAATTAAAGATGGACACGTGCACAGAAGGTAACACGGGCATTTATGCTAGTCCGTGTTGGAAATACGGGGCCGTGTTTCCTCAACACGGGCGTTTTCATCAAATTGGTAAGTTAACACATTTAAGTTCATTCAACACGGCCCGATATCCAGACCGTGTTCACGAACACGGCCCCGTGATGATCAACACGGGCATGTTCCGGTCATTGTCTATGTAAACGAATTGATTTCTAAAGGACCAAATTTTGGCCAATTCTCTAAACTTTCTCTCTTCTCTTTTATACTCATTTTAAACGTTTTGGATAGTGCATATTTCAAGTAAGTACCCTCCATCTTCATCTTCCATTCTTTGTTTTTTATTTTGGTTTTAGTTTGAATTTGTGTTTTTATGTGTTTGAATGTTTTTGTGTTTGTGTGATTTTGGTTTTGAATTATGTTTTTGTTATTTAGATATTTCGATTGAAAAAAGTTAAGGATTAGAAAATTGAAAAAAAAAGGATTGGGTTGCGCCATAAATATGAAACAGTATACAATAATGATGTATTTGGTGAATCAAATACCATGGTCTAATAAAAAAAATTCTAATTAGTTGATAATATTGGTTGATAACTTTATGAAAGATTCCTGTGAAATGTTTCATTAACTCCTAATTCATGTCGAGTAGACCTTATTGTTGCATTATGGATTGAATTTTCTTTGCAGGGCATTGAACGGTTTAACTTCATCGAGTTAAATCGTTTGGTTGTCCATTTTATGCTATTATGCTGCCAAAATTTCGTTGATCCTTAGCACTAAAAATTTCTTTTTCAGGTACCATATCCACTAGACGAGGATTAGGAGTTTACAAGAAGAGGCGTACCGATGGTTCCTCTTCCTCTCGATCCTCAGGCGCTGCACTGACTAGTTCAGGCCTAGTTAGACCACTGCAGTGCCATAGATTCCTACTTTTCCACGGGCAGCCCACCTTCGAGCAAAGATACCAGTCGATGAGGCACAAAGATTTGGGAAAGGGGCGTAGAATAGACTGGCCAGCACTAAAGACAGTCGGACTTGCAACTACAGTCCGCCGATACCTTGAGACGCCCCCGTTTTAGCGTTTCTTTGAGATAGTTGAGCCGATGTATAGGGAGTTGACTGTGAAGTTTGCTAGCACTTTCTTTTTGCAGAGCCAGTCGCAGGACTTTCAGCAGCTGGATGCTATTAGTTTCAGACTAGCAGAGCAGACTTTCACGATGAGTGTACAGCAGTTTGGGGTACACTTGGGTTTATGGACTGAGGAGGATGTAGCTGGGAAGATACATAGTCATTGTATACACACGCCTAGTGTGTCATATCCACAGATGTGGGCTGAGATTTCTGATGAAGCTGACGGGTACAGTGCCAGCCAGTCCAAGGCGCCTAACTTGCCTGAGGGACTGTGGTATTTGCATGCATTGTTGACTACGACCATCACTAGCAGGGGAGACAGCTGTGGTGTAGTGACCCAGCCAGACCTGTTTATACTTTACAGCATGCACCAGCACCAGTTAGCCGACATGGGATACTTGTTGGCCAGACAGATCAGTGCCTTCTACAACAACTCAAAGAAGGTATTTTTCTATTTTGGGACTTACATTACTCGGCTGGGTAGGAGCTTAGGGGTTTTGGAGGAGGCAGTACCACATGTGACAGAGCTGGGGGTGATGGAGACTTTAGGACTTCCCCAATTGATTAGTATGAGGATGGTAACTCGTAGGCAGCGTCCGTTAGGACTAGAGTATAGACTGAGGAGTGCTCTCTTGGTAGCATGCAGAGAGGAGCGACCTGCCCCACGAGCCCCTGGTACACAGGATATTCCACCTCCTTCTTCTGATATTCTAGAGTCTTCCTCCAAACCGTCTACTTCAGCTCCTTCTGGGTCTTCTTCAACTATTTTAGGAGTCTCCCCTATTGAGTTTATAGAGCTGCAGCTTAGAGTGTAGAGGTTGGCAGAGGAGCAGCAGCAGCACTTCATTCGAGTAGAGGCTTTTCAACATGACCTTTTACAGCGTCAAGCTGATTTTCATAGCCAGATGATGGCTCAGTTTGAGAGGCAGAGGGCTATGCTTCAGGCCCTGATTGAGCAGGGAGGTAGGTTAGAGGCCTTTATGGCCCTTGATATTTTTTATGATATTTTTGCTACAGATTATGCCCCCGCCAATCCACGGAGCCGGGTTCTAGTATAGAGCCATTTTAACATCCCTCTAGCGGATGATCCAGCTGACCCTTCTTTTCCGACTGAGCATCCTTCACCAGAGCAGCCTGACGAGCCTCCTACCGACGCTGTTCCTGCTGACCCACCAGCTCCTGTAGGTGACACTACTTCCGACCCTCAGCGAGCAGCCACTCCTCCACCACAAACTAGCCAGTGCCCTGATATCCCTGATGATGCACCTCCTTTCTCTCCGGAGCCATATTCAAGGCAGTATTAGTTTTTTTTTTCCCTTTTTCATTTCTTATATTATTTTTCTTATACACTAGGGATAGTGTGTCCTTCAAGTGTGGGGTGGGTGATCGTTATATACACTTGTTTTCTTGTATTTTGTTTATCTTTTAGCTTTATTTATCTTGTATGTTTTCTATTTTATTTTTATTGTTCTTGTATATAGCGCATTTCATTTATCCCATCTCAGTTATTTGTTTATTCTTTATGCAATTTTTTGTAAAATTTTGAAAATTTTTCACTTTGTTTCGATGCTCTTACTGTTGACTTGCTTTTGAAATCCTGTTTATATCCATGTGATCGGGTAAAACCGATAGTGTTGAGTCTTGCGAAAGAATGTTATTTAGTTTGAGCTATGCACTAAGTTGCTTTGGTTTATTTAATTCTGTTTTGATGACTTTTGTTTGGAACCTTGCTTTGGGTTATGATTTTGCATATGAGTTGTTTTTATTGGGAATTTTTATTTGGGAATAGTGTTGGATACTTGTAGTAGCTTCCATCAATCCAAAAGAAATTCTTATTATGTGAATGTTTCTTCCCTTATATAAAAAAAAAAGAAGAAAAGAAAATAATAAGAAGAATAAGAGGAAGGATGATGAAAGAAAGAAAGTAAGTGAGCTAATTGTTTAATTGCTTTGGAGTTTACATTTTGACTTGATTCCTATTTCCCATCTTGGACTACTATTCATTGTTTATCCTTGTGATTATTATTATGGCTTGGGTGCGAACCTACTTCAAAAGGGTTGTTGACTCTCCATAAGTGGTAGGAGTAGGATTTAAAACACTCATTAAGTGTGAGAAATTGAGCCTCAACTGTAAGCATACACTTTATATGTTTTATTTTACTTTTGATGTTAAGTTCGACATCGCTTTTAACTTTTAAAACTTTATTTAAAAGAAAGAAAAGAGGAAACGCGATCCATGTAGGGTTAGGATGTTCCAAACTCATTTCTTTCTCTCAGGGTTTTCTCGAGTGAACCGAGGAAAAAGGAGACTCAATGGATTCTTTTGAGGGCTTGATTGAATTGACAAAGAGGAACAGAATCGATTCAAGGAGAATCATAGTAAGGATGTATTGGAATTTGAATGTTCTTGAGAAAGACATTTAGGTTTGGTATGATAATAGCACTGATAGATTTCTTCATTTAATCTAAGTTAAGATGTTAGTGTCCTAGAAAGGCGTTAATTGTGTAGAGATTTTCCACGAAATTGAATTCAAGCAATCAATTCCATCTTTAGCCAAATAGAATTCCTTCATTCGCTTAACTTGAATTAATCAAGAGATAACCTTCTAGTTCATTTCGTATTTAGCATTCAATGCCATTTTAAGATTAGATAACAAAGAAGATTGAGTAGTCACACATTAGTTTTATCGCCATCTCGCAGGTTATGATTTTGCATATGTATTAATTGTTTTTATGCACGTTGAATTTTATTTTGAATAAGTCATGTTGGATACTTGTAGTAGCTTCCATCAATCCAAAAGAAATTCACTCTATTATAACACTGAATGCCAATTTCTTCCTTATATAAACATAAAAATGCTCATTCCGCTTGAAATCGAAAAGATTTCTCCTATGCGCATGGATAATAAGAAGAATAAGCCCCAGGTTCCCATGATTCCTTATTCCAATCCTTATGGATGATGAAAAGAATGAAAGTCCCAAGTGAGCTAATTGTTTAATTGCTTTTGGGAGTTTACATTTGACTTGATTCCTATTTTCCATCTTGGACTACTCGCTCATTTTTCTTTATCCCTTGGATGATGCCTATTATGGCCAAGAGTCATTTATCTCATTCTGAGACACCATAAGGTTCAACTTGTTAGGCTTATCAAGAATTTTGGGTTCACCTACCCCTACCTAATCCCCATTACAACCCTTGTAAAGACCTCTTGACATGGTTGTTGACTCTCCATAAGTGGTAGGAGTAGGATTTAAGAGCAAGCATATAGTAAGTAAGGCAAGATTTGATGCATTGAGTGATTAAACACTTTGAGTGATTTATAGTGAATCTTGTGAAACTTGGTTCGAATAAGTTTGTTATTTCTTAGATAATCTATTGTATTTTGTGAATCATTAGCATCTTGGTTGTGATACTTGAATTGATTGGGCTTGCTTTAGGCTTAAAAGCCAAAAGTTGACTTATACTTGTTAAGGATATGAGGCCGGGGCTCTCTTGCTTGTAAATTATCGCTATTTTAGTGTTGGGCGGCACATTTTTTAACTTAGGACTGGTTTATTTTCCTTATTTTATCCTATATGATGTGAAATACACACATCTAAATGGGATTTTTAAGATTGATTTTATGGAATACTCACCCTATGCATCCGCTTGTGTGCATTAGGTCCAAAAGAAATTATTGTCAAAGAATGATAACCTTTCTTAGGGAAGAATTGAAGCATAATTGGACATCAAAGTCACAAACAAGCTAAGTATGCGATGAGGAAGTTTTAACATATTTGTTGATTTCAACACTAGCCGTGTTCCTAACACGGGCAAACACAGCCGTGTTGGGTGCATCAAACATCAAAGAAAAAAGAAGTTCTTAGGAAGCACGGCCACAGAGAATAACACGGGCATAAACACCAGTCCATTTTGGGAACACGGGCATCAACACGGCTGTGTTGGCAGCGACAAGGGGAATTAATTAAAAGAAAGAAGAGAGGAAAGAAAGGAAAAGAGCGGGGGAGAACGTCGCAAACCCTAATATTTCTCTCTCTAAGGGTTTTCTGAGCTGGAACCAAGAGAAAAGGAGACTTGTATCAAGGTTTCAATCGGATTCCCTTCAAAGATTGAAGATTGGGCAAGGTTTGTTGATTGGTTTTCAGATCGAGCAAGAGGAACAAGAATCGATTCAATTCGAGCAAGAGGAATTGGGGCTGTTTACTGTCATCCAAGGGTGTAATCGGTTTTTCTCTACCTTTACTCATTGTTGTAATTGAATTCTTGTGTATTTTAATAATGAACATGATTAGCTAGATTGATTAAATCCATTGGAATTTCCTTACCATGTTGGCTTAGTATTATATTATTGGATTGTTTGGATTAGTTTTGTATTCTTCTTGCTTTCAGTATCAATAAGATAATGCATTATTCATGAGACGTTGTGAATTGTGTGTTTAGATTGCTTTATGTGATTGAGAAGTCCATTTGACAATTGGAATTTTGAATAGCAAGAACTAGTTAATAATCGCTTAGAGATAAGGATAATTAACTAGCTGGATTAAGAATTAACAAAGCTTAATAAAGGCGGATTAAAGCTTAATGCTAATTTAAGAATCAATCGTTAGGAAAAGATTCCAACTTTAGGTTATTAGATTTAGGAATTCGGTTATTGAGAGAGAGAAACCGAATTCGGTTAAGAATTCATCCACGGGTAGCATAATTAGGCTCACCAATCCCTTATCTTTTGTTTGACTGCCAACTAGTTTAGGTTCCCTTTGGGTTTGCTCACTTGTCTTGGTTATTTTAGTTATTAATTACTCTTGCATCTCCCTTAGAACTTAGCTTGTAGCTATTAGTTACTTTAGAAATTATTCATCACTCATTTTAGGTTAATATAACAAAGAACAAAGGAGTAACTCTGGGCTTTCACTTTCCCGAGGAATACGATCTTGATACTCGCCATTAGTGCTAGACTGCATCGATAGGTACACTGCCTTAGATTGTAGCTAACACAAGTGGCACACATCATTTACTTTTGATTGCTTGAGGACAAGCAATGAGCTAAGTGTGGGGTGATTTGATGTGCATAAAATACACACATCTAAATGGGGTTTTTAAGGCTGATTTTATGTACATTTGGATGTGAATTGGTCCCAACACTCACCCTATGCGTCTGTTTGTGTGCATTAGGTCCAAAACAAGTCAAAGAGTGATAAAGGGAAGAATTGGAGCATAATTGGACGTCAAACTTGCCGAAACAAGTTAAGTTCACGTATAAGGAAGCTAAACACGATCGTGTTGTTGGTTTTAACACTGGCCATGTTCCCAACATGGGCAACAAAACAGGCTGTGTTGGGTGCATTTGACAACAGGAAAAAGAATCGTTAAGGAGCACGACCACAGAGAGTAACACGACCATCAGCACGGGGCTGTGTTCCCAACACGCCCACTAATACCAGCCCGTATTCCCAACATGGCATCAACACGGCCATGTTCGCAACAGCTGGACAAATTATTTAAAAGAAAGAAAAGTGGGAAACGTGATCCAAGTAGGGTTAGGACGTCCCAAACTCATTTCTTTCTCTCTCTAAGGGTTTTCTAAGCTGGAACTAAGGAAAAAGGAGACTTGGACCAAGGTTTCAATTGGATTCTCTTAGAAGATTGAAGATTGGCGAGGTTCGTTGATTGGTTTCAATTCG
This sequence comes from Ricinus communis, assembly GCF_019578655.1. Taxonomy (NCBI): domain Eukaryota; kingdom Viridiplantae; phylum Streptophyta; class Magnoliopsida; order Malpighiales; family Euphorbiaceae; genus Ricinus; species Ricinus communis. Next base: position 19,093,600 of record NC_063256.1, on the reverse strand, counting down.
AGTAAGAGGAATAAGAGTCGATTCAAGATTGGGCAAGAGGAATCAGAGCTGTTTACTCTCATCCAAGGGTGTATTCGGGTTTCTCTACCTTTACTCATTTTTGTAATTGAATTCTAGTGAGTTTTGATAATGGACATGATTAGCTAAACTTGTTAACCCATTGGGGTTCTTTATCTAGGGATTTTTGTACTTAACTTTTGAATTGAATGTATTGATTTTCAATATTGATTTGCAATGGAAGTGCTTATTGATTTGTGCTTCATATCTTGTTGAATGATTATTGGAATTTGAATGTTCTTAAGAAAGACGTTTAGGTTTGGATTGTCCTTTGCAACCTAGAATTGAATTCGCCTAAAGATAGGGTGTTCGTTCTACCGGATTGAGAATTAAGAACTCTCAATAGTGTTAAATGGTACATAATACTAATTTGGATAATTCGAGTTAGGAAGAGATTTCAACCTAATTAATCTAAGTTAAGATGTTAGTGTCCTTGAGAAAGGCGTTAATTGCGTAGAGATTTTCCCATGAAAATTGAATTCAAGCAATCAATTCCATCTTTAGTTTCCATTCCCTAGACACAAGAATTCCCAAGGGGTTATTCCTTAACTTGAATTAATCCTTCCCTAGTAGATGTAGTTAGATAACAATTAGAGTAGCTTTAGTTCATTTCGTATTTAGCATTCAATGGCATTTTTAAGATTAGATAACAGAGAAGATTGAGTAGGTTTAGGTTCACACATTCTTTGGGGAATACGACACTTGGTACTCGCCGTTAGCTATACTCCACCGATAGGTACACTGCCTTAGGTTGTAGTCTTGCTTGACTTAGCAACCATTACTGGCATTCCCACTTGTATTAATCAAAATGAACATGATTTCACCCTTATGCACGTTGATTTGTGTCTTGTGCTGCTTGATCATCAAGTCATGCCCTACTGCCACCGGTCAAGCTTGTTAATTATGTTCCCATGATTCCTTAACAAAACAAGGAGAAATTTGCATCGACGTACCTAATAACACTCTGAGCCAATTTACTTCATTATATGCCTGCCAAACATCAAAATATGCTCATTCCCGCTTAGATTAATCAAAAGCAACATGATTTCTCCCTTATGCGCATGGATTTACGTCTCATCCTGCTTGATCATCAAGCTAAGCCCCAATGTGTTCCCATGATTCCTTATCCCAATCCTTATGTCATCAGGATTCCTCATGCCTTGAGAAATAAGGAATGATGGAGATCCCAAAGGTGCAAATCCTGAATCAAAATATTGGGATATGCCGCGATTCTCGCAGTTCCCTCTTTCCTATGGAAGATATGTCCACGATCATTCAGTGAATGATATTAATACTCGATCAACTAATTTTCTTTCTTCGCATTCGTCCAAGCATTGGATCAGTGCCTATTGATGTGACCAAGGCCAAGAGTCCATATAGTTTAAAAGGCAAGACCCTTTAAGCATCCAAGAAGGACTAATTACAAGATCAAGGGCCAAAAATATGAAGGAAGTACTTCTGAGGCTTATCAAGAATATTTGGGTTCAAGACACTAGCCATGATGAGTATACTCTAAAATCAAGGCCAAGATATATTAGCTTAATCCAATACCAAGGGGCTTGATTAATTCTAATTGGGCCGTAATTATTCAAATCAAGCTAATAAGGCACTAAGGAAGCAAGTTGGGCCAAGGAGGACTTAAAGAACAAGCCTATGTGTGTGACCTCCTTAAGTAATTAGGGTTTTAACTTAAATTTGCTGACTAGTCAATAAGGAGGCTGGTACCTCCTATTTTTTATCTAAGAAATTTCTTATTTGTTTTTTTTTTTATTTAGGAAGTAATGATTTACTCCCTAAATGATTTATTTCTCTTTTCCCTATCTTAATTATAGGTGAAACTTGATTGTTAATTATTTAGGAATTTAGTTTCATTTCTTATTTAGTTTAGGAAGTAATCTATTGTTTTCTAAGTGATTTTATTGCAAGTCAATGACCTTATCCAAGACATTTAGGCTAAGGACACATCAAGGCTTGAAGAATTGGATTTAAGTTCAAGGCTCATTAATCTAATTCAGTTTATTGGGCTTGAATGAATCTAATTAGGCTTAAAAAGACCAAAGAAGCTGAATTGGAGCATATCAAGACTTTGGGCCTAACTTGGATTATGTTATGAGGACCATCTATATGACTTATGTAAATTAGAATTGTACGGCATATTATGGGCGGCCACACATGTATTTTAACCTAATTAGGACTTTGTTTAAGTTATCTCTTTTAGTTTGGAAGCTTATCTTTATCCTATATGAGATGTAAATCCTTATTACTTAAGATTTAGGGTTTTCTAAGGCCTATATAATGCTAGTACGAATTTGATGTAATGAATTAAAAAAAGTTAAAGTTAAGTCTGAATCATAATTGGTTATTGAACCTAAAAGCTTTTTTGCTTTTGACTTTGTGTTCTTGTGTAGAATGCATGGTTAAGAAATATTCAAGTAGATTGATCTTCTTATGTACTGTTTTGAAATTGGGATTTAGGAACAAGTTTTTTAAATTCTAATTATTGATCATCTTTCTAAGTAATTTATAACCTTTCTTAGGGTTGAACCAAATTGGTTCTTGAGGTTTTCATGTTAATATGTTGGGGTCTGCAATTTAAAAGGGGTTCTCAAGCTTGTTCATGGAGGTTCCATATCAATCACTATTCTGAGGAAAAGAAGGTCAAATTAGCCACTATTGAATTCACCAACTATGCCTTAGTATGGTGTGATACGAACGTGGCTAACTTGTGCTAAACCCATATTCAATGTTGATGTCTTTACTAAGGATCGTTAACCTAATCAAGTAAAAAAACTCTAACTTCCAACAAAACCCCTAAATAACTTGTACTTAAGAACCTTAATTATAAGGATTTAAAGGCTGCTTAACACAAACAAAAGTTTAGATTAAACTAAGTTTGTAAACTACCAAGCCTTCACTTGATAAATTCACTAAGTCCATAAAGAACAAAAGAAGAGAATTAACTCCAAAATAATCAATATTCAACAACTCTCTTTACATAGAAATTCATACTAGCTTATATAGGCCTTAAAGAAATCTAGTTCTATAATGATAAGGAGCAAATAACAATAAGACTAGGAATAAAAGTCTTAAACTAAAAGGATAACTTAAAATAAGACTCCTAACTATTAAAAGACTTCTTTAAATGAATATATAGTCCTATAATTCGTCCAACCCAAGCCCATATAATAAACATGACTATTAGGCTTAAGTAACATGTGACATGCCGCCCATTCTTGAGTATTCGATTCCAGATAGCTTGACTTGTTTATTTTGAGCTTATCTTGACTTGTTCAAGCCCATTGTTTTGATTAAGCCTAATCTCACTTGGACTTTGAATCTGACTAGGACTTATAATTGGATTAGGATTCCTACTGGAAATAGAATTCCTTTTGTTGCTTGAACTCCTCATATTATCAGGACTTCTTACTGGATTAGGATTCCTAATGGAGTCAGGACTCCTGTTAGATTAGGATTCCTTAAGCTAGTAGGATTTGCATCATCAGAACTCCTTGTTGGAGTAGGATTCATTATGCTAGTTTGGTTCATATCATTCCCCCTTTCTTTGAAAAGATTCGTCATCGAATCTTTGCCCGAATATTGTGAAAGAACCAAACGTATAATCTTGAAGAACAATACTAAGTCATTATCAGCCTGCAAATCTTTCATAAAAGTTGTTAGAGGAACTTTAGAACAAATAATACTTTCAATACCAATTAACTCAACATATTCAATTGGCTCAATGGCATCAAGTAAAACATCTTCATTCTTCACCAGCTCAACTTTTGCTTCATCTTCAACAATAATCTCTTCATCTTTTGTTTCGCTCAGAAGTTGTAAATCATTATCTTTTTCACCATCTTCATTCATTATGCCTTTAGAATCTTCATTGACTTCAGTAGAGCATTGTAACTCCTCTACGTCATCAATCTTTTTGTTTTCACTCTCTAAAGCACTTTTTTTATTTTCCATCTCTTTCTTTTCGGTCTCTACTCTCATGCTTTCCATTTTGCATTGGTGTTCATACACTTCTTTTATTGAATGTGGTGCAAGTATAGTCTTTCTTCCATCCTTAGTGAATGAATACTTATTAAGGTACTCATCATGCATCGCCCTCCTATCAAATTGCCATGGTCTCCCAAGTAAAATATCACTAGCCTGCATAAGTACTATATCGCACGACACCTTATCATGATATTTACCAATAGAAAAGGAAATAATTGCTTACTGGTTTACCTTAACTTCACCACAATCATGATATTTACCAATTATTACTCGTTCAACTCCTAAGAAATGTTAGAAAATAAATTTCTTATAAAGATGATCAAGAATTAGAATTTAGAAAACTTGTTATTAAATCCCAATTTCGAAACACTCCATAAAAAGATGATCAATCTACTTGATTGTTTCTTAAGCATGCATTCTACACAAGAACACAAAGACAAAGCAAACAGCTTTACGGTTTAATAACCAATTATCATCCAAAATCAACTTCAACTTTACATCAAAATTCATACTAGCCTTATATAGGCCTTAGAAAATCCTAAATCTTAACTAATAAGGATTTACATCTCATATAAGATAAATATAACCTTCCTAACTAAAAAAGATAACTTAAACAAAGTCCTAATTAGGAAAAAATACATGTGTTGCTGCCCAAAATAAGCCATAAAACCTTAATTTACATAAGTCATATAGATGGGCCTCACAACATAAGCTAAGTTAGTCCCAAAGTTTTTATATGCTCCAATTTAGCATTTTTGTTCTTTTTAAGCCCAATTAGATTCATTCAAGCCCAATAAACTGATTTAGATTAATGAGCCTTGAGCTTAAATCCAATTCTTCAAACCTGGATGTGTCCTTAGCCCAAATGTCTTGGATAACCTCGTTAACTTCTAATTTGAATCGGACTAGGACTCCTAGTTGAATTGGGATTCCTAGTTGAATTATGATTCCTTTCATTTCTTGAACTCTTAATATCATCAAGACTCCTAGCTAGATTAGGATCCCTAATTGAGTTAGAACTCCTTGTTGGATTAAGATTTCTTGAGCTACTAGGATTTACATAATCAAGACTCCTTGTTGGAGTAGGATTCATTGTGCTAGTTTGGTTTGTATCAACATGCATCATATGTATTACCAAAATTAACATCAAGGAAGGATCCATTAAGTTTTCCACAAGGTCCAATTACAAGGTCTAGGGCCAAGAAGCTTTAAGAGTCCTTAAATGGATATATGCAAGAGTGGGCTACTAATGGAAGTCCAATAGAATTCGGCCCAAATGAAATTCATAAAGAATGCGCTTTGTTTAAAGTTCTTAAAATCCAAGTTTATGAAAGTTAAATGAGCTTTGTTTAATGTTCTTCAAATCCAAGTTTACAAAGGCTTTGCTTAGCTTTTAGTATCCTATTTGGTTTGATGTTAGAGTTTCCTAAGCTTGTAAGGAAACTCATATTGGATCAGATTAGTAAAGTAAGAGTTTTATTCTTCTTAGGGCTTTGGATATGTGTTTAAAACATGTCAAATTCGTATGGCTTTTTCAAATTATGATTAATTAAAATTTTTACTTTCTTTCAAGCCAAAATTGCTTGCATCTTATGTTCTTGTTTGAATGCAAAACTTACTCATCAAGGAGTTGATCTATCCTTGTGGCGTACTTGGGATTGGGGTTTAAGGGTTCTATTTTTAGGTTCTAATTCTTCATCATCTTAGAATCTGATTAGATGATCCTAGGGTTTGACTTCAATTAGTTTTGTGGATTTTCAAGTTAGTGATTCATAGGTTCATAAGGATTAGAGTTCGTGGGTTCTATTCTTAGAGGTTCTTTAACTCAAAGCTTTTGGCTCTTGAATCAAGTTACTTATCCTTTGTTAATGTTATTTCATTGTGTTCTTTAAGTTTCCAAGTGATTTGATTCATTTCTTGATAACAATCTTGACTGTTCTTGTTTAACTTATACTGAGATTCAAATAAAAAAATGAAAATAGAAAAAAAGAAAAGAAAGAAAAGGAGGTCCAATTATAAGAGCTAGGGCTAAGAGAATGAAGGAGGCCTTAAATGGGCTTATTCAATAACCTAATTCAACATGTTGGGCCTTGAGAAAAGCTAGTTTGGCCAAAAATAATCACAAGGAAAGGGGGGGAGGAATGAATTTACTGGAAGAGGAAACAAGGGAAAAGAAGCTTAAAGAGGAAACCAAGCTAGGAGGCTCTTATTTGTGTGCTAAACCTAATAGGTGCCACTTTTCTAAAGAGGAAGCTAAATGGCAGCAGCATATCTCCTTATTTACGAAAATATTCTTAGTTGATTAGTCAAGTCTTTTTAGTAAATATTACATATTCAACCAATGTGCTTATTTGGTCATATAGGAAACTTTTATTTAGCATCTAATTTAGTTAATTCCTAATTAGTTTATTTCCTTTATGGTATTTAGGAATTATGCTTATTGTTTTCTCTCTATAAACTAAGTGTAGCCACATTATTCAAGGTTATAGTTATCACTCACCTTCTAGTTTCTTGAGTGTGGCATTTAACTTTCTTGGGAATCTTGGGATTCATTCAATTCGCACTGTTGGGTCTTGTCATAAATTGCCAAGGTTCACATTACCTTGAATTCAGTTGGTGTTTTAATGAAACCCTATTGCTAATTTTGTGTTTCATGATGATATTAGGATTGTTATAAGTCATAACATTGCTGGAATTTATAGTTTTCCTAATCCTTAAAGGATTCTTAAGCTAGATACACTATATCTTGAAAGGAATCCCTATTTACAAAAGACTAGGTGGCTGACTTATAGAGAACTACCTAATACTCTTTCTTATTGTTTTTGATACTTAAACACATGTTTGTACTGTGATTCTCCTTCATTATTTTCGTGCTTTTCCTATGCAAATTTTAGTTTTCGTTTTCTTTTCAAGATTGGGCAGATTTGGCATTCTTGTTGATCAAAGAAGTAACTTTCAATCTTGAACGAATTTCCTTGAATTTTTCCATCTTGGATTGTTCCTTTTCATGTTCTTTGAATTTGTTTGAGTTTTCTAACATTCTTGAACACTAAACTCTTGTTCTTATTGTTGTTTGGTTTAGAATTCAAGATTCTTGACTAAAAATACTTTCTTAATTCTTGAACAGTTTTTCTTAAATCCTTGCATCTTAGATGAATTCTTTCACATGTCTACTAAATCTTTTTGACTTGTCTATTATCCTTGACTCCTATTTTTCTTATTTCATTGTTGTTTTGCTTGAAATTCTTGATTTTTACCCACTTCCTTCAACTAGTCTTCTAAAGCTTAATTATTTATGTGTTGCTTGTATAGTTTAAACTTTGTCTGTGAGTTCTTGATTCACATAAGAATAATATGGAGCAGCAAAGGGACAATATATTCCACACTAGATGCCATGTGCAAGGTAAGATATGCAATGTCATTATTAATAATGGTAGTTGTACAAACATTGCTAGCACTTTGATTGTAGAAAAATTGGGATTAAATCTCATTCCACATCTAAAACCTTATAAGTTATTATGGTTAAACAACTATGGTGAGATAAAAGTGAATATCAAGTTATTATGACTTTCACTATTGGGACATATTCAGAGAAGTGCTTTGTGATAAATTGCCAATGCATGCTAGCCATATCTTGCTTGGTAAACTATAGCAATTTGATAGAAGGATTGTCCATGATGGGTTCCTTAATAGGTGCTCTTTTGTAAAAGATGGGAGAAAAGTCACACTTACACCTCTTTCTCCAAAAGAAGTGTATAATGACTAATGTAAATTGGAGAGGGAAAAGAGTGAAAATAAGGGAGCTCTTTAGCTAGGGAAAATGAGGTAAGGCATACATTTCACTCAAGTAAGTTATTGTTTATAGTTACTTATAAAGACGTTCACTTGAACACTACTGAACTTGGTCTTTCCTTGCCGAGTGCATTTGCTAACCTTTTGTAGGAATTTGCTGATGTCTTTCCCGAGAAGATCCCAAGTGCTTTACCACCTAAAAGAGGGATTAAGAATCAAATAGACTTCACTCTAGGGGCTGCCATACCAAATAGACCAGACTATAGAAGTAACCCAGAGCAGACAAAGGAGCTTCAAAGGCAAGTGGATGAACTGATGTCTAAAGGGTATATGCGAGAGAGCTTAAGTCCTTGTGCTATTCCTGTTATTTTGGTTCCAAAGAAGGATGGCACTTAGAGAATGTGTATGGACTGCAATGCAATTAATAAAATAACAATAAAGTATCATCATCCTATCCCTAGGTTAGATGATATGCTTGATGAGTTGCATAGTGCATGTTACTTTACTAAGATTGATTTGCGTTCAGGATATTATCAAATTCGCATGAAAGTTGGGGATGAGTGAAAACAACATTTAACACTAAGTATGGTCTTTATGAGTGGCTTGTAATACCATTTGGGCTGACTAATGCACCTAGCACTTTCATGAGGTTGATGAACCATGTATTACGTGAATTTCTTAGTAGATTTCTAGTTGTATATTTTGATGATATTCTAATCTATTCTAAGTCTTTTGATGATCATGTTATGCATGTGCACAGGGTCTTAAATGTTCTTAGGTAAGAAAAATTATTTGATAATCTAAAGAAATGTAGCTTTTGCATGGATAGAGTCATATTTTTAGGTTTTGTTGTTAGTTCTAAAGGTCTAGAGGTTGATGAGGAAAAGGTGAAAGAAATATTGGAGTGGCCAACACCTACCAACATAAGCCAAGTTAGGAGTTTTTATGCTCTTGCTAGTTTTTATAGAAGGTTCATAAGGGACTTTAGTAGCATTGCCGCACCTTTGAATGAGATTGTCAAGAAGAATATTGGGTTTAATAGGGGTGATGCACAAGAGGATGCTTTTAATTTGCTTAAAGATAGATTGTGTAATGCTCTTGTATTGATTTTATCTAACTTTGACAAAACCTTTGAGATTGAATATGATGCTAGTGGCATTGGTATTGGAGTTATTTTGATGCAAGAATAAATGCCAATTTGCTATTTTAGTGAAAAAGCTAAATGGGGTAGCACTTCTATACCTAACATATGAGAAAGAACTATATGCTTTGGTTCATGCTTTGCAAACATGGCAACAATACCTTTGGCCTAAGGAGTTTGTCATACATACAGATCATGAGAGTTTGAAGCATCTCAAGGGGCAAGACCAGTTGAACTAAAGACATGCAAAGTGGATGGAGTTCATTGAGACATTCCCATTTGTGCTCAAGTATAAGAAGGTAAGGAGAATGTGGTTGCTGATGCATTATCCCGAAGGTATGCTTTACTTAATACTCTTAATTCTAAGTTGTTGGTTTTGAGTTTATTAAAAAGTTATATTTGAATGATAGTGACTTTGGTAATGTGTTTAATATTTGTGTTAATGGGGTTGCCTTTAATGATTTCTATGTGTTTGATCGATATCTTTACAAAAAGAATCGCCTATGAATTCCTAATTGTCCTTTGCGTGAGATAGTTATTAAGGAGGCATATGAGGGCGATTTAATGGGTCATTTTGGGGTGCATAAGACTTATGATATACTGATTGAACATTTCTTTTGGCCTTGCATGAAACATGATGTGAATAAAGTGTGTGGTTGATGCATTGTGTGTTTAAAGGCTAATTGTAACCCCACGGGTTATATACTACTTTGCCTATTCGTGATGCTCCTTGGATAGATTTATCTATGAATTTTATATTTGGATTACCTAGGACTAGGAAGGGCTGAGATAGTATATTTGTTGTTGTGGACCGATTTAGTAAGACGGCTCACTTTATACCGTGCCATAAAACCAATGATGATACTACTTATATTGCTGAATTGTTTCTTAGGGAAGTTATGTGATTGCATGGAGTTCCAAGAACCATTATAAGTAATAGGGATGTTAAATTCTTAAGTCATTTTTTGGTGCGTGTTATGAGGTAAGTTAGGCATTAAATTATTATTTTGTACTACTTGCCATCCACAAACATATGGACAAACCGAAGTTATTAATAGAACTTTGGTTCAATTGCTTCGTGATAAGATATTTATGTAGCTACAATCTAAGGCAGTGAACCTATCGATGCAGACTAGCATAAATGGTGAGTATCAAGGTCGTATTCTCGAGAAAGGGTGAACCTAGACCTATTGTAGCGTCTTACGGTATCTAACCTAAAGAATTCACTGAAGTGTTGCTTTATGATTAATTACGAACAAACAAGTAATTAAATGTCAAATTATCTGAAAGAATTTAGGAAAACTCTCGAAGGAAAAGCAAACCCTAGGGGACCTAAGTTAATTGGATTTCTATAAAGATAGAGATTAAATTGATTATCATTTGCAATTACCCGTGGACAAAGTCTTAACTAAATTCGGTCTCCCTCTCGAGATAATTGAATTCCTAAACCTAATAACCTAAAGTTGGAATCTCTTCCTAACGATCGATTATTCGATTAGCATTAAGGTTGAACCCGCCTCTATTAAGCTTTGTTACTTCTTAATCCGGCTAGTCAATTACCCTTATCTCTAAATGATTATTAACGAGTTCTTGCTATTCAGTTTTTTGATTACTAAACGAATCTCTCAATTATATAAAGCAATCTAAATTCCATAATTCACAACGTCTTATGAATAAAGTGACTTCTCATTAATAATAAAAGCAAGAAGAATCAAGAATTGAAAATCAAAATCTCATAACATTAAGATCCATCAACAAACATAGGAACCCTAATTGGGTTCAACAATTTAGCTACTCATACTAATAAGCATCACAAAATAAGGAATAAAATCATAAAAGTAAATTAAAGGCATGTACACCCTTCTTCTTCAAGTTGGATGAGAAACCCTAATTTTCCAATTCAAAATATCAAACCCTATTTTGCCTTTTGAATACTCCTAAATCTTGTCTTGATCTTCGAACGATGTTGAAACAAGTGTAATCCTTCCTTCAATTGATGAAATTGATCTCCCAAAGTCGACAATTGAGGTCTAGAAATAAATGATTTAAGTTCGTATAATAGAAATCAAGTCAGAAAAATCGAACCCGAATTCACTAAATCGTTTTTGCCTATATAGTCCCTTGACCGACCATTTGTCAAGCTGTCTTTGGTCGACGGCAGAGTCAAGCCGTCTGAACCCATTCAGTTCATGACCTCTTCCAGGCCGTGCCCTAGCCGTTGCTGAGCCACTAGGGGCCGTGGTGGAGGCCGTGGTGGTTACGAAAACTGTGCCAAAATGGCACTTCTGGGGGCAGCTTCTTAACAATTCAGCACGGTCAGAGTCCAGGCCGTGCTCAACCTCGGAATGGTAGTCCTTGCTCAATTGGATGGATTCTGGTCCGTAATTGCGTGTATTTCCCTCGATTGTTGATAATGTCCTTCAACAATGACCGGAAACTTGAAAGGAAACAAAAGACAGGTGATTCTAGCATAAAACGAGATAATTAAGCACAGGAATATAAACAATTGGGCACGTAAATATGTGCAATATGATGCCTATCAAATCACTCCACACTTAAGCTTTTGCTTGTCCTCAAGCAATCAATAACTCAATACATGCACAAGCAACAATCACCCCTCAGAATCCATGTTAAAGTTCACAATTCAACCCTATTCAACATATAAAGAATGAAACTCAAGTAACTAATAAGTTATACACCTTTAAGAAAGAACTATAATGATATCATCTCGAAACACAACTTACATAACAAATCAACATTAAAGATTGAAAACCATTGCCTCACAGGAATCTCTCAAATCACTCACAGTGTTCACAGGTAAATAAGAATATTCCCTCAATGCAGCTGTACAAAACCTGTTTACCATAAGCTTGCTCATAAATCTCATCTTCGCTACCATGAATAATTGAATACCAAAATCAAAGGGTCTTTTCAAGGGTTGTAATGAGGCTGAGGTAAAAGTACGAATATTTGGATAGAAGTGTAAAGTATACTGAAAAATTATGCACTTAATTTAATTGAATGTTTCAAGAACTGAGTGCTAAACAATAAAAGTACTCACTAAGCCTTATTTGAAGTAAAGGATGCTCACATGAGTTAGATTCAGAAGAGCTAAAAGCTAAGAAGTAAGTAATAATAAGTTTTTTTTCTTTTTTTTTATATATTATGTATATATATTACAGCAGCTTTTGTAGGGGCTATTGTGGTTATTGATATAAACAATAGGAATAAATATCCAATTTTTGGATTAAAAGGAGCATCAAAGAATGACTGAAAAGACTAAGTGAATTAAAAACAATGTTACACACTATGATTCCATAAATATAATACATAATTACTCAGTATACAGGGTGAAAGAAAAGGCAGATGTAAAGAATGGTGTCTGCGTAGTGATTAGGTGTAAATTATGAAGAAAAGGTTACGGCTCAAACTGGCTGACTAATGGAAACAGAAGGTAGGCCTTTAGCCAGATGTGGTGAAATCCTAAGTTGCCCAAATCATCTAATGGTATTCAAAAATTCATGTAACCGCAACAAGCATTATAAAGCAAGTTCTAGAAACGAAAGTAAGTACAACGTACACTCAAACAAGAAAATTCATGAGCATAATGTGCAATGGATACTCAATTATCTTTTTTGGTTCAAAAACTCACGTTTGAAGTGGCTGAAATTTTTCAATTGGTTCCTAACTTATCAATTGAATCATCACATATATTGAATACGAGGTTGACATAATCAAAGTTCACAGTCAAAGGTTATAAATTCGCAAGGAACTCAAGTAACACCGGTTTAACCTGGCCAAATTGACATGTTGAATACAGTGAAATTGCTTTCAAGAACAGAAGATAAAGAGGGACAATCAAGTACTAGTGTATGAATTAAGTCATTAATTATGAAAGAATAAACTAAACTTGAATGTCATGCAAACCCTAGGTCCTAACATAACAATTAAAGGATACCCACCCCACACTTGAGTATAACACTGTCCACAGTGTTAGAAAAATTAAAACTGGGTATAGCATATGACTCGCACATCATAGTTCTTGAAGATCATACTTAGTGTTCATTTCAAAATGGGAAAGCATAGTGTTCTACTAAAATAAATTAACATGAAAGGAAAAATGAAAGGAAATAACATAAAATTAAGCATGCAAAAAGATAGGAAAATAAAGTAAAATAAAATAAAGGAAAGAAAATAAAAAGAAAAAGAAAAAAGAAAAGTAGCACAAGTTTTTGTTTCACTGCTGGGAGTCTGCTGATGGTGTATCCTCACTAGTTGGATATGCTGGAAGATGAGGAGTAGGGAAAGTCGTTGAAGGAGGGGGCGGTGGTGGTTCAGGGTCCGTGAAGCATCCTACCATATCGAACTCCATATCATCGATGAACCGCTGATTTTGTGCTATAGGGTCCATCATCTTTTTCATCTACGCCACTATTAAGTCTGTATGGGTGGCTTGCCTCTCCAACCCTCTCATAAGCTACTGAAGCATACTGTTCAAACCGCCAAACTGTGCCCTAGTGTCCTCTTGAAACTGCCTAAACTGAGTAAAGTGTTGCTGTTGCAAATCGCAGACTCGATCTAGTCAGTCAGCCAAGCACTAATATGAGCACTCGATGTCCCTGCAGAATAAGAGGATGAGGCTCCAGATGTAGGCATAAACACTTTAGGTGGGTTAGGAATCCTAATACCCGGGATCCCAACCGATGGATCTTGGGCTCCTCTAGCCACTACCTCTCTAGCCTCCTTGACTATTGCGTTCATAAGCCTGTATTTTATATCATGTGGATGTCTAGTAGCCGTGATCATCTGCATGTTGATCATCTGTCTGATCCCTAGTGGTGTCATGTCACCAATATTTGAAAGCTCTAATAAACAATCATCCAATACATCCAGTCTCTTAGCTAACCTAGTCACATACTGGCCAAAACCATAATGCATCTTCTTCTGGGCATCTACTATAAATGAACGGATTTGTCGAGCCAACAAATATCCTAAGTCAAGCTTCTTCTGATGTTGCATAGCCCAGAGGATGAAGACATCGGTCTGTGTTACCACTTCAAAACTATCTCCTCTACCTGTAATGGTGTAAGCTAATAGGGTATGGAGATAACGGAGATGATCCGGAAGGCTAGACGCCTTAGGCCTGGTTGGGTAGTACGATTCCGGCCTAAGTACCAATGAGTCCCACATGGTGTCGTATGATATTGGGTTGATGTAGAGACATCCCTGATACTCCTCCCCTGAGATCTCCTGTTCAGTCCATAATCCCAAATGCATGTCGAATTGTGGGACTAACATTGAGAACTCCTTTCCCCCAAGTCTGAAATAAACTGCATCAGGCTGATGCCAGTTTGTGATCTGTTGCTGCAGGAAGAAGGTGCTGAGGAACTCAATCGTAAGCTCATGGTACGTTGGCTCAATGGTGTCAAAGAATCGCGCATATGGCAGAGTCTCGAATAGAGTGCGCACATCCTGAACCAGTCCCACTCTTTCTAGGGATACGAAGTCGATGCAACAACCCGCCATTACTTGCTTCCATCTCATGACTTGGAATCGACTTTCGTTATCTGCATTAAGGAATGTCCACAATGGATGACGACCAGGTACAGGAGGATTCGCAGTTGGTGCTTTTCAAGCTCGGACTAATTGCTATTGTAGTGGAGGTTGAGGTGCTGGTGCTGTGGAGGAAGATGTTCCTTCGCCACGTGATCACTTGCTGGTAGCCACGCGTTTCGGTTGCTTTCTTCGGGATTGATCGCGGTCCATCATATTACCTAATGCAATGAATCATTAGTTATTCGTACAAGAAATCAAGTTAATCAGAAATCCTACCGAAAATTAAACAGCATAATGGCTATAATTCAACTAACATAAAACTTTAGACTTAAAAAAAGACTAAAGCCTCAATCTCCTGCATAAACTAATTAATAAATACATTCCAACCTACTATATTGTGCACCAACTAACGCAACTTTATGCAAACTATTGTTCATAATAAAATGCCATAGACAAACTTTATTTTCGCCAAACCCCACACTTATCATTTTCATAATCGAATTCACAGCAAACATAGCAACTAATATAAATTAAATCTAACTGAGGTCATATTGAAGCAGTGTAACAACGTACAACTACCAAAACATACTAACACATCCTAAATAAAGTATATGCATAAAAGAAAAACCAAATTAAAACAAATAAAACAAAAAGTGATGAGACTTACTTGGAATTGCTGAGAAAGGTAAGAAGGATGAGAGAAATGGAAGAAAACAACACCTTGGAGCTTAGAAAGGGTGTAGCAAATTTTTTGAAAGCTCCCCTTTTTATAGGCACGGGGGTTAGTATGGGCGAGGGCAAGGCCGTGCTGATCAGCACGGCCAGAACTCGGCCCATGCTGAGCCTTTAAGCTTAAATGTTGCACCATTTAGCATGGGTGGGGGCACGATCGTGCTGACCAACCCGGCCTGGTCTTGCTGCCCGTGGTGCCTTCAGAAGCCGTGCTGAACGGCTAAAATCTCCTATTCTTCATGTGTTTTCTCATCATGAGCTTGACTCCGGCCGTGCTGATGAGCACGTCCTGGTGTTGCAACCCGTGATTGCCATGGAAACTGTGGTGAAAGGGTTGATTCCGGGCTTTCCTTTGCCATCTCGAGTTGCCAAACTCCCTACCTGCATTCGACACATATACATACACATTTAGGCCGTAAATCAAGTAAGTGAATCAAATGGGAAAATCACACTTCACCGATTACTAAAAATTTGACATAAGTTATTCCAACCCTAAGTTCATACAATTATGTTTAAAATAAAAAGTAAGTGTTCTAACTACCATCAAGCATGCAACAACTGACAAAACAAAAATGTTATAAAATCATAAAATTAAAGTTTTAGGGTGCCTCCCAAAAAGTGCTTCTTTTTTGTCGAGTCCTTAGCTAGACTCTGCAGCAGTATCCCTGCCCCGTTGGCAAATTGAGAAGGTGGGCGCATTGTAAGCTGGGGCCTGAGGCATATAACCACAAGGAGACAGTCCAATGGGCATAGTAGATACCCAAGGAGGTGCTCTCCATGCCGAGTTAGGATGTCTAGTCATCCACTCCCAATCCTGTCTAGATGACCTGTCATAAAAAAACTTGCAACTACCCTTCTCGGGTGTATCATAACGCGAAGTTTCAAATTGATGCAAGTTATTTTCTTTAAAAGAGTGACACACATCAACAGGCAAAGAAGGATGCAGAGCAGAATCTATTAGTATATCCTGTGCTGGTTTATCACATGCAAAACCAATCCCGTCAATAGCGTAAATGGCATGAACCTGATTGGCGGGAGGACTCTCGACTAGGGGTAAACTGAAAGTAACACAGTCATCCCCTACATTAATCTCTAACTTTCCCTCGAATACATTTATTTTGGCTTTAGCGTGGCAAGGAAAGGTCTCCATAAAATCAAAGGCACACCATGCTCATTATCCATATCCATAACCACAAAGTCCACAGGAAATATAAAATTATCTACCTTGACTAGCATATTCTCTACAGTCCCCCTAGAAAGCTTAACAGAATGATCAGCTAATTGAATACACATCCTAGTGGGTTTTGCTTCCCCTAAACCCAGCTCATTAAACATACTTGTGGACATTACATTTATGCTAGCGCCTAAATCAGCTAATGCCTCATCAACCCACAAGTTACGCAAAGTGCAAGGAATAGTAAAACTCCCTGGGTCATGACATTTCTCTAGTAAATCACTTTGAAACTCTGTTGAGCACTCTTCATTGAGCTTTACGAATGCTACCTCTTCCACCTTGCTTTTGTTGCTAAGTATGTCCTTCAAGAATTTGGCATACTTCTGCATTTGCTTCAATACATCAACAAAAGTCAAGTTAACATGCAGTTGTCTAAAAATATCTAAAAGCTTACTGAACTGCTCTTGTGCTTCTACTTGCTTCAGTCTAGCAGGATAAGGAATCTTAGGTTGATACTCCCTGACTAGGATTGGTTGCAACTTTTCCCTCTCAGATTCTTTAACCTTACTGCTCACCTCGATCTGCACATCAATAGTAGCATCATCAACAACAGGCTTAGAAGGAGCTGAAACTAACCTACCTGAACGCAAAGTGATGGCGTTCATGTGCTCCCTCAGGTTAGACTCCGTGGTGCTGGGGAGCTCTCCTTGTTGCCTTTCGGAAAACATCTTAGAAACCTACCCAATATGATTTTCCAAGTTCTGAATGGATGCTTGTTGATTTCTAAGAGCACTGTCGGTCTGCTGGAACCTTGTCTCAGTCGACGTGATAAACTTCATCATCAGCTCCTCCAAGTTAGATTTCTTCTCGGCTGGTGGAGGAAGCTCTAATGGTCTAGCTTCTTCTTTATTCTTGTGGCGATTCTTGCACGATGCTCGAAAACTGTGGACCCCGGCATTATTGTTGCGCCAACTAAAATTGGAGTGATTTCTCCACCCAGGATTGTATGTGCTGCTATAAGGGTTGTTCTGCTGTCCGGGTGCACTCCGCATGTAATTAACCTGTTCATGGTCAGCAGAGACTTTAGATGAAGTAGAGGAACTAGCAAACATACCTCCCGCATTACAGTTTGCACCGTAATGTGGGCCACTACAAAACTCGCAGCTTATTTGGGCTGCTTGAACCGACATTTAAAGTTGGTCTATTTTCTTGGTCAGAAGCTCCACTTGAGCTGCCAAGGCTGCTGGGGAGTCTAACTGGTTGACCATTCCTTGTTTGACATGCCAACTCCTAGAGGATTGCCACTGGTAGTTGTTCATTGCCATCTCCTCTATCAGGTTCTGCGCCTACTCCGATGTCTTACTATTTAAAGCTCCACCTGCTACAACATCCACCATTTTCCTCGTAGCAAGGTTCAAACCGCTGTAAAAGGTTTGAACCTGCATCCATACTGGTAGACCGTGGTGTGGACAGCATCTCAAAAAGTCGTTATACCTCTCCCAGGTGTCGTACATGCTCTCATCGTCCATTTGCACAAAAGAAGAAATGTCATTTCTTAATTTAGCAGTTTTAGCTGGAGGAAAGTACTTATAAAGGAATTTTTCAGCCAAAGATTTCCAGGTTGTAATAGTGTGCGGTGGAAGGGACTGCAGCCATCTCTTTGCTCTATCCCTTAAAGAAAATGGAAATAATCTCAACCGAATGGCATCACCGGTAGTTCCATTTATCTTGAAAGTGTAGCATATCTCCAAAAAGTTGGATATATGGGCATTGGTATCCTCGCTTGGCTGCCACCCAAACTGTACACTCTGCTTTATCTCGAAATTGTTAGCTGCCACCGCCGGTCTGAGTATACTCGTTTGTGTCCCATCCAATGATGGTCTAGCAAACTAGTACATCGTTCTGTTGGCATCCGCTGCGGCATTGCCGTTGTGATTCTCCATCCCTTCTAGTCTATCTATAGGTACCTCAGCCTCAATCTCCTCCTCTTCCAATTGCAAATGCTTCTTTAAAAATCTAAGGGATCGTTTTGGATCAGACAGAGGCTCTATAAGATCAGAGTTTGAGCTCCTAGTCATAAACTACCTATAAGTGGAATGTAGCGACCGAAAAACAAAAGTAATTAAAACAATGAAAGAATAAAATAAAGCAAACTAAAGACAGAAAAATAAATATGGCTAAATTAACAAAAACACAAGTTTGTTCTAGTTCACACAAAAAATTATTCCCCAGCAACGACGCCAAAAACTTGATAAGCTATTTACATAGCTACAATCAAGGTAGTGAACCTATCGATGCAGACTAGCATAAATGGTGAGTATCAAGGTCGTATTCTCTAGAAAGGGTGAACCTAGACCTATTGTAGCATCTTACGTTATCTAACCTAAAGAATTCAATGAAGTGTTGTTCTATGATTAATTACGAACAAACAAGTAATTAAATGTCAAATTATCTAAAAGGATTTAGGAAAACTCTCGAAGGAAATAGGGGACCTAAGTTAATTAGATTTTTATAAAGATAGAGATTAAATTGATTATCAATTGCAATTACCCGTGGACAAAGTCTTAACTGAATTCGGTCTCCCTCTTGAGATAACCTAATAACCTAAAGTTGGAATCTCTTCCTAATGATCGATTATTCGATTAGCATTAAGGTTTAACCCGCCTCTATTAAGCTTTGTTAATTCTTAATCCGGCTAGTCAATTACCCTTATCTCTAAGTGATTATTAACCAGTTCTTGCTATTCAGTTTTCCAATTACTAAACGAATCTCTCAATTACATAAAGCAATCTAAATTCCCAAACATGAAAACACTCTCATTCCAACTTGTATTAAGCTTGGATTAATAAAAAATAATACGATTACATATCTCGATTCAAGCTAAGCTGTCACTCCAAGCTTGTCAATTGTGTTTCCATGATTCCTCAAGCCAATCCTTGTACATCCTGAATCAAAATATTTAGGAGTGCCTCGATTCTCGTAGTTCCCTTTTTCCTCTAATAGATTCGTCGGCGATCACTCGGTGAATGATATCAATATATGATCAACTAACTTTCCTTCTTCGCATTTGTCCAAGCATTGGAGTGATGCCTATGATTGTCGTGTCCAAGTGCTTTGACTCAATAGTCATGTATATGCTTCCCAAATAAAACCAAACCATCATCCTAGATAAAGGGGTACATAAAGAAATGAATAAAAAGAGAACGTAGGTAGGATTTCAAATCCGATAAGGATAGAAATCATAAGTTCTTTGTTCTCTTCCAGACAACTAAGCGTAAGGGTCAAATAGAATTGTTATAAACACAAGGGTAGACAGAGAATGCAGAAGAAAAGAAGGACATGATTCGCTAATGCAAGCCTTGATAAGTCCGTAGAGTTCTTGAAAGAACCCATAACTTGATTTCCTGTTAGGTAAATAATATGCTCAGTAGCCTCAAGTATTCGGTTGCATGTGGTTTTTATCATGCAAAAGCCCTCATTCAATAAGAAGAAGAAATTATGATATGGAACCTCCATGAATAAGCTTGAGAATCCTTTTTAGATTTATTTAACACATTAACATGAAAACCCTAAGAACCAACTTGGTTCAACCCTTAAGAAATGTTAGAAATCATATTACTTAGAAAGATGATCAAGAACTAGAATTTAGAAAACTTGTTCCTCAATCCCAATTTTGAAACACTCAATAAGAAGATGATCAATCTTTTTGAATGCTTCTTAAGTATGCATTCTAGATAAGAACATAAAGACAAAGCAAAATAGCTCTAAGGTAAAAATACCAATTATCATTCAACTTCAACTTAACCTAAGTCATATAGATGGGCCTAATAACATAAGCCAAGTTAGGCCCAAAGTCTTCATATGCTCCAATTCAGCTTCTGTGGTGTTTTTAAGCCCAATTAGATTCATTCAAACTCAATAAACTGAATTAGATTAATGAAACTCTTCAAGCCTTGATGTGTCCTTAGCCCAAATTTCTTGGATAAGCTCACTGGCTTATAATTTGAATCGAGCTAGGATTCCTAGTTGAATTAGGATTCCTTTTGTTGCTTGAATCCTAATATCATCAGGACTCCTTGCTGCATTAGGATTCCTAGTTGAGTCAAGACTCCTTGTTGAATTAAGATTCCTTAAGCTATTAGGATTTGCATCATCAAGACTTCTTGGAGTAGGACTCATTGTGCTAGTTTGATTCGTATCAGATAACCTTCCTAATAAAAAGGGATAAGCAAAAAAAATTCCTAATTAGGTTAACATACATGTGTGGCCACATAAAATAAGCGATGTAGATGGGCCTCACAACATAAGCCAAGTTAGACGCAAAGTCTTCATATGCTCCAATTCTGTTTCTTTGCCCTTTTAAGCCCAATTAGATTAATTCAAGTCTAATAAACTGAATTAGATTAATGAGCCTCGAACTTAAATCCAATTCTTCAAGTCTTAATGTGTTCTTAGTCCAAATGTCTTGGATAAGCTCATTGATTGGTAATTTGTATCGGACTAGGACTCCTAATTAAATTAGGATTCCTTGTTGAATTAGGATTCCTTTCATTGCTTGAACTCCTAATATCATCAGGACTCCTTGCTAGATTAGGATTCTTAGTTTAGTCAGGACTCCTTGTTGGATTAGGATTTCTGGAGCTAGTAGGATTTGCATCATCAAGACTCCTTGTTGGAGTAGGATTCCTTGTGCTAGTTTGGTTTGTATCATTCCCCCTTTCTTAGAAAGATTCATCCTCGAATCTTGCTCGAATATTATGAGAGAAGGAAACTTATAATCCCCATGAACAATGCTAACTTATTTTCAACCTACAAATCTTTCACAAAAGTTGTTAGAGGAACTTTAGAATAAATAATACTTTCAATGCCAATAAACTTAACATGTTCAATTGGCTCAATGCATCAAGCTAAACATCTACATTCTTCACTAGCTCAACTTTTGCTTCATCTTCAATAATGATATCTTCGTCTTGGGTTTCACTCAAAAGTTACAAATCATTATCTTTTTCACCATCTTCATTCGACATGTCTTTAGAGTCTTCATTGATTTTGATAGAGCGTTGTAATGCCTCTACATCAATAATCTTTTTGTTTTCACTCTCCAAAACACTCTTTTTATTTTCACTCTCTAAAGCACTCTTTTTATTTTTCACCTCTTTCTTCTCAGCCTATACTCTCATTCTTTCCATTTTGCATTGGTCTTCATATACTTCTTTTGCTGAAAGTGGTGCAAGTATAGTCTGTTTTCCATCCTTGGTGAATGAATACCTATTTAGGTACTTATCATGCATCGCCCTCCTATCAAATTGCCATGGTCTTCTAAGAAAAATATCAATAGCATGTATAAGTACTACATTGCACAACATATCATCATGATATTTACCAATAGAGAAGGAAATAATTACTTACTTGTTTACCTCAATCTCACCATATAATGCGAATCAAGAGTCAAAGCCAAGTCGTGATCCAACTTTAAGTCAATGGTCGAATTCTACTCCAAGTCTAATTACAAAGTTCAAAGGATCCATTATTAATCAAAGGAGATCCAATTATAAGAGCTAGAGCTAAGAGAAGGAAGAAAGCCTTAAATGGGCTTACTCAATAAATTTGGGCAAAACCAACTTCAAAAATTAGAGTTAGTCAAAGGTTCAAGTTTTAATAACCTAATTCAACATGTTGGGCCTTGAGAAAAGCTAGTTTGGGCTAAAATATTCACAAGGAAAAGTGGGAGACGAATTTCCTTCAAGATGAAACAAGGGAAAAGAAGCTTAAAAAGGAAACCAAGCTAGGTGCCTCTTATGTGTGTGCTAAACCTAATAGGCACCACTATTCTAAAAAGGAAGCTACATGGCCAGTTGCATATCTCTTTAGTTAGGCAAATATTTTTAGTTGATTAGTCAAGTCTTCTTTAGTAAAGATTGCCTATTCAACCAATGTGCTTATTTTATCATATTGTAAACTTTTATTTACAATCTAATTTAGTTAATTCCCAATTAGTTTATTTTCCATATGCTATTTATGAATTAGCTTTATTTATTTCTCTACATAAACTAAGTGTAGCCGCATTATTCAAGGTTAATGAATGAATGATAATTTTGAGATTAAACATATTTGTAAGATTTATTCCTGCCAGGTTCTTTGGAAGAACTTCGAACTTATCAAGAACTTGTTCTTGTGGCATTCAACATTGACTTATCACTCACCTATTATCTTTCTTAAGTGTGGCATCTACCCTTTTCTTATACCAAGGTTCAAGATATAAGATCTTTGGGTCAAGGTCCTTTACATTTTAGATTTAGCTTTCTTGGGATTCTAATTCAATTTCCGTGTATTGGGTCTTCTTATAGGTTATCAAGGTTCACATCATTTGGTATCAGGGCTAAGTCACTAAAGCTGATCTATCTATCCTTTACTCTATTGTTATTGTTTTATTTTTTTCCTACTAAATTTCTAGTTTCTTCTCTTTTCTATGGCCAAAATTTTCTTCTTTGTTTCTTAAAATCGATTTTTTCTCTTTAAAGTCATGTCCTAAAAATTGATTTTCTTGTATTCTTAAGTTATTGTCTTACATCTAGAGTGTGTGATTATATATAATAAAAAAATATTCTTGTTTCAAAATCAAAATAGTGGAGAAAGGTTTATTTAAATGTAAACACCAAAGTTTGACATATTTGAGTGCAAACACGGGAGCTTGTATGTATTGTGAGATGTTTCATTAAGAGGAGTTTGCTCAGCAATACTATGAAAAGTCTCTACAAAATTTTTATACTCCTAAACCTAAGCCAAAAAGATTAGCAAAAGAACCACGTCATGTTATGATGATGAAATCTCAATGGAGATAAAATCGATAAGAAGTAGTTTGGAATCATGCAATCATGATTCTGAAGAATTGAAGAGTTTAACTAATAGCTTTCTTAATCATTAGGAAGATAAAGCCGAATCTAGCCCATCTTTAGAGACTAATATTAATGACATTGAAGAGATAATATGCTATCCTGAAGAAAATATAGATTCTTATGGGTGGATGGTTAAAGATGGTGAGAACAACAACGATTTGCTATCTTTAAGTGAACATAAAATTGAAGATGTTGGACTTGAAGATGAGGCAAAGGTTGAGAAAAGTGAAGAAGTCTTGCTAAATGCCACTGAACATGTCGATTTTATTGGCATTGAAAATATTATTTGTTTAAAAATTCCTCTAACCATGTTTGGGAAAGAATTGCAAATTAATAATTAGTTTATAATGATTTTAATCATATGTTTGGTTCTTTCACAATATTTTGGCAAGATTCTACGATGAATCTTTTCAAAGAAAGGGGGAATAATGTGAATTAAGAGTCAAAGCTAAGTCATGGTCCAACTCCAAGTCAAGGGTTGAGTTCTACTCCAAGTCCAATTACAAGTTCAAAGGATCCATTATTCATCAAAGAAGATCCATTTATAAGAGCTAGAGCTAAAAGAATGAAGGAGGCCTTAAATGGGCTTATTTAATAAATTTGGGCCTGACCAACTTCAAAAATTAGAGTTATTCAAAGATTCAAGTTTCAATAACCTAATTCAATATGTTGGGGCTTGAGAAAACCTAGTTTGGGCCAAAATACTCATAAGGAAAAGGGGGGGACGAATTTTCATCAAGAGGAAACAAGGGAAAAGAAGCTTAAAGAGGAAACCAAGCTATGCACCTCTTATGTGTGTGTTAAACCTACTAGGCGCCACTATTCTAAAGAGCCATTGATTTTGGAGCCACTTTTGTTGATTTGGGATACTCCCATTGATTTCATGATTGTAGAGACTTAACTCTAGCTATTTTCCATTTTAGGAAACAATTTATCATTTCAGGTTAATTCAATAATTTTCCACTTTGGGGTACTTTTAGTTAGAATTTCCTGCCTTAAGGTGCGATCTGATTCGTTTGCTACCTTGTATAAGCTATACTAGTATTTGACCTGCTCAGGAACTAAAATGTAATTTTAATGGGTTAGGAACCAAACTTGTAATTTTTAGGGAACTTTCACTTCGAGATGCTAACTGGCCTTCTATATGTCTTCTAAGGATTTGTATCAATTCTTTTCAGACTAAAATGTGACTTTGATAGGTCGGGGACCTAAATGATAATATTGCCCTCTCTAAGATATGTCTATATCCTTATATCCTCCATTCATTCACTTTATCTGTTCTTCTTCACTTTTCTCTCTAAAATTCTATTTCACTCTTTTTGGGATTTTTCTCGCATTTCTTAACCAAGTTCCATAAAATCAATCTTAAAATGGCGAGTTCCTCCTTAAGATTTGCTGGACGTACCCCAATTGCACCAAATTAGGAGTTTTCTCCTCCAATTTCTCATCAAAATGACCTTGGGCTTCTGAAAGGAGAGGAAATCCCCCTTTTGGCAAAATTGAACATCCATGGGCATTTTAAGCCATCGAAGAGGTATTTTTCTAGCTTTAAATATTGTCTCCTATGACTTATGTACTAGATATACATGTTACTTACCTAAAATATGGAAAAAATTATGAAAAATGTTAAAAAAATTGCGTGCCCTAACCTAGAGAGCGGATCAGCAGCGTGAAGTGCCAATAGGCTTTGCACAGTGCCGATCGACTTTGGACAGTCCGAATTGATCGTGCATAGGTCGAAAAAGGGTCTTCACGGATTCTTTTGCAAAAAGCCAACTAACAGACATATACTTACCTTTTTAGTGTCTCTTTATACGTACATTATGCTTAATACTTAAGCATTTGGCTTTTTAGGGTGACGTTGTGTCGATCCAGTTTGCTAGCTCTGTCTAATCTAGGATTGGAGATTCCAGCTTTTATCAGTTTGTAGCTATGCTCTCGTCAATCATTAGGAAGACTAACTACACCTTTGTCCATGCCTTTTTCGAGAGGTGGATGGATACTACTCACACCTTGTACACCCCTGTCGGTGAGCTGACACTCTCCTCTCTTTCCTTTGCTGGTATCACGGACATTGATTTCTCCAACACGCTCATGCCCTTTGATGATGCAATTCGTAATCAATGCTTTGTCATCTAGGAGCACTTCATCATTGATTTTATGACATCCTGGCTAGAGAAGTGGTTCGATAAGGGTCGAAAGTGGATCCCGGGGCAAGGATAGGATGCCTAGACAAGAAGCAGCGGGACTATCTATCTGCACCTTACGACTTTCCCTCGCTTCAGTTGCTGGGGCTCGAGCAACAGCGTATTAGTGGAGTGGGCTCAGGTTCATGTGCACGGCATGTGAATTAGCGCCTTGACCTAGGACAAGGTAACAAAATTTATTAGTCATATTCGTGCTTTGTTTATATAGTTGCTTAGCTTTCTAGTTTATAAATTCAAGGTGATTGGCTAGGGGAGCGCTGTCAGTGGGACTCCTACATGCTTTCTGCAGTTGACCTTGAGCAGAGGAGGATCCTGTTGACCAGACTTGCCTGTCAGGCGTGGTACCTAGGAGAGAGGATCTATGGGTGGGAGAGAGGATCTATGGGTGGGAGTGAGGCCCTAGCAGGCATCGACTTCCCTTATCTCTTCCTCTTTCTATGTTCTGGACGGCGAACCTCGCTCAAAAGGAGCTAGTAGAGTCGGGCTGTGCCTTTAGATGATGATGTCATGGCTCAGGTACCTTTTCCTGCACTTACCTAGAATTATTTTTTTGTTTCCCGCTTTTCTAACCATTTTATTTATAGTTCCTCCACCAGGCTCCTGCTATTCGTGAGCTGACCAAGAGGCAATCTGACCGACGTTCCAAGCCTTCCCACATAACAGGTTCTAATAGTGCTGCCTCTAAGGCACCTCTTACAGCCACGTCTAATGTGGTTCTGGGAGTGTTTTATTCCCTCAAAATCCGATGGTTTTCATCACTTGCACTTAGAGCATTGCCTTCCTCCATAATTTATTCCGAGCACTTGCACACATGTAAGTTACTTTCTCTTTTGTGTTTTCACTTCTCCTTTCTCATCTAAAGTTAGTGACATATTATGTAAATAATCATACAGGTTTAGAGAGACCAGTTTTAGTACGTCCATCAATTGGTCAGCACCTTGAGGAGGCAATTCTTTATCCTTGGCGAGGATTCGCAAGTAAGAAAATGATTTATGCAATATAAAATGTATGCATGTATTCATCTATGAAAAACACTAACTAATCTCCTTTCAAGTTTTCATTAGAAGGACCATAAGGGCATGTAGGGGCAAGTGGATTACCGGCAGCAATAGACAGACGCTCAGAATTATTGAATCAATACTCTAACACTTTAGTTATCGACCTTGCGGACCTAGGGGATGGACACCAACTCAGACGATGGAATGGGGAATTCGGGAGAGAACCCCGACTTTTGATCTTTATTACTTGTACTTTCCCGTCCGTTACTACTTAGAATTTTGATCTTTAGAACCTTTGTAGAACTTTTGACTTCAAGGATATATAAAATTATTGGTTTCAGCCTTCCATTTTGCTTATTTCTCTTTATTCTTGCATTTGTATGACCTTATATGCAACAAAAATCGTAAACATGCCTAAAAGACCGTCAAAATTGGCCAAAAATTGCACTAGGAGGCCACACAACCGATCGGCTATTTGCTTGTCCGATTTAGCTCTATACACAACCGATTAGTTATGCATTGTGCTAATCGGCTCTAATTTGCAGAGTCCAACTCAGGCACTTATTTGAGGCCTATTTATACCTATGAGCCTCCTTACTTCCTCACATGTGATTCTACACTTTAAAAAGCCAAAAATATATCCCAAAAGAGGGCCAAAAGCCTACAAACTCTCCTTAAATCCCTAACAAGTGATGATTGGATTAAACTTAAGAAATTCCATTTAATTATGGGTTTCTCCATTATGCTGTCAACTTTTGATACCTAAGGGACCATGTCTTTAGATTAAACGAGCAAGAGTTGTGCCCTATGATTGAAGAATTCTCTGCTATTCTTGGAGTTCCCATGGATTCTACTAATCTTATTGCCCTGCCAAAACTGAATGAACCTTTTCTTGGCAAACTAATCGAATTGATAGACATGCCCCCAACTGAGGTACTTTCCGATTCTGTTGGTAAGTACATTACCCTTACTTCACTGATCTCTTACTATGAAAAAAAGGAAAGGGGCACACCATCCTGATTCGAATGCTGGGCTTTTGCTTTTATGCTTAATTTCCAGTGATTTCTCCCTAGGGAGAGGGAGATATCAGTATTGTTGGCATTATTGACCAGATGGAGCATAGAGCAAATCCAATTATAGTCATCTTGGCTGAAACCATCATTGGGTTAGAAATATGTACAAAATCCATCAATGGTTTGGTGGCAACCTCATTCTCTTATAGGGTATGTAGCCAAATCTTTTTTCTTTTACTATTTATTTTTCTCCTTAGTTTTTGGCTAAGCCACCCTGTCGGGTTTTCAACTTAGCAGGCTTTCTGTCTTAACTTTTACCTAAGCCACCCTTTCGGGTTTTTGACTTAGCAGACTTTATTTTTGCTTAAGCTGCCCTTTCAGGTTTTTAGCTTAGCTTATTTTTCTTCCTACACATTTGAGTGGTCATAATGCATTGCTAGATGCCAATCTTGATCTATGAATATGGACTAAGTTACATTAGAGAATTAACATTGAATTAAGGAGTTTAATTCATAATCCATATTCATTGCCAACATGTTAGGAACCTTTTGGGTCACACAATAATAGGCTATAAGTGAGGATTAAAATGAGCCTTTATGCTTTGGGCTTAAACTCATATATATTTGGCCTAATCAAAGGTTAATTAATTAAGAGCTAATGGGCCTATGATGGGTTTATTATCCATGGATTAGTTCTTATATTAATTAAAGTCCATTTAGGATAACAAAGCCCGACTTAAAGTAGTCAAGGTTTTATGGAAATCCTAAACCTATAAGGACTTTGATTAAAGGCCATAAATATAGAAAGAGATGCATATAGGGCGGTAAAGATTAAGGACGAAGGTTGGTGGCACATCTAAGAAAGAAAAATATTTTCTTTGAGATACATACTGTGGGCGGCGGTTTCGGGCATGCACCTAAGTGTCTTTAGCGACTACGGCACTGTAAGGCTTTTCAACCTAATCAGGAACACGCTAATTAGTCACTAAGACCAGCGTAGAGATCGAAGTCGCCACCTGGGTAATCGCCGGCACACTTTTACTAATGAGTGGCATTTGTCAGATTTCATAAGAAAGCTTACGCCACAAATCTAGAGATTGATTCTTAAGCCTATTTCCTCTTTTTATGTATATTAGTCTTTAATTTTATTGTTTAACAAATTATTCTCTACAAACACCTGCACTTCATACATAGGCATACTAAATAACACAGATAATTTACCTAGGTCTACCCATTTTATTCAAGCCCAACCTATAATTTGAGTTAGTTTATTTTACAAATTAATTATGTATATAGCCCATCTGGTCTAATCCAATTATAAATTATACTTTTTGATTTTCAGCCTTTAGGCCTAATGGACTACTTATTATGATAAGGCACGTTCTATATTACCCTAAGACATGCCAAGGCCTATTAAGTCTACTTCAATTTTAGAGTTTAAGCCCAATACATGTTGATTAGCCTATTAGACTACAATTTTCATGTTGGGTCCCATTTTAGCCATAAATCTATATGGCCCATTTTAGTTAATTAATCACATAACACATATTTAATCATATAGAAGCAAAAAAAATAAACAAAGTAAGATGTACGAAATAAATCTAACTACCAGCATACAACTAAAATTGCATAAGAAAAAGCCCTAAAATCTAATACAGTACTCAAAACTGATAAAAATACATCAAAAGTCGACAAAAAGCCAAAAATTAGGATAAAATGTCATAGAGCCGATCGATATTGGACGTAGAGTCGATCGGTATTCAACTTGTCAGTGTATTCCTCGCGTCCCTAGAGCCAATTTTCACATGTATGAGGAGTAAAAATTGATTGGATATGAAAGAAATAAGATAGAAACAACATAAATCAATCAATTGATCAAATACCCTAAAAACTAATACGAAACCTTAGAAACTAAGAAGTACAATAAATAAATTTAGCAGATTAATGAAATAATATTATTAAATATGTTTAATTACTAAATCATAATGAAAACATAAATCTAATCATTAATCATATGCATGCAACTAATCAGATTCAAAACCCTAATTGACAATTTTATCAGATTTAGAATCCTAATTTTCTTATTATCTAATTTCAAAACACAATAAATTAAAAACATGCAAATTCATAAGAAACCCTAATCTCATCATTTTAACCATAAAAATAAAACCATAACAGTAATCCTAATCATGTTTCTAAAAGGATAAAATAGTAAATAACAGAATCAAAAAAACCAATTTAGGATGATGATGGATGCATGTTTATGGGAACTCTCAGGTTGTCACCGTAGTTGATGGTTCTGCGAGCCTTAAGTGAGAAGATGCAGTTGAATCAAAAACTAGTTGGGAATCTAGTGCAGATGTGATGTTAAAGAAGGTTTCCAAATATAGTTCTTTCTTCAGTAGCCTTCTTTCTTAGTGATCTAAATCTTCTACCTAATGAAGAACGATAGTCTTTCCTTTCTTTTCTCAATATTGGCTTCTATACTCTCTAGTTCTCTTTTGCTTTTTCTCTGTTGATTCTTGTTATTCCCCCTAAAGCTTAGATGCCTCTTTCTATTTACAAAGGTAGGGTTTCAAAAAAAACCCTAAAGGGAATGATAATCTCAAATAAAAGTTAATAAATATCATTAAAAATCCATGATTATCGTCAAAACCTTCTAGAATTTGTATATGCACGTAAAGTTGTCAAGAAAAACAACATCGAATTAAAAATCCTTAATCGGCACTGTGTAGAGCAAATTGGCTCTGCAGAGAGCCGATTGGCTCTACACATAGGAAGTTCAAAAATTTGAAATTAGGTCACTGAATTTGTGAAATCCTTCGTTTTGACCCTCAAACTTTATTTTTCTTAACAATTAACTCCAAATTAATTTTAAATTGGTAATTTTTGTTGGATTAACCTCAACCCTAGCTTCATATTCGCTCGTCCTCATATTTCGAGACCCTAGAAGACAGTAACTTTTATCACAGTATTTTCCATAATTCCCTCGATATTTAAATCTAGAAAACGGGTGCTGACAGTTGCCCAAGTTTGTCAAAATTTATAAGCATGCAATGCATTTAAATAAATTGAAACAAATCATAAATATCAGGATACGACAAAAGGATATCTCTATGAGTTGTAGAAGCCAAGCCTAGTAAGCTCGAACTTTGGTTATTGATTTGATGTGGGACCATGCTCACTTAAATTTTTTAAGACTTCGCCTGCTGAGGTTGAGGGCTTCACCTGCTTAGGAGGACTGCGCTTGTTTAAGTTGAGGACTTCGCCTAATATTTCAGAACCATGCCTATTGATATGAGAACAATGCCCATTGATTTAATATTCGTAAAGACTTTCCTCTAGCTCTTTCACCACTTTGAGTCAATTCAATAATTTTTCACTTTTGGGTACTTTCTATTAGAATTTCCTTCCTCGGGGTACAATTTGATTCATTTTGATGCTTTTGGAAGCTATACTAATATTCGACCTATTCAGGGACTAAAGTGTAATTTTGACAGGTTAGGGACCAAACTTGTAATTTTCAAAAATTTCTGCCTCAGGAGTGCTAACTGGGCTTCTATATGTCTTCTACGGATTTGCACCAACTCTTTTGGACTAAGACGTGACATTGATAGGTCGGGGACCTAAATGACATTTTTTCCCCCTTTCAAGACATATAAGTAGCCTTATATCCATACTTCATTCACTTTATCCATTTTTCTTCAATTTTCTCTCAAATCTCTTTTTCATTCAATTTGTGATTTCATCTTCATTTCACAACCAAACTTCATAAAATCAGTTTTGAAATGGCAAGCTCTTCCTCAAGATTTACTGGATGTATCCAAATCACACCGAATTGGGAGTTTTCTGCTCCAATTTCTTACCCAAATGATCTTAGGCTTGTGAAAGGAGAAGAAATTGTCCTTTTAGCAAAATTGAATACCCACCGCGCATTTCTAGCCATTAGAGAGGTATTTTCTTGGCTTAAACTTTATTTCCTCCAACTTATAGACTTGATATACATGTTATTTATCCAAAAATTGGAAAAAATTATAAAACATTCCTGTGCCCTAGCTTGTAAAGCCCATCAGTTGTGTGCAGTGCCAATCGGCTATGCACACAGTCAATCGACTGCAGTCTTGATTTGTGACTGGTGAGAGAGCGGTCTCGACGAGGCGTGAAGTGGACGCCGGGGCAAAGATAGGATGCCTGGGCAAGGGTAGGGGACAATATCTCATGTTATCTAGTTCCGGGTCGTTACACGATTAGTTCTGTGCAGAGCCGATCGGCTTTTTGCACAGTCCAAATCGACCATGCACAGGGCAAATGGGGGTTTCCAGGGGTTTTTTTACGAAAAATAACAACTAATAGACATATACTTACGTGTTTAGGTCTTTTGGTATGCACATGATGTTTAATACCTGTGTATTTGGCTTTCCAGGGTGACATTGTGGCGTCTTCTACCTCTAATACCTTAGGTTTGATAGTTTAATATACTTGAAGGGTCTAAGGTTTCCATAAATCTGGTTCTAGATAGATCTTGGGCAATAAAATCAAACTTGCATACGAGTTTAATCCTTTGATATAGGTTAGAATAATACTGAAGTAATATGCTTAGTAGCCTCAAGTATTCAATTGCATGCAGTTTCTATAACCTGAAAGCCCTCATTCTAGAAGAAAAGTAAACGAGAAGCTAAATATGAATAAATAAATAAATAAAGAATAATGAATAAACTAAAATTAAATCATGAACCAAAAAGGAGTTAAGTGATCAACAACTCTCAAAGTCCCAAAATTTATAAGCCAACTTAACGAAAACAATGAAAAATTTGCATGGGCCTACTTAATAACAGTCCAACCCATATTACTTCATTATATGCATCCCAAACATCAAAATACTCACATCCCCACTTGTATTAAGTAGAAGTTAAAAGTTGAATGATAATTGGTATTTTTACCTTAAAGCTTGTTTGCTTTGTCTTTATGTTCTTATGTAGAATGCATGCGTAAGAAACATTCAAGTAGATTGATCATATTCTTCTGGAGTGTTTCAAAATT
The DNA here is from genome assembly GCF_019578655.1 of Ricinus communis. Lineage (NCBI taxonomy): Eukaryota > Viridiplantae > Streptophyta > Magnoliopsida > Malpighiales > Euphorbiaceae > Ricinus > Ricinus communis. Next base: position 19,060,993 of record NC_063256.1, on the reverse strand, counting down.
GAGATTTAGGAACAAGTTTTCTAAATTCTAATTCTTGATCATCTTTCTAAGTAATCTATTTTCTAACCTTTCTTAGGGGTTGAACCGAATTGGTTCTTGGGGTTTTCATGTCAATGTGTTAAGGTCCGCAATTTAAGAAGGGTTCTCAAGCTTATTCATGAAGTTCCATATCATTTAAGAATTAGGTTTATTTATTTCTCTATATAAACTAAGTGTAGCCACAAACAGATTACTTAGAAAGATGATCAAGAATTAGAATTTAGAAAACTTGTCCCTAAATCCCAATTTCGAAACACTACAGAAGAAGATGATCAATCTACTTGAATGTTTCTTAAGCATGCATTCTACACAAGAACAGAAAGACAAAGCAAACAGCTTTAAGGTTTAATAACCAATTATCATTCAACTTTTAACTTCAACTTAATTCCACATCAAAATTCATACTAGCCAATACAAGCTAAGTTTTAAAAATTTCAGTTGTATAACACTACACAATACAAGCTTGTTTGAGTTGTTTTTGGGTGTGATTTGCTTAAGAACATAAAGAACTAAGCTTTGAGTGGTGTGAGGAGCACCTTGTGTGATTTCATTAATTTGAGTGCACATACGAGTGATCACCCCCATTATTGAGTGTAAACATGTGAGGGAGTGTTGTGAGGTCCATTATTATATTTATTTGTTGTTTTTTGTTATTAACTTTTAAATTGCAGCAATGTCAAACCAAAGCAATGCTCATAATGAGAGTGATAGTGAGAATGCAAGGCCACCTAACGCTCAAACTAGAGAATTTAAACGATTATAAAAGGCAATAATGGAGATCAATGATTCCATCGAAAGAATGAACTTGCACAAGAATGCAATATTCGAGCGTCTAAAGCAAAGACTACCACCTATTGATGAAGGTAATAGAGAAGTTCGAAGATAGATGAACCAAGGTGGTTATGAACCTAACTTAGATGGGATTGGTCAAGAGTATGGTATGGACTATGAAGAGGATGACAATGCCACTCTTACTGGAATAGACCAAAATAGAGGCAGAGGAAAAGCTTAACATTACCCAATTTTTAGTGAGGATAAGAACCTTCTTATCGTTATGAACCGTCTTAGTAAGGATAAAAATGTATAGCTTACCGTTACCGAATTTTTAGATTATGCATAGCTTGATGGGATCAATTGGTGACTAGTAGGAGAAAGAATTTGGAGTACCCTATTGATACTTGGTATGACCTTAAATCATTTATGAGAAAAAGGTTTGTACCTAAGCATTACCACAGGGAGCTTGTTCAAAACTTCAAGTTCTCAAACAAGGCAGTAAGAGTGTTGAAGATTACTACAAGGAGATGGAGATGATAATGACTATAGCTAACATAGATGGGGACATAGAGGCTACCATGGCACATTTCTTGGCTGGTCTAGACAAAGATGTAGCTGACTGAGTGGATTTGCAACCATACACGGAGTTAGAAGAGATGGTGCACATTGGTATCAAGGTGGAAAAGCAACTCTAAGGAAGAGGGACATCAAGGTGTGTTTCTAAACCCTATTCTAATAGTAATAATTGGAAAAAGGATGTCAATGGTAATTATAAGGGTGGAAACAAGGCTGCCTATGATAGTACGAAGGGGGAGGATGTTTCAATTTCTAAAGGGGATGCTAAAATCAAAGCTTCTAAGGATAGAAATAGAGACATTAAGTGTTGGAAGTGTCAAGGTGTAGGTCAAATTAGTAAAGAGTGCCCTAATAGAAGGACTATGACCATACGAAATGGTGAGGTAGTGACGAATGATAAAGAGAGCAACAATAAGAGTAGTAATGATGATGAAGGTGATGAGATGCTAGAATCGGAAGATGGTAGTGATGGGACTATTGAGGAGCCAATCAGAGGAGATATACTTGTCACAAGGCATACTCTTAATACGCAAATGAAGGAGGATTTTCAAGAGCAACAAAGGGACAACGTGTTTTACATAAGATGTTGTGTCCAAGGCAAGGCATGTATTGTGATCATTGATAGTGGGAGTTGTACTAATGTTGTGAGTACTCTCTTGGTTAGTAGATTGGGGCTACCTATCATACTCCACCCTTGTCCATTCAATCTTCAATGGCTTAATGATTATGGTGAGGTTAAGGTAAACAAGCAAGCAATTATTTCCTTTTTTATTGGTAAATATCATGATGAGGTGTTGTGTGGTGTAGTGTGATATGAACCAAACTAGCACAACAAATCCTACTCCAATAATGAGTCTTGGTGATGCAAATCCTACTAGCTCAAGGAATTCTAATCTAATAAGTAGTCTTGACTCAACTAGGAATCCTAATCCTACAAGGAATCCTGATGATATTAGGAGTTCAAGCAACAAAAGGGGAATCCTAATTCAACTAGGAATCCTAATTCAACGAGTAGTCCTAGTTCGATTCAAATTGTAAGTTAATAAGCTTATCCAAGACATTTGGGCTAAAGACACATCAAAGCTTAAAAAATTGGATTTAAGTTCAAGGCTCATTAATCTAATTCAGTTTATTGGGCTTGAATAAATCTAATTGAGCTTAACGACCAAAGAAGCTGAATTGGAGCATATGAAGACTTTGGGCCTAACTTGGCTTATGTTTTGAGGCCCGTCTATATGACTTATGTAAATTAGGGTTTTATGGCTTATTTTGGGCGTCCACATTTGTAATTTATCCTAGTTAGGAATTTTTTTAAGTTATCTTTCTTAGTTAGGAAGGTTATCTTTATTATAAATCACATGTAAATTCATATTAGTAAAGATTTAGGGTTTTTAAGGCTAGTATGAATTCTGATATGATTAATTAAGTCGAATTTAAGTAATAATTGGTTATTAAACCTAAAAGCTATTTTGCTTTTGTCTTTGTATTCTTGTGTAGAATGCATGCTTAAGAAACATTCAAGTAGATTAGTCATCTTCTTGTGAAGTGTTTCGAAATTGGGATTTAAGAACAAGTTTTCTAAATTCTAATTCTTGATCATCTTTCTAACAAATCTGTTTTCTAACCTTTCTTAGGGATTGAACGAAATTGGTTCTTGGGGTTTTCATGTTAATGTGTTGGGGGTCCACAAATCAAAAGGGGTTCTCAAGCTTATTCATGGAGGTTCCATATCATTTGGTATCAGAGCTTTGGCTCTAGATCAGGTTTTATCCTTTCATGTTTTCATTAGTCAATTCTGATTTCTTGTGTTTCTTTGTTCTTTCTTTTAATTCAATTCTTGTTATTACTTCTTTGTTTAAGTCAATTGTTAGAGTTCTAAAATTAAAAAAAATGTTGTAGTATTTTAATTTTTTCCTTTTTGTTATTCATTCATTAAGATTAGTTATTCTCCATTACATCTTGTTCTTACATTTTTTTTATTGTGTTTTGGCTTAAGCTTGTTCATTAAGTTTAGTTTTGTCTTCTTCTTCTTGTGTCATTTAATTCTGATTTATTTTGAGTGTTAAACACACGAGTTATATGTTGAGAGATGTTTCAGTAAGAAAATTATGCAGTCTTAGGAATTATTCTTTCTAAAGCAGCTATTAAACTGTTCAGAATAAAAAGTTGATTTTCTATTACTTTAAGGTTCAAATAATCTTCTAGGTTATTATAATAATCGTTATATAAAAATCTTCCTTGTTGAACTAATTCTGATGGGACATTTTTAAGCTTGAATGGCATTACATTCCACTCGTAATGCGCGAAAGGGACTGTAAACATCATTTTATATCGGTCCTTTTCATCAATTTGGATATACTAGTATCCTGATTTCATATCAAATTTTGAAAAAATAACAGCTTCATAAAGCCTTTCTAATAAAACTTTTTGTTAGGTAGAGGATATCTTATCCATTTTAATGCTTTGTTTAATGGTTTATAATTGATAATTAATCTAGGAACCCCTCTTTCTAATTTAATAACATTTTCTACATAAAACGCTAGGCAACTCCACAGGCTGTGGCTCTTCCTAATAAGCCCTTTAGTTTCTAACTCAACAATCTCCTCTTTGCAAATTTCCATATCCCTAGGTCCACAGTGATAGGCCTAGCTTTAGTAGGAATTTATTTTTCGCTAAAATTAGGTTCATATGGTAAGGTAACCACATGTTTCTGCCTCCCCCAAAAGGTGTTATAATGAGAACCCATGTAGCATAACGAATCCTAATCTAATAAGGAATCCTAATTCCACTAGGAATCCTAGTCCAACAAGGTGTCCTAATTATATTAGGAGTTCAAGTGAAGATGGGAATCCTAATTCAACTAGGAGTCCTGCTCCGACTAGGAATCCTACTCAAACTATGAGTCCTACTCCAACTAGGAATCCTAATCCAACTAGCATTGTACACGAGCCACTCAAATATACTGGACCAATGACTAGAGCTCGCATGAAGAAGTTTAAGGATGCTTTAGGAGTGTTCATGAAGCAAGAGTTGAAGCTTAGTTTGGAGATCCAAAGTCTAAGAGAGATTTAGTTTAATCAAGACAATGGGCCTAAATATACTCTTATCAACTTAATTCAATATATGGAGACATGAACAAGTCAAAATAGGCCCAAGATAAACAAGTCAAGCTAATTGGAGTCCAATACTGAAGAATGTGTTGCTTATTACATGTTACTTAAGCCCAAATATCATGTTTATTATATGGGCTAGGGTTGGACGAATTTTAGGAGTATTTATTCATTTAAAGAAGTCTTTTAATAGTTAGGAGTTTTATTTTAAGTTATCTCTTTAGTTTAGGAGTTCTATTCCTAGTCTCATTGTTATTTGCTTCCTTATCATTATAGAATTAGGTTTTTTTAAAGGCCTATATAAGCTAGTACTAATTTATATGTAAAGGGAGTTATTGAATATTGATTATTTTGGAGTTAATTCTCTTCTTTTGTTCTTTATGAACTTGGTGAATTTATCAAGTGAAGACTTGGTATTTTACAATCTTAGTTTAATCTAAACTTATATTTATGTTAAACAACCTTTAATTCTTTATAATTAAGGTCTTTAAGTACAAGTTATTTAAGGGTCTTGTTGGGAGTTAGAGTTTTTCTGCTTGATTAGGAGAACTATCCTTGGTAAAGACATCAACATTGAATACGGGTTTGGCACAAGTTAGCCACGTTTGTATTATTTGGTATCAGAGTAATTTTCTTATTCTTTGTGATTCATTTTCTTGTCTAAAGTAATTTTTTTGTTCAATTCGTATTCTTTGCCATTTTTTAGAGTCTAATTCATTTTTTTCCTTTATTTCTTAAGTGTTAAAAACGTTCTTTATTCTACATAAGTCAAATATGTCCTTTTCCTTTAATTCGTTCATCAAACTTAGTTCTTCTTTAATTCATCTTATTCTTATGTTTTTTATTGTATTTAGACTTAATCTTGCTCATTAAGTCTAGTTTCATTTTCTTAGTTTGTGTTCTTGTGTGTTCTAAGTCTAATTCATTGATTATTGAGTCGTTACAACTTTGGTTGTTTGGTATTTGATTATTTTAGCCTTTATAAGTGCCAAAGAGTAAAGATTGAATGGTAAAAGGCAAGTGGTGATTTCATTATAGGGTAAAAGCCTAATTCAGTGAAACATGAGTGTAAATGTCTTTACTTTGAGTGTTAAACATGTGAGATTATGTGTGAGAAATATTTTGTCAAGAGGAGTTTGCTAGAGGATGTCCAGATCTTCTTTATCAATCTTATGATAGATTATGGGGACGAAAGATTGATGATTATTATGAAAAGTGTTGGCAAAATTTTTATAATCCTAAACCTAAGCCAAAGAAGATAGAAAGACAACCACGTCAAGATTTCAATGATGAACTTTCAAAGGATATAAAATCTTTAAGGAGCAGCCTTGATTCACTTAAAAATAGTTTTGAAGATTTAAAGGGATTGGTTCATCGTTATGCTAAGCATCCTGAAGATAAAGTCAAGTCTAAGCCATCTTTGGAAACTAATATTGATGATGTAGAGAATGTAAATTACTCTATTAATGTCAATGAAGAATTTGAAGATGTGATTATTAAAGATGGTGAGGAAGACAATGATTTGCCACCTTTAAGTCAGTATAAAATTAAAGAGATCATTGTCAAAGATAAGGAAAAAGTTGAGTTAGTGAAGAGTCAGATTTTGTTGCTTAATACAATGGAGTCTTTTAAGCATGTATATTTTGTTGGCATTAAAAGTATTATTTGTTTTAAAGTTCCTCTAATCGCTCTTGTGAAAGATTTGGAGGTTGATAATGAGCTTGTATTATTCTTTGAGATTATTTCATTGTTTCTTTAACAATATTTAGGCAAGATTCGAGTACGAATCTTTTCAAAGAAAAGGGGTAATAATGAGAACACATATAGCATAACGAATCCAACTCAAACAAGGAATCCTAATTCCACTAAGAATCCTAGTCCAACAAGGAGTCCTAATGATATTAAGAGTTCAAGTGAAGATGGGAATCTTGATTCAGCTAGGAGTCCTACTCCGACTAGGAATCCTACTCAAGCTAGGACTCCTACTCTAACTAGGAATCCTAATTCCACTAAGATTGTACACGAGCCACTTAAATATGATGGACAATGACTAGAGCTCGCATGAAGAAGTTCAATGATGCTTTATGAGTGTTCGTGAAGCAAGAGTTGAAGCTTGGGTTAGAGATCCAAAGTCCAAGTAAGATTTGGTTTAATCAAGACAATGGACCTGAAGATACTCTTATCAACTTAATTCAATATATGGAGACATAAACAAGTCAAAATAGGCCCAAAATAAACAAGTCAAGCTAATTGGAGTCCAATACTCAAGAATGGGCCGCTTATTACATGTTACTTAAGCCCAAATGTCATGTTTATTATATGGGCTAGGGTTGGACGAATTTTAGGAGTATTTGCTCATTTAAAGAAGTCTTTTAATACTTAGGAGTCTTGTTTTAATTTATCTCTTTAGTTTAGGAGTTCTATTCCTAGTCTTATTATTATTTGCTTCCTTATCATTATAGAATTAGGCTTTTTTATGGCCTATATAAGCTAGTACGAATTTCTATGTAAAGGGAGTTGTTGAATATTGATTATTTTAGGGTTAGTCCTCTTCTTTTCTTCTTTATGAACTTGGTGAATTTATCAAGTGAAGGCTTGGTATTTTACAAAGTTAGTTTAATCTAAACTTATGTTTATGTTAAACAACCTTTAATTCTCTATAATTAAGGTTCTTCAGTACAAGTTATTTAAGGGTCTTGTTGGGAGTTAGAGTTTCTTTGCTTGATTAGGTGAATGATCTTTGGCAAAGAAATCAACATTGAATATGGGTTTAGCAGAAGTTAGCCACGACCGTATCACATTAGGCATCTCAAAACATATTTTAGCCATCATTTCTTGCTGAATAATCTCAATTGTTTCTTTTACTATTGGTAGTAATAATTCCGCCGTAATTAATTCTTCTATTGTTCTAGAGAAATATTTGGATGGAACTATCCCCTCATTAGTGCAATTTAAAGCAGCTCCTGAATCTAATAAAGCAATAGTATGAAAAAGAAATTACTTATTGACTACTATGATAATATAAGTATTCCATTTATAAGTAACCACTTGATCTACCAAATTAATAAACTAGAGATTATATACTTCATCCTCATTTAACGAGTCTCTTTCTACCCTTTTAAGGTTTGTTAGCAAACCTTTCCATCTCTTCTTCTTCCTTTTCCTCTCTTCTTTTGGCTATTTCCAAAAGAGATATTCTCTTTCTTAATTCTTTTAATTCTGTCTTAACAACATTTATCCCTGCTCTCAGTTCTCCTAAAGTAGTTCTCTGAGTTTAGCCTTTCTAGATCTCTAAACTCTTTCCATGATCTCCTTAAGATCATAGGACTTATCTATCTTACTAGATATCTTCTTTTCTAGGTGATTTGAATAAGTACATCCTTTTTTTCCAATTTTACACAGATTTAGATATTTGTCTATCTGTTTTTTCTTCTCCTTCTTATCTTGGAGTCGATCTATAAGATCTAGGATCATGTCATCTTCTTTTAATAGGGTACATAACCCATTCATTTGACATAGTGCTTTGTAATAATCATAATTTTTCTTATAGTCCTTAGATGGCGAGGAAGTAGATGATGAGTCTAAATTGGATTCAGGAGTATAGTCGATAAAATTTATTTCATAATCTTCCTTCTCCAAATCTATTTTAGTATAAGCAGATTGATCAGAGATCTCTTAAGTCCTTCATTTATAGATAAGGACTAGATTTGTTGTTTTACTTTACACTTGTTGGCATAATGTCCTGATTTTCTACTTTGTAACAGACTATATTCTTTTTCGGTCTCTTCTTCTTTTTAGAAGAAGTTTGTGCAGCGTTTTAAGGCTGCTTAACCTTATATTTTTTATAAGGTTTTCCTTTTCTCTAATAATAATAATTATCTTTTGCTGCGTCTTCTTTCTATTAGAAAATAAAGGCTAGTATCCTATATACTCACAGAAGTCCCCTAACAATCTTTTTCTAGTAGCCTTATCCTTCTTTAGTTGATTATGAATCTTCATCTTGTTGCATAACGAGATTCCCTCAGCTACAACTTTTGACACCAAATCTCCATATGTATACATATTATATAGGATTACTCCATCGAGTTTATTTTTAATCCTCGTCCTGGTCCTTTATGCAAATAAGGGCGATAATCCTGACATGAACTTTTCTTTCCAAAAATCATTATAATTGTCTTCTCTAGTGTAATCCATAGAGAAGAACACGTCTTAATACCATTTGAAATGAGATAAATCGGTGCACCTTAAATTCATAAGTTGTTCATGCTATTTATCTAAATAAGCAGTAGTGGATCCTATGAAGTGAATTCCTATAGTATATAATAGGGTACTAAATGCATATGGAACCGCTCTTTGTTGCATAACTGGTTATCCTCTAGTGTTTTGAACAGTAGTCATTTAAGTTTTAACTACTCCAAGAATCTGTATCTTTGCTTCTTGCGATAAATAAAAATCCCACCAGCCTTTAAGTTGGCTTGTAAAGCCTGCCATGTCATCAGAATTTCCTCACACTCTTGAAGCGTTTGAATACATGGTCATGTAATACAAAACGTTCTTAGTTTGATATTCAGATGGTCCGTTTATATACCATTAAACTATAAACGTACATCATATGAGACGAAATTAAAAGAATTATCTTCATATTGAAGATCAATAGGGGATGGCCTTAGATAATAAGGCGTTACTGGAATACTAGCATTTATCTTAGGATAGGTAATTTTACTAATCTAGTTTGTGTCTTCAGAAAACATACTTTTGAGGTTATTAATAAACCTTTCTTCCTTTTCAGACTCTTCTAAGTCGGATCCTTCCAATTTCCATCCCTCCAGTTCAATACTTTCTATCGGAATCTCAGCCAAAGGTGGCTTAGAATAAAATACCTTGAAGTCGAACTTTCTTGATAGTTGTCCTAAAAGATCTTCACATTTTTTTAAAGGAGCAATACTCTTACTATGAGCTTTTATTCCTAGTGACGGGAGTCTCTTTATTAACTCTTTGACTATTTCAGTTTTTTCATCTCTTGCTAGTTTTAGATCTAGCTTAGACATATCCATTGGTTGAAATAAGATCTTCTTCTCATACGGAATAGAAGAAGATTCTTGCTTTAGAGTATAAAATGTTGTTGGGTTTAAGCCAGCGCTGGCTTTAAGCTGGCACTGGCTTTAAGCCAGATTCTATTCTATCCAGTTGCTTTCCAATCATGTATAACGATAAGTTGGAAAAATTATTTTGTTGTACTATAGCTCTAAATTTCCTCCTTCTTTATAAGGAGAGCATATGAATTCCTTTTGATTTTATATTTTATGGGAGAGATCTATTGGAGGAGGATTGACACTTTTAATAAGTTTATCTTTTGTTGTAAAATAATTTTGATATACAGTTTCTAAGATATTAAGAATATGTTTATCTGAGAAGTCTGGAAAAGATTTTCCTAACAGCTTAAAACAATGTCGAAAGAATTCTAGGAATTCTTTAGTTCCTTCTTTAGCTTAATAAAGTTGGTATTTTATTTTCCACATCTTTTGATCTTTAATCGAAAGATATGTGGTATACCATTTATTAAATGGTTCTTCTTTTCGGGTTAGAATCGCTAGATTTAAACGATCTATATTAGTGATACTATCTCTTTCATATCCCATATCTAATGGTGGAGGACTCTCCGCCTTTCTTCTCTATAGTGAGGATGACTTACGTTTTCCTCACTCCTTTGAATTCCTAATAAGGAAGGTATCCTTCTTAGAAGCATATTAATATCATAACAAGATGTTCTTGGATGTAAGTGATATGCATAGTTTTACAAATGTTTGCTTGCATATTATTGTGCATTATCTTAGCATTTATTGTATTTTTATTCCAAGATCACTCGTGTTTTGTGTCCTTTCATTTTCTAGGAGATTTTATAAGCCCATCATTAATGCTTGAGCAATTTTAGATCAATTTCGGGCGAAAACGGACGGAATTAGAAGCGTTTGACCTTGGGTTGACTTTTGGGAAGTCAACATGGCCCGTGTTAGAGCCCGTGCAGAAATTCCAGTCCATGTAACTTAAGCACTTTGAAGCAGCACGTTTTCCAAGGGTACCACGCCCCAGAGCACGGCACACGCCCTTGTTATAGTCTAGAACACGCCCGTGTTGGTGACACGGGCTAGAACACGGCCTTGCTCGATTGAGTTCATTCTATCATCTGGAGATCAACACGGCCCATGTTGAGAGACACGGGCTGAGAACATACCCGTATTTGCGCAATGTATAAAAGGAATGAGCTAAAAAGAGAAAAGGGAGTTTCAGATCAGCGATTTTGACTCTTCATCTTCCTTTGTAATTTTGCTAGACGTGTTTCAGGCATTTTAAGGTGGCTTCTGGAGACTTATTCCACCTTTTAATGTCAGATTCGTGATTCTGTTGATTGGATTGAAGATTGAAGAGGAGTTTTAGAGCAAACAATTATGGAGATCAACTGCAGTGTAGATCAAGACTTTGAGCTGTTCATCCAATTCTAGGAGATCAACTGCATTGTAATTGAATCCTATTTGTTTTAGACATGAACATGTGTAGCTAGATTGGTTGAATCAGTTGGGATTCCTTGCTATATTGGCTTTGTATAGAATTGTTAAGATTGTTTGAGTTTCCTTTCTTGTATTCTTTTTACAATTAATAATATAAATCTAGTTTATTGATTGTATTGATTACTAGTCATAGGATTCTTTTAGCAATTGAGAAATTCTAATTGAGTTTGGAAATTTAATTGCAGAAACAAGTTAATTTTCACTTAGAGGTAAGGTTAATTAATTTGCTAGATTAAGAATTAACAAAACTTAATAGAGGTGGATTAAAGCTTAAGGCTAACTTAATAATCAATCTTTAGGAAGAAATTCCAACTTTGGATTCTTAGGTTTAGGAATTCAGTTGTCTCGAGAGGGAAACTGAATTCAGTTTAGAATACGTCCACGAGTAGCATAATTGGATCAATAATTTGTTATCCTTTGTTTGATTGCCAACTAGTCTAGGTCCTCTTTGGGTTTGCTTTCCTATCTTGATTATTCTCCTTGCTCATTCATTCTCGCATTACATTTAGAATTTAGTTTTTGGTCATTAGTAAATTTAGAAACCTCCGTTATTAATTTTATGCTACATAACAAGGAATGAAGTAGTAACTCTAGGATTTCCCTTTCCCGAGGGATATGATATTTTAATACTTGTCCTTCTGCTAGGCTGCATTGATAGGTTTACTGCCTTAGTTATAGTTGCATAGCATATCGCATCAAGTTTTTGGCGCCGTTGTCGGGGACTTGTTTGAAAACTAGAGTGAAATTTGCTATTTGTTACTTTAGCCATTTTTCTTTTATGTGTTTATCATTACTTTTTATTTAGTTATTCATTCATTTATTTGTTTGGGTTGTTGCTACCTTATTCATTTTAGGTAGTTTATGACCAAGAGTTCTAATCCTGCACTAGTAAGCCTTATGCTCGAACCAGAGCGATCCCTCAGGCAGTTGAGGAAGCAATTAGACGTAGAGGAGGAGGAGGAGCAAATAGAGATTCCTGTCCATACACTAGTAAATATGGGAGACGGTAACAACAACATCACTGAAGCCAACAAGACGATGTATTAGTTTGCTAGACCTTCCCTGGAGGGGACGCACACTAGTAATTTGAGGCCATCTGTTGCAACGAATAACTTTGAAATTAAGCCAAATGTCATTCAGATGGTGCAGCAGAGTGTACAGTTTAGGGGCTTGCCCACTAAAGATCCTAATGCCCACATTGTGAACTTCTTGGAGATTTATGATACTTTGAAGATAAATGGAACTACCGATGATGCCATTCAGCTTAGGCTATTTTCATTTTCCTTGAGGGATAGAGCGAAGAGATGGCTACAGTCCCTACCAGCCAACACCATCACCACCTAGAGTTCTTTGGCTGAGAAATTTCTTTATAAGTACTTTCCTCCTGCTAAGACTATAAAAATGTGTAACGATATGTCTTCTTTTGTGTAGTTTGATGATGAGAGCATGTATGATGCATGGGAGAGGTACGAGAACTTGCTAAGATGTTGCCCACACCATGGTTTGCCATTATGGATGCAGGTGCAGACTTCTTACAATGGCTTGAACTCAGCCACAAAGCAGATGATAGACGCAGCTGCAGGTGGGGCCATCAATAGTAAGACACCAAAGCAGGCCCATAACTTAATTGAAGATATGGCCATGAACATATATCAGTGGCAATCTTCTAGGAGTAGGCCAAGACGGCAAGGAGTGGTGAACTAGGTAGATTCTACATTAGCCTTGGTAGCTCAGGTGGAGCTTTTGGCCAAGAAGATTGACCATCTCCAAATGCCAGTCCATGCAACACATCTTGGCTACGAGTTTTATGGTGGCCTGCACTACAGTGCAAACTATAATGCGGGAGGTATGTTTGCTTCTTCTTCATCTTCTTCTTCTGCTGACCATGAACAGGTTGATTATATGGGACATGCGGCGAGGCAGCAGAATAAACCATACAGCAACACATACAACCCAGGGTGGAGAAACCATCCCAACTTCGGGTGGCAAAATAACAACACCCAGGGTCCACTAGGATTTCAGCGGTTGCACCAGTAGTAACCCCAACAGCAGACTGTTCTCCCTCAACTACCTCAAAACTAGGAGAAGAAGCCCAGTCTAGAGAAGTTGATGATGAAGTTCGTGTCCACTTCATAGAACAGGTTTCAAAAGACGGACACAGCTCTTAGAAATCAGTAGGGCTCCATACAGAATTTGGAGAATAAGATAGGCCAGATTTCTAAGATGCTGGCTGAAAGACATCTAGGGACGCTTTCTAGTACCATAGAGTCAAACCCAAGGGAGCATGTCAAGGCTATCACCTTAAGATCAGGTAAGTAGTTAGCTAATTCCTTACCTATGGCCGATGATGATGTTATTGTGCAGGATGAGCCAGCTAGGAAGGAGCCATAGCCTGAGGTGACAGAGCCTGTATGAACTGAGGATAAGAAGAAGAGTCCTATGAAAGAATACTAGCCTCCCATTCCATATCCTGCAGGTTGAAGTAGGAAAAGGTTGATCAACAATTTGGTAAGTTTTTGGATTTATTTAAGCAATTGAGGATTAACCTACCTTTTGTTGAGGCTATATCACAAATGCCCAGGTATGTGAGGTTCTTGAAAGAGATTCTAAGCAATAAGAGAAAGCTTGAGGACTTGGGACTTGTGACATTAGATGAGGAGTGCTCAACCATTCTTCAAAACAAGTTGCCAGTAAAGATGCGTGATCTAGTGAGTTTCATTGTTCCCCATATTATTAGTGATTTGCATATTAATGATGCTTTAGCTGATTTAGGAGCTAGCATCAATTTAATGCCTAGCAGTTTATTTGAGAAATTAGGTTTGAGTGAGCCTAAACCTACTAGGATGAGCATATAGTTAGCATATAGGACTGTGAAATTTCCTAAGGGAATAGTTGAAGATGTACTTATTAAGGTAGACAAGTTTATATTTCCTGTTGATTTTATTGTTATGCACATGGAAAGTGAGAGTAGCATGCCTTTAATTCTAGGTAGACCTTTCCTTGCAATATCTAGGATTGGTATAGATGTGTGTAATGAGAAGCTACAGCTTAGAGTAGGTGATGAAACTATTACCTTTGACCTTAGCACTTCTATGAGACATTTACTTGACCATGATGATATTGTACATCCTGTGGATGTTTTGGATGATATTGTGGAGTCTCAATTACAGGAGATATTACTTGATGATCCTTTGCATATAGCATTATAGGCTAAAGATAAGGAGGAGTTGTCCAATAAGGATGTATTGGAACAACTTGCTTTTTTGCTGGCTAGTGAGCCAAGGAAGTCTGCTGACCGTTTTATTGATATTGATAGGTCAGGGTGCAGAAATTAAGACCTTCACTTGAGGAGCCACCAGCCTTAGAGTTGAAGGAATTGCCTAAGCACTTGACCTATGCCTATCTAGATGAGGCGGAGAAGCTGTCGTTGATTTGACCCCTACGGAGAGGAAGATGACTTTGGCTTCTCTCAGGAAGTATCTCGAGGCCTTTGCATACAAGATTGCAGAAATTCCTGGAATCAACCTTAACTATTGTTCGCATAAGATCCTGATAGAGGATAATTATAGGCTAGCGGTACAGCCACAACTATGGTTGAACCCGAATATGAAAGAAGTAGTCAAGAAGGAGGTAATTAAACTTCTAAATGCAGATTTGATTTACCCTATTTATGATAGCTCTTAGGTTAGTCCTGTGTAGGTTGTGCCCAAGAAAGGAGGCATGAGGGTGGTTAAGAATGAGAAGGATGAGCTAATACCGACTAGGATGGTAACTGGTTTTTGAGTTTGCATTAATTACAAGAGGCTCAATGATGCAACTCGGAAGGGCCATTTTCCCTTTTCTTTTATTGACTAGATGTTAGAGCATTTATTAGGGCATATATTTTATTACTTTCTTGATGATTTTTTAGGTTATTTTCATATTCCCATTGCAGCTGAGGACTAAGAGAAAACCACTTTCACTTGCCCCTATGGTACGTTTGCTTACAGGAGGATGCCATTCGGTTTATGCAATGCACCTGCTACTTTCTAGAGGTGTATAATGGTGATCTTCCATGACATGATCGAAGAGTCCATGGAGGTGTTCATGGATGATTTCTCGATATTTGGTAACTCTTTCTCACATTGTTTGCTTAATTTAGAGTGTATGCTTACGCGCTGTGTAGAAGCTAACCTTATGCTGAATTAGTAGAAGTGTCATTTTATGGTGAGAGAGGGTATTGTGCTAGGGCATAAGATTTCACATGCAGGGACGGAGGTAGATAGAACTAAAGTAGAGACCATTGCTAAGTTGCCACCCCCTAGCTCGGGTAAGGTTGTTAGGAGTTTCCTTTGTCATGCAGGTTTTTATTGAAGGTTCATTAAGGACTTTTCTAAGATTGCTAGACCTTTGACTTGATTGCTTGTAAAAGATGTTTCATTTATATTTTCTGATGACTGTTTGCAGGCCTTTGAGTTACTTAAAGAGAAGCTAACTACAGCGCCTATTATGGTTTCGCCTAATTAGGGGCTGCCTTTTGAGCTACTGTGTGATGCTAGTGATTTTACAGTTGGAGCTATTTAGGATAAAGGATTAACAATAAGTTCCAACCAATTTATTATGCTAGCAAGACATTGACAGATGCCCAGGAACACTATACAACTACTGAGAAGGAGTTGCTTGCTGTAGTATACGCTTTCGACAAGTTTCCCTCATACTTGGTGCTATCCAAGACCGTGGTCTATACGGATCATTCAACGTTGAGGTACTTGTTTGGAAAGCATGATGCTAAGTCGATACTCATTCGTTGGACTTTGCTTTTATAGGAATTCAACATTAAGATCAACGATAAGAAGGGTGTAGAGAACTTAGTCGTAGATCACCCTTCGAGATTAAGAACTGGAGCCTAGATGCACTTGTTGAAGGGCTATTAATGGCAGTTTTTCGGATGAGTACTTGTGCTCTATTCAGGTATCTTTGGATGTCCCTTGCTTTTCCAATTTTGCAAATTACTTGGTTGTAAAGGTCTTACTAAAGGGTATGACATTTCAGCAAAAGAAGAAATTATTTACTGATTTGAAGTACTACATTTGGGAAGACCTTTTTCTGTTTCAAGTTTGTGTAAACCAGGTGATTCGGCGATGCGTGTATAGGGAGGAGATCCTCTAGATTTTGAGGCATTGCCATTAGGGACCAACGAGAGGTCATCAAGCAGCTAAGCACACTACTAGGAAGGTTTTTGATGTTGGGTTCTATCGGCCGACCATCTTTCGGGATGCTAGAGCATTTGTGTAGGTTTATGATGCATGCCAGAGGACAGGTAACATATATGCTCGTGATGAGATGCCTCAAACGAGCATTCAAGCGGTTGAGATTTTTGATGTCTGGGGCATTAATTTCATGGGGCCCTTTCCTTCTTCTTTTGGAAATAAGTATATCCGAACACTTGAGACCAAGCCAAGTGGTATGAGTTTCAGCCTTCAGTGTTAACATTATTGTATGTAAACACAAGACTAAACCCCTATTTTTGGAGAGTAAACACGTAACGGTGCGATTAGTGAGGTCCTAATACTTTTAATTCTTGTTTTTGCATACTAACTTTTTCTTGCAGCAATGTTAAATACCTTTAGTGAAAGTGGGAGAGAGGAGAATGTGCCTAAAGTTAATCATGGCATATCCGCAGCACAAGTGCATGAAAATGAAGAGTGCAACGGAGTATAATGAACCTCAATGAGGCTATGGAGAGAATGCGGTTAGATATGGAAGCCAACCAAAGACCTATATTAGAGCAAATCAATGCTAATGCTCATGTAGGAAACAATAGGCAGAGCTTGGTAGGCAATGAGGAAGATTTAGAACTTGGCTATGATTATGATGATAATGCCACAATTATGGGTGTTGGTTGTGGCATGGGTAGAGGAGGCCGAAACAATGTAATGGATAGAGGGGATCACGGAGGTGAGTTGGGTGGTTACTATGGGTATAATGATGGTGTGGATAGAAATTTGGTAGTATCAAACTTAGGATTCCTACCTTTTTAGGAAAATAAGATCCGGAGGCATATTTAGAATGGGAAAAGCAAGTAGACCTTATCTTTGATTGTCATAATTTTATGAGGAAAAGAAGGTAAAGTTAGTGGTTACTCAATTTTCTGAGTATGCAATAGTGTGGTAGGATCAATTGGTGGTGAGTAAGAGAAGAAATATGGAAGAGCCTATTGATACTTGGCATTCTATCAAACCATCATGAAAAGACGTTTTGTACTAGACATTACCGCAGAGAGTTACATCAAAGACTCTAAGCTTTGAAGCAAGGTACTAAAAACGTAGACGATTATTATAAGGAAATGGAGATGCTCATGACAAGGACTGAATTGGATGAAGATAGGGAAGCTACCATGACACATTTTATTAGTGGGCTAAATAAGGAGATTGCGAATAGGGTCAAATTGCAACATTATGTAGAACTTGAGCAGTTAGTTCATCTTGCAATTAAGGTTGAAAAGCAATTAAAACTAAGGGGAGCAGCAAGGTTTGAATAGAAAGGCACTTCAAGCAATAGGTCTAATTGATCTAATCAATGGAAAGGAAACAAAAGAGGAGATGATAACGCTGTTTTTCATGCGAATAAGAGTAAGAGCCTATTGATACTTGGCATTCTATCAAACCATCATGAAAAGACGTTTTGTACTAGACATTACCACAGAGAGTTACATCAAAGACTCTAAGCTTTGAAGCAAGGTACTAAAAACGTAGACGATTATTATAAGGAAATGGAGATGCTCATGACAAGGACTGAATTGGATGAAGATAGGGAAGCTACCATGACACATTTTATTAGTGGGCTAAATAAGGAGATTGCGAATAGGGTCAAATTGCAACATTATGTAGAACTTGAGCAGTTAGTTCATCTTGCAATTAAGGTTGAAAAGCAATTAAAACTAAGGGGAGCAGCAAGGTCTGAATAGAAAGGCACTTCAAGCAATAGGTCTAATTGATCTAATCAATGGAAAGGAAACAAAAGAGGAGATGATAACGCTGTTTTTCATGCGAATAAGAGTAAGAATGTCTCAGGCAACAAGGAGACCAACACAGCTGAAGCTAACAAAGGGAAAAATAGGGACATTAAATGCTTCAAGTGTTTGGGGCGTGGGCACATTACTTCACAATGTACTAATAAGAGGATAATGATTGCTAGGGAGCATGGGGAGATAGAAACAGCAAATGAAGAGAGTAGTGAAGATAAGATGCCACCATTAGAGGATCATAGTGATAATGGTATTGAGGGTCCTATGGGAGGTGATCTTTTGGTTGCTAGGCGCATGCTTAATGCGCAAATGAAGGAGGAAGATAATATGGAGCAGCAAAAGGACAACTTATTCCACACTAGATGTCATCTGTAAAGTAACACATGCAATGTCATTATTGATAGTGGTAGTTGTATAGACATTGCTAGCACTTTGATGGTAGAGAAATTAGGATTAAATCTCATTCCGCATCCAAAACCTTATAAGTTATTATGGTTAAACAATTGTGGTGAGATAAAAGTTAATAATCA
The DNA here is from genome assembly GCF_019578655.1 of Ricinus communis. Taxonomy (NCBI): domain Eukaryota; kingdom Viridiplantae; phylum Streptophyta; class Magnoliopsida; order Malpighiales; family Euphorbiaceae; genus Ricinus; species Ricinus communis. The sequence goes on along the minus strand of NC_063256.1, from coordinate 19,042,392 downwards.
AGTTATTGTGACTTTCACTATTGGGAAGTATTTAGATGAAGTGCTATGTGATGTAGTGCCAATGCATGTTGGCCATAGCTTACTATGCAGGCCATGGCAATTTGATAGAAGGGTTGTTCATGATGGGTTCCTTAGTAGGTATTCTTTTATAAAAGATGGGAGAAAGGTCACACTTACACCTCTTTCTCCAAAAGAAGTGTATAAGGACCAATGTAAATTGGAAAGGAAAAGGAGTGAGGCTAAAAGTAGCAAAACTGAGGGAGAAAAATCAAAAAGTGTTTAAAGATACAAAAGAGAGTGAGGTTAGATGATATGCTTGATGAGTTGCATGGTGCATGTTACTTTATTAAGATTGATTTGCATTCAGGATATTATCAAATTCGCATGAAAGTTGGGGATGAGTGGAAAACAACATTTAAGACTAAGTATGGTCTTTATGAGTGACTTCTAATGCCATTTGGGCTTACTAATGCACCTAGCACTTTCATGAGGTTGATGAACCATGTATTGCGTGAATTACTTGGTAAATTTGTAGTTGTATATTTTGATGATATTCTAATCTATTCCAAGTCTTTCGATGATCATGTTATGCATGTGCCTAGGGTCTTAGATGTTCTTAGGAAAGAAAAATTGTTCAGTAATCTAAAGAAGTGTAGTTTTTGCATGGATAGAGTCAATATTTTTAGGTTTTGTTGTTATTTCTAAAGGTCTAGAGGTTGATAAGGAAATGTTGAAAGCAATTAAGGAATGGCCAACACCTACAAGATAAGCCAAGTTAGGAGTTTTCTTGGTCTTACTACTTTTTATAGAAGGTTCATTAGGGACTTTAGTAGCATTGTCGCACCTTTGAATGAGATTGTTAAGAATAATGTTGGGTTTAATTGGGGTGATGCACAAGAAAATGCTTTTAATTTACTTAAATCATAGATTGTGAATGCTCATTTGCTGATTTTTCCTAACTTTGACAAAACCTTTGAGATTGAATGTGATGCTAGTGGCATTAGTGTTGGGGCTGTTTTGATGGAAGAACAAAGGCTAATTTGCTATTTTAGTGAAAAGCTAATAAGGCAGCACTTTGGTACCCAACATATGACAAAGAACTCTATGCTTTGATTTGTGCTTTGCAAACATGGCAACAATACCTTTGGCCTAAGGAGTTTATCATACATACAGATTATGAGAGTTTGAAGCATCTCAAGAGGCAAGACAAGTTGAACCGAAGACATGCAAAGTGGATGGAGTTCATTGAGACATTCCCATATGTGATCAAGTATAATAAAGGTAGGAAGAATGTGGTTCTTGATGCATTATCCAAAAAGTATGCTTTACTTAATACTCTTAATTCTAAATTGTTGGGTTTTGAGTATATTAAGGAGTTGTATTTGAATGATAGTGACTTTGGTAATGTGTTTAATACTTGTGCTAATGGGGCTGCCTTTGATGATTTCTATGTGTTTGATGGATATCTTTACAAAAAGAATCGCCTGGGCATTCCTAATTGTTCTTTGCGTGAGATACTTATCAAGGAGGCACATGGGGGTAGTTTAATGGGTCATTTTAGGGTGCATAAGACTTATGACATACTGATTGAACATTTCTTTAGCCTTGCATGAAACATGATGTGAATAAAGACTTATGACATACTCCTTTGCCTATTCATGATATTCCTTAGAAAGATTTATCTATGGATTTTGTACTTGGATCACCTAGGACTAGGAAGGCTCGAGATAGTATATTTGTTATTGTGGCATTCTCTAACCAAAATCTTGTATTTGATTCTTAATTTATCATATCATATTGGGTTTGTGGCGTTTGAAGTTGAATTCAAGTGCTAGTTTTGATTGTTGGAACTAGTTTTCCCTAACTTCACTTGAGGAGATCCTTCGGTTTTGGTGGTTACAATTGTAGGAGTTATTTCTTTATTTATGTAATTTCCTTTTTATTTTTACTAAACTGCCCTTGGCCTCTTCCTATAAATAGGCAAGGTATTTGCATTTGTAAAGACATCATTGAGTTGAATATAAAATTCTTCTTTTCTCTTAAGTGAGACTTGTTCTTTAGAGTTTCTTTTTAGTACTTAGGAACTTATCAAGCTTTTAGTTTGTAGCGTTCAAAATCCAAACACCTTATGGCCAAAAGGTTTTAAGTCTTCTTTTTCTTTGAAATTCATAATCTTGATTGATGGATCCTACAATTCAAATAATTGCCATTAGGTTTTTGGATTGTTCATCTTCATTCCTTTTGGTTGAATATAACTATTGGGTTTGTAGTGGCATATTCAAAGGTTTCAATCCAATCATACCAGAACTTGTGATTTCTTTCCTTATTAGATATGAAATCCTACCTAGGTTCTCATATGTTTGTTTCTTTTGTTTGTCTCTTTCTATTCTATGTCTAGTATGATGGTTTGGTTTTATTTCGCAAGCATAAACACGAGTGTTGAGTTAAAGCGCGTGGAAGAGGCAATCATAGGCACCGATCTAATGCTTGGACAAATGCAAACAAAGAGAATTAGTTGATGAAGTATTATATCATTCTCTGAATGATCGCGGATGATTCTTTTAGAGAAAATAGGGAAGGCCGAGAATCGAGGCACACCGAAATATTATGATCTAGGATTTGCACCACTAAGATCTAAATCATTCCTTGTTCCTCTAAGAACGAGGACTCCTAATGACATAAGAATTGGCATAAGGAATCATGGGGATGCAATTAATAAGATTGACCAATGGCATTATGGCTTAGCTTGATGATCTGATGCGAATCCTATTGGCACTAGGAGTCCTACTCCAACAAGAAATTCTACTTCAACTAGGATAAAAGATCCACTTCACATCCATGGAGGCCTAATTACAAGGTCCAAGGCTAAGAAGATAAAAGAAGCTCTCAATGGGCTTCTTCGAGATGTTTAGGCTAAGGACAGATCAAGGCTTGAAGAGTTGGATTCAAATACAAGGCTCATTAATCTAATTCAATTTTTTGGGCTTAATTAAATCTAATATGGGCTTAATGAGCATAAATGAGAACATAGGGAGTTTGGGCCTAATTTGCTCCACCAAAAATGGCCAATGTGTGTGGCTTAAAGAAACTAGGGTTTCTTACTCCTAATGGATGGCTACATAATATTTTGGGAGTATTAGGACTTTGTTTGATATGAGACCTCCATGAATAAGCTTGAGAACCCCTTTTGAATTGCGGACCCCCAACATATTAACATGAAAATCCCAAGAACCAATTCGGTTCAACCCTTAAGAAAGGTTAGAAGATAGATTTCTTAGAAAGATGATCAAGAATTAGAAACTAAGGAAAACTAAGTCCGTTAAACTCCAATTCCAAGTACGGCACAAGGATAGATCAACTCATTGATAATAAGATTCGCATTCAAGCAAGAACACAAAGATAAAGGAAACAAGCTTTAAGGTAAAAATATCAATTATCATTCAACCTTAATTTAATTTTTACATCAAAATTCGTACTAGCCTCACATAGGCCTTAGAAAACCCTAAATCTTAACCAAAAGGATTCACATCTCATCTAGGATAAAGATAAGCTTCATAAGTAAAAGAAATAACTTAAACTTAGTCTTAATTAGGTCAAAATACATGTGTGGCCGCCTATAATAAGCCATAAAATCCAAATTTACATAAGTCATATAGATGAGTCTCATAACATAAGCCAAGTTAGGCCTAAAGTCTTCATATGCTCCTATTCGGCTTCTTTGATATTTTGAAGCCCAATTAGATTCATTTTAGCCCAATAAGCAAAATTAGATTAATGAATTCTTGAAGCCTTGATGTGTCCTTAGCTCAAATGTCTTGGATAAGCTCATTGACTTGTAATTTGAATCGGACTAGGACTTCTAGGTGAATCAGGATTCCTAGTTGAATTAGGATTCCTTTTGTTGCTTGAACTCTTAATATCATCAGGATTTCTTGTTGGATTAGGATTCCTAGTGGAGTCAAGATTCCTTTTTGAATTAAGATTCCTTAAGCTAATAGGATTTGCATCATCAAGACTCCTTGTTGGAGTAGGATTCGTTGTGCTAGTTTGGTTTGTATCCTTGTTTTTAGTTATCTATTTTAGTTAGGATGTTTATCTCTATTCTATTTGAGTTGTAATTCCTTAACATGTTAGAATTAGGGTTTTCTAAAGGCTATAAAAGCCTAGTATGAATTTTTAAGTTGATTGATTGACGATTAATATATTTTATGAGTTTATACTCTATTCTTAGTTCTTATTTAGAGCTAATTTGAACTTATAAAGCAATTCATTGTTTGGAGCGTTCAAATCTGACTTATCAATTTAGAATCCATACTAAATCGTGGCGTCTTCTACCTCTAATATCTTAGGTTTGATAGTTTAATATTCTTGAAGGGTCTAAGATTTCCATTGATATGGTTCTAGATAGATCTTGGACAATGAAATCAAACTTGCATACGGGTTTAATCTTTTGATATAGGTTAGGTTCGTATCATTTCATATCAGAGCTTTGGCTTCGAAATCAGGTTACATATCTTTAATTTCCACATATTCTTTTTGTTATCTTCTTTTGTCATTATTCTCTATCCAAATCTTGTCTAAATTAAAAAAAATCAATTTACTTATTCAAATTTTTTATGATTAATTATTCTTTTTTTTTGTGATGAATTATTTTATATCACATCTTTACTTGTTCCAAATTCTGTAGTCAAGTGCCTTCAAAAAAAAAAGAAGAAAAGGAAAAAGAGCCAAGAAAAAAATCATAACAAAAGTTGTTGTCGTCAGCCAGTTCTTAAAAAAAGAAAAAAATTATGCCTTTTGTTTTCTTCACTTGTTAAGCTTAGTTAGTCTTTTATTACCTTTATTCTTATGCCCTTCATTGTATATAGGCTTAATCTTATTCATTAAGTCTAGTTTAGTCTTCTTATTTTGGTGTTGTTGTGTGTGTTTTAAATCTGATTTATTGATTATTGAATAGTTACAATTTTGATTATTTGATAATTGATTGTTTTAGCCTTTATAAGAACTAAAGAGTAGAGTTTGAGTGGTAAAAGGCGAGTGGTGAGTTCACTAGAGGGTAAAAGCCTATTTAAGTAAAACACGAGCGTGAGTCATATCCTTTGAGTGTAAACACAAGAAGGAGTGTTATTTGTGAGATTTCTTTGTTCCTCTTTATATTATTATAGATTGTCATGGCTGATCCGCCGGTACCAACCATGGCACAAGTTATGGAGCTTTTAGAGCGTATAGGGAGGTAACTTTGAGATTTTGGTGATCTAATGGAGAGGGTGGAAACAAATCAAAATGGCCCCAATAACAATGCCAACCACATAAACTAACAAGCACCTAGACAAGTTCGTAGAGGGAGATGGCATGATGATGATGATGATGAGCCCGTTGATTATAATGAACAAGGGCATGATGATGATGATGATGATGAGCCCGTTTTCTCATATTAAAAAATATATCCCTCTTTCGTGTTTGTTTTCTCTTATTAAAAAATTTACCCCTTCTACGAGGCTATTTTCTCAGACTCGCAATTACACTACTTTTACGGGATTGTTTTCTCAGATTCATAAATATACACGTTTTACGAAGTTATTTTCTTATATTGATAAGTATACCACTTTTACGGGGTCGTTTTCTTACATTAAATTATTAGCACTATTATATGGTTGTTTTCTCAAATTCATAAATATACACGTTTTACAGGGTTATTTTCTTATATCGACAAATATACTCCTTTTACGTGGTTGTTTTCTCATATTCTAAATTTAACCCATTTAAGGGGTTGTTTTCTCATACTCAGAAATATACCAAAATTACGGGGTTATTTTCTTCGATTGATAAATATCTCCGCATTACGGGGTTGTTTTCTAATGATTATAAATGTACCCCTCTTACGGGATTATTTTTTCATATTAAAAGATTTACCCTTCTACAAGGCTATTTTCTCAGACTCGCAATTACACTACTTTTACACGGTTTTTTTCTTAGATTCATAAATATACACATTTTACGGGATAATTTTTATTGATAAATATAACACTTTTACGTGGTCATTTTCTCATATTTATTTATTAGCACTGTTATGGGGTTGTTTTGTCAAAATCATAAATATACACGTGTTACGGGATTATTTTCTTATATCGATAAATATACCCCTTTTACGAGGTTGTTTTCTCATATTATAAAATTAACCCATTTAAGGGGTTCTTTTCTCATACTTACAAATATACTAAAATTACGGGGTTATTTTCTCCGATTGATAAATATCCTCGTATTACGGGGTTGTTTTCTCATATTAAAAAATATATCCCTCTTACGTGTTTGTTTTCTCTTATTAAAAAATTTACCCCTTCTACGAGGCTGTTTTCTCAGACTCGCAATTACACAACTTTTATGGAATTGTTTTCTCATATTTATAAATATACACGTTTTACGAAGTTATTTTCTTATATTGGTAAGTATACCACTTTTACGGGGTCATTTCCTTATATTAAATTATTAGCACTACTATAGGGTTGTTTTCTCAAATTCATAAATATACACGTTTTACGGGGTTATTTTCTTATATCGATAAATATACTCCTTTTACAGGCTTGTTTTCTCTTATTATAAATTAACCCCTTTAAGGGGTTCTTTTCTCATACTCACAAATATATCAAAATTATGGGGTTGTTTTCTCCGGTTGATAAATGTCCCCGTATTACGGGGTTGTTTTCTCACATTAAAAATATAATCCTTCTCTAAGGCTGTTTTCTCGGACTCGCAATTATACTACTTTCACGGAGTTGTTTTCTCATATTTTTATATATACCCATTTTACGATGTTATTTTTTTATATTGATAAATATACCATTTTTTTATGGTCATTTTCTGATATTAAATTATTACAACTATTATAGGGTTGTTTTGTGAAATTCATAAATATACACGTTTTACGGGGTTATTTTCTTATATCAATAAATATACCCCTTTTACATGGTTGTTTTCTCATATTAGAAAATTAACACATTTGAGGGGTTGTTTTCTCATAATCACAAATATACCAAAATTACGGAGTTATTTTCTCCGACTGATAAATATCCCCGTACTACGGGTTTGTATTCTCATATTAAAAAATTTACCCCTTCTCCGAGGCTGTTTTCTCAGACTCGCAATTACATTACTTTGACGGGGTTGTTTTCTCATATTCATAAATATACTCGTTTTTATGGGGTTATTCTTATATTGATAACTATCCACTTTTACGTTGTCGTTTTCTGATGTTAAATTATTATCACTATTATGGGGTTATTTTCTTATATCGACAAATATACCCCTTTTACGTGGTTAGTTTCTCATATTCTAAAATTAACCCATTTAAGGGGTTGTTTTCTCATACTCAGCAATATACCAAAATTACGGGGTTATTTTTTCGATTGATAAATATCCCTATATTATCGGGTTGTTTTCTAATGATTATAAATATACCCCTCTTATGGGATTGTTTTGTCATATTTAAAGATTTACCCTTCTACGAGGCTATTTTCTCAAACTCGCAATTACACTACTTTTACGCGGTTTTTTCTCAGATTCATAAATATACACGTTCTACGGGATAATTTATATTGATAAATATAACACTTTTACGTGGTCGTTTTCTCATATTAAATTATTAGCACTATTATGGGGTTATTTTGGCAAAATCATAAATATACACGTTTTACGAGGTTATTTTCTTATATCGATAAATATACCCCTTTTACGTGGTCGTTTTCTCATATTAAATTATTAGCACTATTATGGGGTTGTTTTGGCAAAATCATAAATATACACGTTTTACGAGGTTATTTTCTTATATCGATAAATATACCCCTTTTACGTGGTTGTTTTCTCATATTATAAAATTAACCCATTTAAGGGGTTGTTTTCTCATATGTATAAATATACTAAAATTACGGGATTATTTTCTCCGATGAATAAATATCCCCGTATTACGGGGTTGTTTTCTCAAATTAAAAAATATACTTGTTTTCTCATATTAAAAAATTTACCCCTTCTACGAGGATGTTTTCTCAGACTCGCAATTACACTACTTTTACGGAGTTGTTTTCTCATATTCATAAATATACACGTTTTACGGGGTTATTTTCTTATATTGATAAGTATACCATTTTTACGCGGTCGCTTTCTCATATGAAATTATTAGCACTATTATGGGGTTTTTTTGTCAAATTCATAAATATACACGTTTTACGGGGTTATTTTCTTATATCGACAAATATACCCCTTTTACGTGGTTGTTTTCTCATATTCTAAAATTAACCCATTTAAAGGGTTGTTTTCTTGTACTCAGAAATATATCAAAATTATGGGGTTATTTTCTTCGATTGATAAATATCCCCATATTATGGGGTTGTTTTCTAATATTTATAAATATATCACTCTTACGGGATTATTTTTTTTATATTAAAAAATTTACCCCCCTTCTGAGAGGCTGACTTCTCAGATTCGCAATTACACTAATTTTACAGGATTATTTCCTCAAATTCATAAATATACATGTTTCACGGGGTTATTTTCTTATATTGACAAATATACCACTTTTATAGGGTTATTTTATCATATTATACAATTTACCCATTTAAGTGGTTGTTTTCTCATACTCATAAATATACCAAAATTTCGGGGTTATTTTCTTCGATTGATAAATATCTACGTATACTAGGTTGTTTTCTCATATATAAATATTTACCCCTCTACGAGGCTGTTTTCTCCAACTCGCAATTATACTACTTTTATAGGGTTGTTTTCACAAATTCATAAATACACATTTTACGGGGTTATTCTCTTATATTGATAAATATACCACTTTTACGGGGTTATTTTCTCATATTATAAAATTAACCTATTTAAAGGGTTGTTTTCTCATATTCACAAATATACCAAAATTACGGGGTTATTTTGTCTGATTGATAAATATCTACGTATTACGGGGTTATTTTTTGATATTTCAAGATTTACCCCTTCTACGAGGTTGTTTTCTCAGACTCGCAATTACACTACTTTTATGGGATTGTTTTCTCAGATTCATAAATATACACATTTTACGGGTTTATTTTCTTATATTGATAAATATACCACTTTTACGGGGTCCTTTTCTCATATTAAATTATTAGCACTATTATGGGGTTGTTTTCTCATACTCGTAAATATACCAAAATTACGGGGTTATTTTCTTCGGTTGATAAATATCTTCGTATTATGGGGTTGTTTTCTCATATTGAAAAATTTACCCCTTCTACGAGGTTGTTTTCTCAGACTCGCAATTACACTACTTTTACGGGGTTGTTTTCTCATATTGATAAATATACACATTTTACGGAGTTTTTTATATTAATATATATACCACTTTTACGGGATCATTTTCTCATATTAAATTATTTACACTATTATGAGGTTGTTTTCTCATATTCATAAATATACACGTTTTACGGGGTTATTTTCTTATATCGACGAATATACTCCTTTTATGAGGTTGTTTTCTCATATTCTAAAATTAACCCATTTAAGGGGTTATTTTCTCACACTTACAAACTTACCAAAATTATAGGGTTATTTTTTATTATTGATAAATATCCCCGTATTACGGGGTTTCTTTCTAATATTTATAAATATACCCCTCTTACAGGTTTGTTTTCTCATATTATAAAATTTACCCCTTCAACGAGGCAGCTTTCTCAAACTCGCAATTACACTACATTTACGGGGTTGTTTTCTCAGATTCATAAATATACACGTTTATAGGATTATTTTCTTATATTGATAAATATACCACTTTCACGGGGTCGTTTTATCATATTAAATTATTAGCGCTATTATGGGGTTGTTTTCTCAAATTCATAAAAAATACACATTTTACGGGGTTGTTTTCTTATATCGACAAATATACCCCTTTTACGGGGTTATTTTCTTCGATTGATAGATATCCCCGTATTATGAGATTGTCTTCTGATATTTAACAATTTACCCCTTCTACGAGGCTGTTTTCTCAGACTCGCAATTACACTACTTTTACGGGGTTGTTTTCTCCGATACATAAATATACATGTTTTACGGGGTTATTTTCTTAAATTCATAAATATACCACTTTTACGGGGTTGTTTTCTCATATTAGATTATTAGCACTATTATGGGGTTGTTTTCACAAACTCATAAATATACACGTCTTATGAGGTTATTTTCTTATATCGACAAATATACCCCTTTTACCGGTTTATTTTCTGATATTATAAAACTAACCCATTTAGGGATTGTTTTCTCACACTCACAAATATACCAAAATTACGGGGTTATTTTCTCCGATTGATAAATATCCCCGTATTACGGGGTTGTTTTCTTATATTTAAAAATTTACCCCGTGTACGAGGCTATTTTCTCAAACTCGCAATTACACTACTTTTACGGGATTGTTTTCTCATATTCATAAATATACATGTTTACTGGGTTATTTTCTTATATTGATAAATATACCACTTTTACGAGGTCGTTTTATCATATTAAATTATTAGCACTATTATGGGGTTGTTTTCTCAAATTCATAAAAAATACACGTTTTACGGGCTTATTTTCTTATATCGACAAATGTACCCCTTTTACGGGGTTGTTTTCTCGTATTATAAAACTAACCCATTTAAAGGCTTATTCTCTCATACTCACAAATATACAAAAATTATTGGGTTATTTTTTTCGATTGATAGATATCCCCGTATTACGGGGTTGTTTTCTAATATTTAACAATTTACCCCTTCTACGAGGCTCGCAATTAGACTACTTTTACGGGGTTTTTTTCTCAGATACATAAATATACACATTTTACGGGGTTATTTTCTTATATTGATAAGCATACCACTATTTCGGGGATGTTTTCTCATATTAGATTATTAGCACTATTATGGGGTTGTTTTCTCATATGCTAAAATTAACCCTTTTAAGGGGTTGTTTTCTCATACTCACAAATATACCTTAATTACAGGGTTATTTTCTCCGATTGAAAAATATCACCGTATTACGGGGTTGTTTTCTAATATTTATAAATATAATCCTCTTATTAGGTTGTTTTTTTATATTAAAAAATTTACCCCTTCAATGATGCTGTTTTCTCAGTCTCGCAATCACACTATTTTTACGAGGTTGTTTTTTCAGATTCATAAATATACACGTTCTTATGGGGTTATTTTCTTATATTGATAAATATACCACTTTTACATTGTCGTTTTCTCATATTAAATTATTATCACTATTATGGGGTTATTTTCTTATATCGACGAATATACCCCTTTTAAGTGGTTATTTTCTCATATTCTAAAATTAACCCATTTAAGGGGTTGTTTTCTCATACTCAGAAATATTCCAAAATTACGGGGTTATTTTCTTCTATTGATAAATATCCCCGTATTATCAGGTTGTTTTCTAATGATTATAAATATACCCCTCTTACGGGGTTGTTTTTTCATATTCATAAATATACGCGTTTTATGGGGTTATATTCTTATATTGATAAATATACCACGTTTACGGGGTCGTTTTCTCATATTGAATTATTAGCACTATTATGGGGTTGTTTTCTCAAATTAATAAATATATATGGTGCATGGATTTATTTTCTTATATGGACAAATATACCCATTTAGGTGGTTGTTTTCTCATACTCACAAATATACTAAAATTATGGGGTTATTTCTTCGGTTAATAAATATCCTCGTATTACGTGTAACGCCTGCATTTTCTTATCATCCATGTTATGTGCATTTACATTTAATCATTGGGCATATGATGGTATATCAATGATATTTTTATTTTATGAGAACAGATATATATTAATTATAAGTAGAGAATAAGAAGCATGATATTAGATTATTAATTTAGATAAGTTGATTAAGTACTTGGGTTATGTGTATTAAGCCTTAAGACTTAATTGAACCAATAGTTGAAGGTTGGGTAAATAGATTGGACTTAAAAGATACAATTAAAAGTTAGTACCTATATATGGTTAGTAAGAATTAATTTAGGGTGATAAAAATAGTTTAGTAGGTGGTGGCATTAAGAGAGGAATCTTGGAAATTGGAACTATGAGCAAGCTCATTTTACCTCTTCATTTCTCTAAAATTCATACTTGGCCAAAAACACAAAATTTGGAATAAGAGAGAGGAGTGGAATACCTAGAAAAACTTAAGATTAAGATAGGATTTTGCCAACTATTGAAGGAGCCAAGCTAAAGCTAAAGGATTTAAGCATATTAGCAACCCAAAAGCTGAAATTGGTAAGTTGTTACTTGAGTGTTATTAATTTGTCATTAGGGTTCTTGATTACAAATTGGAAAAACTTCATTTGATGCTCTCATTGATTAATTAAGGGTCTGATTATCATGAATTAGTAGAGTATTGAATGATTGCATAAAGATTAAGCTTGATTTAAGTTTAAGTATGTTAAGATAGAAAACTGTCAAAATTCCAGCAACCTTGATGTTCTGTATTTTAGGCATAACATGGGTTATATAAGTCCAAATTAAGCTTAATTAGTGTCTATGGAAATTTTAAAGAGTCCTCTATAACTTTGTAGTTTTGTGATTTTGCTATTTTTTCCGTTTTGGTTGCTTAAATTGAGCAAACAGATTGCTGCTCGGGTACAACTAGCTGTATGACCCTTGCTAAGTAATTTGAAAATAATTAAATCTATAGAAGTCGGAATTGAGTAATTCTTCTTGGAGATGAAACTAGACGCATAAATGGATATTTCTATTTAATATGAGATTTTTGTATTAAGCCAATTTTTCCCAGCAATAAATATACCTTGGTACTAAATTCTGTCTAGAAAACAGAAATGTTGGAGATTAGTTTTATGCAATTTATTGATGTTAATTTGAGTTAAATTGGTATTTAACTAGATGGGAAATATTTATAGGATATTAAAACAGTAATTGAGAGTCTTAGAGGAAGAGTTAGACCTATGAATTAGAGAGGGGATGATCTTGTAATGCATTAGAACTCGCATTTACATGAATATTTGTAATATGCATGAAATGTGAATTGATGAATGTGTTGACAGGTACTCAAAGGCCTGGAAAGGAAGTTGTGGAGAAAGGAGGTTCTTATATGCTAAAGGAATAAGTATATTTTGAGTAAGTAAATAGTTAATATTTGCTATGTTCATATATTTAATCAAATGTTCGCAAATGGTTGCGTTTGCTTAATATTGTTTATGTTTGAATGACTGAGATGGAAATGATTGGTGTTGAGTGGAACAATTGTTATTGCTGAAATATGATATAAGTGAAATGATTGAATTGTAATGTTAAGTGCATATGTGCATGTGAATGGTGGATTCCCCTGTGAAAAAAAAATATATATATATAAAGCCTTGGGAGGCTAAAGCCTAGAGAGGCTATAAAAGTGTATAATGTGAGATGAGGCGAGTACCACGTGTGTGATATGTGAGGATGAGGCGGAGCAGCACATTAAAGGGGATCCACAAGCCGTGAGAACTAACCATAATTGTTGAATTGTATTTGTTCTATGATGGTTGTAATGAATTGAGTAGAATGGTATGACTTTATACCTAAACTATGAATATCATGAAAAGTTATGTGATTGGGTGGAAATTGTATTAAGTGTATGTGATATAGATTATGTTGATTATTTATTTACCGAGCCGGAGGCTCACCCCTCTCCAAAATTTTTCTTTTCAGGTTTGTAAATAGTAGTGCATCCGTTGGTTGTATGCGAAGTCTAGCTTTTAGCAGTTCTGTCAAGTTGGGCCAGTTTTGTGAAGTCTCCTCCTGATGCATTTTTGTATGCAGTTATGTGATATATATGGAAGTATGCCTTATAATGCATAAGAAGATGTTTGTAATGCTTGTTAAATGATGTTTAAGTATAATCATATGTTTATATGTTAATAACCTTGTGTCTGGATTCTTAACAACCTACATATTGACCTATCTACCTGTAGTATATATTCTACGACGCTTGTATGCTTCCTGGCTAATGTTTATTGGTTAGCATGTGATGGGGGTGTTACATTTTAGTGGTATCAGAGCAGGGATTAGATTCATTGGGAGTAGATTCATGTTGCACATCATTAAGCATATGATATATGTTCTTTGAACTTGACTGAATATTTGCATTTCATATATATAGATGGAGAGACAAGGAGAACACGCAACTGGCCCAGATAAGTCATTAGAGTCTGTGCATGGTCATGAAAATGCCTCTGAACATGATCAACATGATGAGCATGAACTACATTCTGAAAATGCTGCACAATCGAATGTACAAAATGTTATGGAACAGTTTATGGATTTTCCGATGCAACGGGCAGCTCAGGCTCAACAACAAGCACCTACCGGACTCAACAACAAAAGGTACGTGATAGATAAGAATTATGAAAGAGTTAGGAAACAAGGTGCTAATGTTTTCAAGGTACTACCTGATCCTGCCGAGGTACGAGGAATGGTTACGAAATACGGAAAGGGTGTTGGATAGATTTAATTGCACATCCGAACAAAGGCTTCTATATCGGTATCTTTAATAGAAAAGATGCACTTGATTGGTGGGAAACAGTTTTAAGAAGCAAAGATCGACCAATGACTTTGACTTGGAATGATTTCTTGAGAGAATTTGTTGAGAAGTATACTCTAGAAATTTATAGAGACAGAAAGAAGCTTGAATTTCTTCAGTTGAAACAGAATGATATGTCGATTGCGAGTCACGAAGTTCAATTTGTGAGATTATGTAAGTATGCACCAGAAGAAATAGCCACTGAAGAACTGAAAAGGAAGAAATTTGAGATGGGTTTGAGGCTTGACATTCGTGAGAAAATGGCAGTGAAACCTCATAATTACAATGCCTCAATTGAAGTACGCTTTGAGAGTCAAGAAACATCATTTGAAAGGAATACTATGGAAGCTAAAAAGAAGAAGATCATTGGTGCTTATAGTAATCCTCCAAGACATATTAGTATTTCTTCGTTTAGAGGCTCTAATTCACAGCGGAGTAGTTATCGTGGACGAGGGTTTGGTGGTCAGTCTAGTAGATCCTCCACAGTACCTTATAGTAGAGGTGGATACAATTCATCCAGACTTGAGGGAGGACAAGTTTCAGCCAGTAGAGGGTTTGCTCCTGTTTGTCCTACGTGCAACAAGAGACATACTGGAGAATGTTGGGGACCTAGACCAGTAGTATGTTTTACTTGTAGTAGGCCAGGACATTATTCTAGAGATTGTCCTATGAGAAGAAATAATGCTGGAGAATCTTATACGGTGGGTCGGGAGTAGTGTTGGTGAAAATATTCCGATTGGTTCAGGCAGAGGCAGAGGAAGAGGTGGCAGAGGAGGTTTAACTATTTCAGCAACACCATCAGAACAAATTGGTCAACCACAAGCACAAGCTAGAGTATTTGCTACTACTAGAAATGAAGCATTTGTAGCACCTGAAATTGTTACTGGTATACTTTCTATTCATGATTCTGATGCACATGTTCTTATTGATCCTGGATCCACATGTTCATTCATATCATATGATTTTGCATCGCATGTTCATGCTAATATAGAGGCATTAGGTTATGATATATATGTATCTATGCCTGCTAGGGGTATTATCACAGTAAATACGATAGTGAGATCATGTCCTGTAGTAGTAGATAGTGTCAAACTACATGCAGATTTGGTTATTATTAATCTTAGAGAGTTTGATGTTATTTTGGGGATGGATTGGTTGTCAAGAAATCATGCTATTGTTGATTGTAAAATGAAAGAAGTGGCTATGGAAATACAAGGAGAAATGAAAATAGTAATGGTGGGTGAAAGGAAGACAATTCCTAATTGTTTGATTTCAGCAGTGATCATGTCGATTAATTAAAATGGATGTGAAGCATATCTAATTAGTTTTATAGATACTACTAAGGTCAGTCCAGGGGTATTAGACATTGCGTTGGTCGGAGAATTTCCTAACATATTCTTAGATGATTTGCACCGGTTTGCCACCAAATCGAGAGGTTGATTTTGAGATTGACATCATCCCTGGTATCGCACCTATTTCCATTGCACAATGTCAGAATGGCTCCATTAGAATTGAAAGAATTAAAGAAGCAATTAGAAGAGTTACTTGATAAAGGTTTCATCGGGGCCAAGTACTTCACCTTGGGGAGCACCAGTTCTATTTGTGAAGAAAAAGGATGGTAGTATGCGATTATGTATTGATTATAGGCAATTGAATAGGATTACAGTGAAGAATAAATATCCATTGCCGAGAATTGATGATTTGCTTGATCGGTTAAAAGGTGCAACTGTGTTCTCTAAAATTGATTTAAGATCGGGTTATTGGCAACTCCGGGTTAAGAGAAATCTATTGCCAAGACGATTCGAACAAGGTATGGGCACTATGAATTTATTGTGATGCCATTTGGTTTAACAAATGCTCCCTGCCGCTTTTATGTCAATCGATGAATAAGACTTTCCGACCATATTTAGATCACTTTGTTATTGTGTTCATTGATGATATTCCGATTTACTCTAGAAGCCCGGAAGAACATGAACAACACTTGAGAATTGTTTTACAGATTTTGAGGGAAAAACAGTTGTACGCAAAATTCAACAAATGCGAGTTTTGGATGGAGGAAATTGCATTCTTAGGGCATATTATTTCTAAACATGGAGTGCAACCAGATTCATCAAAGATTAAAGCAATTATTGAATGGGAACCGCTTCTAGAAATGTTTCCCCGAAGTTCAAGTTTTCTTGGGTTAGCTGGCTATTATAGAAGATTTGTAAAAGATTTTTCAGTTATTGCTAAGCCTCTCACAACTTTGTTAAAGAAGAATGTGCCATTCCAGTGGATGAAGTTATGTGATCAAAATTTTCAAGAGTTGAAGAAAAGTCTTACTACTACACCGATACTCGCATTGCCATCCGAAATGGAGGTTATGTTGTATATCACCGATGCTTCTAGGCAAGGACTTGGATGTGTCTTAATGCAGCATGGGAAGGTTATAGCTTATGCTTCAAGACAATTGCGACCGCATGAGCTGAATTATCCTACACATGATCTTGAATTAGCAGCTATTGTACATGCATTGAAGATATGGCGACATTATTTATACGGGGAGACATTTCGGATATTTCACCGATCATAAGAGTTTGAAATATATCCCTACGCAGAAAGAGTTGAATCTGAGACAACGAAGATGGATTGAGCTTCTGAAGGATTATGATTGCACTATTGATTATCATCCTGGAAAAGCAAATGTTGTTGCTGATGCTTTAAGTAGGAAGTCAGTGGAAAATTTTTCAAGTATGATTTGTTACAATGTAGAATATTTAGTTGCACTTAGAGCTATGGATGTGAAGTTTTATGTTTATGACGATGATCTGTTAGCCACATTACAAGTAAAGGAGAGCACCAGGCACCTGCAGGTAAACTTCATTCTTTATCTATACCTGTGTGGAAGTGGGATAAGATTACTATGGATTTTGTTATGGGATTGCCGCGTACATTTAACAAGCATGATGCTATTTGGGTAATTGTTGATCGACTTACTAAATGTGCTCATTTCTTACCTGTGAAGCAAACAGATTCACTTGATAAACTTGCTGAATTGTATATTTCTGAGATTGTTAGATTGCATGGTGTGCCTATATCTATTGTATCAGATAGGGATCCCAGATTTACTTCTCGTTTCTGGGAGAGTTTGCAGAAAGCATATGGTACTAAGCTTCATTTCAAGATGACTTTTCATCCCTCAAACGGATGGGCAATCGGAAAGAACTATTCAGACATTAGAAGATATGATGAAGGCTTGCACACTTGAGTTCAAGGGTAACTGGAATGATTACATACCACAGATGGAATTTCACGATAACAACAGTTTTCATTCTAGTATCGGTATGGCTCCTTATGAAGCTTTGTATGGGAGGAAATGTAGAAGTCCGATGGGATGTTGAAGGTTTAAGACGACTTGAAGGTCCGAATTGGTACAAGAAACAGTGGATAAAATAGAGATAGTTAAAAAGAATTTGAAAGTAGCACAGATGCATAAAAGAGTTATGCTGATTTGCATCGAAGGGAAATGGAATATATTGTGGGTGATAAAGTTTTCTTGCGGGTATCACCATGGAAAGGAATATTAAGGTTTGGTAAACAAGGGAAATTGAGTCCGAGGTATGTAGGACCTTATGAAATTATTGAAAGAGTTGGACCATTGGCTTATAGGTTAGCATTACCTACAGAGTCGCTTCTATTCATGATATTTTTCACGTTTCTATGTTAAGGCGATATAGATCGGATCCTAGTCATATCATTTCGGAGCCGGAGATAGAAATCACGGAAAAGTTGACATATATGGAAGAGCCGAGTAGAAATTCTTGATCGGAAGGGTTAAGAAATTGAGAAAGAAAGACATTCCTATGGTCAAAATTAAGTGGAGTCATCATTCACCAAGAGAAGCAACTTGGGAAGTGGAAGAGCATATGAGACAGAAGTATCCGCATCTATTCCATTGCAATGTTGGTGAGTTGTTAAAATTTCGGGGACGAAATTTCTTAAGGAAGGGAGAGTTGTAGCACTGCATTTTCTCATCATCCATGTTATGTGCATTTACATTTAATCATTGGGCATATGATGGTATATCAATGATATTTTTATTTTATGAGAACAGATATATATTAATTATAAGTAGAGAATAAGAAGCATGATATTAGATTATTAATTTAGATAAGTTGATTAAGTACTTGGGTTATGTGTATTAAGGCTTAAGACTTAATTGAACCAATAGTTGAAGGTTGGGTAAATAGATTGGACTTAAAAGATACAATTAAAAGTTAGTACCTATATATGGTTAGTAAGAATTAATTTAGGGTGATAAAAATAGTTTAGTAGGTGGTGGCATTAAGAGAGGAATATTGGAAATTGGAACCATGAGTAAGCTCATTTTACCTCTTCATTTCTCTAAAATTCGTACTTGGCCAAAAACACAAAATTTGGAATAAGAGAGAGGAGTGGAATACCTAGAAAAACTTAAGATTAAGATAGGATTTTGCCAACTATTGAAGGAGCCAAGCTAAAGCTAAAGGATTTAAGCATATTAGCAACCCAAAAGCTGAAATTGGTAAGTTGTTACTTGAGTGTTATTAATTTGTCATTAGGGTTCTTGATTACAAATTGGAAAAACTTCATTTGATGCTCTCATTGATTAATTAAGGGTCTGATTATCATGAATTAGTAGAGTATTGAATGATTGCATAAAGATTAAGCTTGATTTAAGTTTAAGTATGTTAAGATAGAAAACTGTCAAAATTCCAGCAACCTTGATGTTCTGTATTTTAGGCATAACATGGGTTATATAAGTCCAAATTAAGCTTAATTGGTGTCTATGGAAATTTTAAAAAGTCCTCTATAACTTTGTTGTTTTGTGATTTTGCTATTTTTTCCGTTTTGGTTGCTTAAATTGAGCAAACAGATTGCTGCTCGGGTACAACTAGCTGTATGACCCTTGCTCAGTAATTTGAAAATAATTAAATCTATAGAAGTCGGAGGCTCACCCCTCTCCAAAATTTTTCTTTTCAGGTTTGTAAATAGTAGTGCATCCGTTGGTTGTATGCGAAGTCTAGCTTTTAGCAGCTCAAGTTGGGCCGGTTTGTGAAGTCTCCTCCGATGCATTTTTGTATGCAGTTATGTGATATATATGGAAGTATGCCTTATAATGCATAAGAAGATGTTTGTAATGCTTGTTAAATGATGTTTAAGTATAATCATATGTTTATATGTTAATAACCTTGTGTCTGGATTCTTAACAACCTACATATTGACCTATCTACCTGTAGTATATATTCTACGATGCTTGTATGCTTCCTGGCTAATGTTTATTGGTTAGCATGTGATGGGGGTGTTACATTACGTGGTTGTTTTCTCATATTAAAAACTTTACCCCTTCTACGAGGTATTTTCTCAGACTCCCAATTACACTACTTTTACGGAGTTATTTTTTCATATTCATAAATATACACGTTTTACGGGGTTATTTTCTTATATTGATAAATATACCACTTTTAGGTGGTGGTTTTCTCATATTAAATTATTAGCACTATTATGGGGTTGTTATCTCAAATTCATAAATATAAAAATTTTACGGGGTTATTTTCTTATATCGACAAATATACCCCTTTTACCGGGTTCTCTTCTCATATTGTAAAATTAACCCATTTAAGGGCCTGTTTTCTCATACTAACAAATATACTAAAAATACAGGGTTATTTTCTCCGATTGATAAATATCCCCGTATTATGGGGTTGCTTTCTCATATTAAAAAATTTACCCCTTCTACCAGGCTGCTTTCTCAGACTCGTAATTACACCACTTTTACGGGCTTGTTTTCTCAGATTCATAAATATACACGCTTTACAGGGTTATGTTCTTGTATTGATAAATATACCACTTTCTAGGGTTGTTTTCTCATTTTCTAAAATTAGCCCATTTAAGGGGTTGTTTTCTCATACTCACAAATATACCAAAATTACGCGGTTTTTCTCCAATTGAAAAATATCCCCGTATTACGGGGTTGTTTTCTAATATTTACAAATATAACCCTTTTACGGGGTTGTTTTCTCATATTAAGAAATTTACCCCTTCTACGAGGTTGTTTTCTCAGACTCGCAATTGTACTACTTTTACGGGGTTGTTTTCTCATATTCATAAATATACAAGTTTTACGGGATTATATTCTTATATTGATAAATATACCACTTTTACGGGGTCGTTTTCTCATATTGAATTATTAGCACTATTATGGGGTTGTTTTCTCAAATTAATAAATATACACGTTTTATGGGTTTATTTTCTTATATCGACAACTATATCCATTTTACTGGGTTGTTTTCTCATATTCTAAAATTAACCCATTTAAGGGGTTGTTTTCTCATACTCACAAATATACATAAATTATGGGGTTATTTTCTCCGATTGATAAATATCCCCGTATTACATGGTTGTTTTCTTATATTAAAAAATTTACCTCTTCTACGATGTTGTTTTCTCAGACTCGCAATTATACTACTTTTATGGGGTTATTTTCTCAGATTAATAAATCTACACGTTTTACGGAGTTATTTTCTTATATTGATAAATATACCACTTTTATGAGATCGTTTTCTCATATTAAATTATTAGCACTATTATGAGGTTGTTTTATCAAATTTATAAATATACACGTTTTACGGGGTTATTTTCTTATATCGATAAATATACTCCTTTTACGGGATTATTTTCTCATATTATAAAATTAACCCATTTAAGGGGTTGTTTTCTTATACTCACAAATATACTAAAAATACAAGGTTATTTTCTTTGATTAATAAATATCCTCGTCTTACGGGGTTGCTTGCTCATACTAAAAAATTTACCCCTTCTATGAGGTTGTTTTCTCATACTCGCAATTACACAACTTTTACGGGCTTGTTTTCTCATATACATAAATATACACATTTTACGGGGTTATTTTCTTGTATTGATAAATATACCACTTTATGAGGTTGTTTTTCATATTCTAAAATTAACCTATTTAAGGGATTATTTTCTCACTCTCACAAATATACCAAAGTTACGGGGTTATTTTCTCCGATTGAAAAATATCCCCGTATTATGGGGTTGTTTTCTAATATTTACAAATATAACCCTCTTATGGCGTTGTTTTCTCATATTAAAAGATTTACCCCTTTTGCGGAGCTATTTTTTCAGACTCCCAATAACACTACTTTTACGGGGTTATTTTTTCATATTCATAAATATACACGTTTTACGGGGTTATTTTCTTATATTTATAAATATACCACTTTTACGAGGTCTTCTTCTCATATTAAATTATTAGCACTATTATGGAGTTGTTTTCTCAAGTTCATAAATATACATGTTTTATGGGGTTATTTTCTTATATCGACAAATATACCGCTTTTTTACGGGGTTGTTTTCTCATGTTATAAAATTAACCAATTTAAGGGTTGTTTTCTTATACTCACAAATATACTAAAGATACAAGGTTATTTTCTCCGATTGATAAATATCCCTGTATTACGGGCTTGCTTTCTCATATTAAAAAATTTACCCCTTCTACGAGGCTGTTTTCTCAGACTCACAACTACACCACTTTTACGGGCTTGTTTTCTCAGATTCATAAATATACACGTTTTACGGGGTTATTTTCTTTTATTGATAAATATACCACTTTAACGGGGTCGTTTTCTCATATTAAATTATTATCACTATTATGGGGTTATTTTCATTATTTCATAAATATACACGTTTTACAGGGTTATTTTTTTATATCGACAAATATACCCCCTTTTACGGGGTTATTTTCTCATATTATAAAATTAACCAATTTAAGGGGTTCTTTTCTCATACTCACAAATATACCAGAATTACGGGGTTATTTTCTACGATTGATAAATATCCCCATATTACGGGGTTGTTATCTCATATTAAAAAATTTACCCCTTCTACGAGGCTGTTTTCTCAGACTCACAATTAAACTAGTTTTACGGTGTTGTTTTCTGATATTCATAAATATACAAGTTTTACAGGTTTATATTCTTATATTGATAAATATAGCACTTTTACGGGGTCATTTTCTCATATTGATATATTGGCACTATTATAGGGTTGTTTTCTTAAATTAATAAATATACACGTTTTATGGGTTTATTTTTTTATATCGAACAAATAAACCCCTTTTACGGTGTTGTTTTCTCATTTTCTAAAATTAACCCATTTAAGTGGTTGTTTTCTCATACTCATAAATATACCAAAATTATGGGGTTATTTTCTTCGTTTGATAAATATCCCCGTATTCCATGGTTGCTTTCTCATATTAAAAAATTTACCCCTTCTATAAGGCTTTTTTCTCAGACTCCCAATTACACTACTTTTACAGGGTTGTTTTTTCATATTCATAAATATACACGTTTGACGGGGTTATTTTCTTATATTGATAAATATACCACTTTTAGGGGGTCGTTTTCTCATATTAAATTATTAGCACTATTATGGGTTTGTTTTTTCAAATTCATAAATATACATGATTTACGGGGTTATTCTCTTATATCTACAAATATACCCCTTTTACGGGGTTGTTTTCTCATGTTATAAAATTAACCCATCTAAGGGGTTGTTTTCTCATACTCACAAATATACCAAAATGGCGGGATTATTTTCTCCTATTGGTAAATATCCCCATATTACGGTGTTGCTTTCTCATATTAAAAAAGTTTACCTCTTCTACAAGGCTGTTTTCTCAGACTCGCAATTACACCACTTTTACAGGCTTGTTTTTTTAGATTCATAAATATACACATTTTACGGGGTTATTTTCTAATATTGACAAATATACTGCTTTAACGGGGTTGTTTCCTATCTGCTAACTGATATGCATTGCGTTACACATACTTATATGCCCAATTACTTGTATTTTTGTGCATATTTATCTTGTTTTATGCGAGAATCACTTGTGTTTTGGTTCCTTTCATGTTTCAGGTGATCATTGATGAACATTATTAGTGTTTGAGGGCGATACGTGCGAATACAGACTGGAATTCATCAAAATTGGACAAAGGCTCACATTTCAAGTTTGAGCACGGCCTAGACTCTAGCCATGTTGAACCATTAGCCTTTGATATTTAAATATTGCCTTTTGGCACGGTTTCCAAGGCCACCGCGATTTCCAGCATGGCCCGTGGTGGCTCAGCACCGACAAGGGCATAGTCAGGGAGCAAGGGATTAATTTTAGGACTCGAAGGTTGAGCACGGCCTAGACTCGGTCCGTTCTGATCAACACGGGCTTGACCACGGCCGTGCTAAGACATTGATATAGGCTGTTTTGATTTTTTTGTGGGGTTCGATTTTTCCTAACCTTAGATCTCACATACGCATGTGAGCCATTTCTTTCTAGACTTCGACGCTTGACTTTGGGAGACCATTTCACACATTTAAGGATGGATTTCAGTGGTTCAAGCATCACATTGAAGATCAAGAGTAGATTTTGAGGTATTCATTAGTATGAGTAGCTAGAGCTACTGAACCCATTGGGGTTCCATTGTTTCTTGGATTGCACTTCATGTTTATGAGATTTTGATTATCAATTCTTGTATTCTTTTTGCTTTCAGTATTAATAAGATATCGCATTATTTATGAGACGTTGTGAATTGTGTTCTTTAGAATGCTTTCTATAATTGAGAAATTCATTTAGTAATTGGAATTTTGAATAGCAAGAACTGGTTAATAATCACTTAAAGACAAGGGTAATTAACTAGCTGAATTAAGAATTAACAACTCTTAATAGTAGTGGATTAATCTTAAGGCTAACTTAAAATCAATTGTTAGGAAGAGATTTTGTCGTTTAGGTTCTTAGGCTTAGAAATTTGATGTTCTCTGAGGGAACTCGAATTCAATTTAGAATGCGCTCACAGGTAATCATAATTAGTAATCCAACTAGCTTAAGTCTCCCTTGGGTTTGCTTCCTTTCCTTGATTGTTTCACTAAATCTTTGCAAATTGTTTGGCATTTAACTAATCATTTAGCTTGCACGTATTCATATATTAGTAACTTCTTCACTATTAGTTAAGGTTAGATAACTTAAGACGCTGGAGTAGTTCTAGGCTGACCCTTTCCCGAGAATACAACCATGATACTCCCCATTAGTGCTAGTTTGCCTTAGATTATAGCTGCATAAATGGCTCATCATTATCTCATATTAAAAAATTTACCCATTCTACGACTAGGGCTGTTAAAAGCAGTATAGGGGGATACAAACCTAATACTTTTGCAAGAAGGGAGGAAATTGTAGAGAATAAACCTGTTGTACAACCTAAAGGAACTGAGAGTGTTGAAAGAAAGTTATTGACTCAAGAGGAAATGAGTGACAGACGAGCAAAAGGGCTTCTTATTTCTGTGATGAGAAATATTCTCCTGGTCACTATTTGAAGCACAAGAAAACATAGCTGTACATGATGGACATGGAGGATGTTCCTGTGGAGGAATCTATTACAGAAGAAGTAAGCAGTGATGAGGAAAAGGTTGAAATCTCAATGAATGGTATAGCTTTTGTTTCTGGATATAGAACCTGAAGAGTCAAGGGAATGAGTGGAAGGAGGATTATTTTCATATTGATTGATTAGGGAAGCACACATAATTTCATTGATAAGAGGATGGCTGAAAGGTTAGGGTGTCAACTGAGCTCTATAGGGGTGACTAAAGTGACTGTGGCTGATGGAAGTTCACTAGATGTGGTGGCTAAGGTTGAGAATTTCAAGTGGCAGTTTCATGATATGGCTTTCTAGGCTGATGTTATGGTTATCCCTCTTAGTTGTTGTGATATGGTCCTTGGGATACAATGGCTGGAAGCCCTTGGTCCAGTTGTATGGGATTTCAAGAAATTGTCAATGGAATTTAAAATTGGTCACAGGAGAGTAGTTCTGAATGGAATAAATTCTGGATCAGTAAGGGAGATCAAAGCCAAGCAAGTTAATAAGCATTGGGATCAGAATGCTCAGTTGGCTATGATATGTGTAGAGCAGTGGGATACAACTGGTGATAAGCTGGAATTGAACATGCTGGAAGCTACTAAGAGTTTGCAAGTTTCTTCTGCAGAAATCAGGCAATTAATGTTGGAATTTGATGACATCTTCAAAGAACCTTCTGAACTGCCTCCTTTAAGAGAGAACCATGACCATAGAATTCCCTTGTTGGCAGGTGCTAATCCAATCAATCAAAGACCCTATAGGTATTCTCTCTATCAAAAGGACGAGATTGATAAAATGATCAAGGAAATGCTTCTCTCTGTTGTCATATAGCTTTAGTCCTTATGCTTCACCAGTGGTGTTGGTGAAAAAGAAGGATGGAACTTGGTGCCTATGTGTGGATTATAGGAAACTCAATGCTGTCACTATGAAAGACAGGTTTCCTATACCATTGATTGAGGATTTAATGGATGAACTTGGGGGATCCAAAGTGTATTCTAAGATTGACTTGAGAGTTGGCTATCATCAAGTCAGGATGAGCAAGGAGGATATTGGCAAGACAGCTTTCAAAACTCATAGTGGCCACTATGAATATGTGGTGATGCCTTTTGGTTTAACAAATGCACCTGCAACTTTCCAGCATTTGATGAATTCAGTATTAAGAGAATTTCTCAGGAAATTTGTGCTGATTTTCTTTGATGATATTTTGATATACAGTTCTTCTATAGAAGAGCATATGAGTCATCTCAAGTCAGTATTTGAGCTAATGCACTAGAATCATTTGTTTGCTAAAGCCAATAAATGCACATTTGTTATGGATAAGGTTGAATACTTGGGTCACTTCATTTCTGCTGAGGGAGTGTCCACTGATCCTCAGAAGTTAGCTGCTGTCAAAAATTGGCCTATACCATAGAATTTGAAACAGTTGAGAGGCTTTCTGGGCTTGCGGGTTATTACAAGAGGTTTGTTAGGAATATTAGGACAATTGCCAGGCCTTTAAATCAGTTGCTTAAGAAGGATGGGTTCCAGTGGTACGATGATGCTCTGACTGCCTTTGAAGCTTTGAAAACTGCTTTATGTGAAGCACTTGTCTTGGCCTTACCATATTTTAACAAGAGCTTTGTGGTGGAGACAGATGCATGTGGCCAGGGTATTGGAGCTGTCCTTATGCAGGAAGGACACCCTTTAGCATACATTAGTAGACACTTAAAAGGGAAGCAATTGCACTTGTCCATTTATGAGAAGGAGCTTTTGGCAGTTGTATTTGCTGTGCAAAAGTGGAGACACTATTTGTTGCAAGGACATTTTATTATCAAAATTGACCAGAAAAGTTTGAAATATTTGCTGGAACAAAGGCTCAACACACCAGTGCAACAATAGTGGCTTCCTAAACTGGTAGAGTTTGATTATGAAATACAATATAAATAGGGAAAAGAAAACCTTGTGGCTGATGCCTTGTCTAGGATGGAGAATTTGGAGGTTTTTGCTTTAACTCTATCTACTTTCCACTCTAATTTACTCAAAGAGATATAGGAGAAATATACTGAAGATGTGGTGGTATCTCAACTCATTGAGGATTTAAAGGGCAATCCTATGGCTAGGAGGCACTACACTTGGAGCAATGACATATTAAGGAGGAAAAGTAAATTAGTGATTGTTGATTCTGTGCAGCTCAAAGACAAGTTATTACAGTGGCTTCATTGTTCTGGTGTGGGAGGACACTCTAGTCGAGATGCAACTATGCACAAGGTCAAATCACTGTTCTATTGGAAAGAGATAACAAAAGACATCCAGACCTTTATTCGCGCTTATGTGGTATGTCAGCAGAGCAAATATGACACTTCTGCATATCCTAGGTTGCTTCAACCACTGCAAATTCCTGATGTTGTGTGGTCTAAAGTGTCAATGGATTTCATTGATGGTCTTCCCTTGTCATTTGGCAATTAAGTTATTTTGGTTGTTGTTGATCGAATGAGCAAGGCAGTTCATTTTATAGCCCTTACTCACCCTTATACAGCAGCTTCTATAGCACAATGTTACCTGGATAATGTCTACAAGCTTCATGGTCTTCCTCAGTCTATTACAAGTGATAGAGATGCTGGTCTTTTAAGTGACTTTTGGAAAGAAGTCTTCACTCTTCAAAGGGTTGATATGAATTTCTCTACTGCTTACCATCCTCAGACTGATGGTCAGACTGAGATGGTCAATCGTTGCCTGGAAACATACTTGAGGTGTATGTGCAATGATCGCCCTTATTTATGGAGTAAGTGGTTGCCCTTAGCTGAATATTGGTACAACACTTCCTTCCATTTTATTGCTCAACTGACACCTTTTGAGCTGGTCTATGGTCGACCTCCTCCTACTTATCTACCCTAATTGCCTGGTGAATCCAAAGTGGATGTGGTGGCCAGAAGTCTTCAAGAAAGGGAGCATATGATTTAGTTGTTGAAGTTTCACCTCTTGAGAGCTCAGCACAGGATGACCCACTCTGCTAATCAGCACAGGTCTAATCGAGTGTTTAACATTGGCGACATGGTATATGTTAAACTTCAGCCTTATAGACAGTAGAGTTTGGCTCAACGAAGTAATAACAAGCTTGCTCCAAAGTACTTTGGTCCTTTCAAAGTGCTGGATCGTTGTGGGAAGGTGGCTTATAAGTTAGAACTACCTCCTAAATCCAGAATCCACCCTACCTTTCATGTTTATCAACTTAAGAACTGCACCTAGCTGCAAGATTGGCAGTACATCCTCACAAGCCTACCACAGCTCCATTATGCACTAGCGAGGCAAGAATCCTTTATCGTGAACCTCTTTTGGCAAGAAATCAGCTGCAGTGAACCTCTGTTGGCTAGTTTTCAAGCCCGTGCTGCGGCACTCCGCCACCACCACATTTAATGCCTCCATAGCCATTTTCTAACAATCTATCAGCCCCAATATATTCTAGGGAGCCTAAAAAGGTTGTAAAATTCTTATGAAATCAAGAGGATCATTGAATGCTAGGTTTGCTACTTGGTTGTCTATTGTAGCCCAATCACAACATGCGAAGTAGCCATTTAAGCCAATATGTCACAAGTTGAGCGTGCACTTTTAAAGAAAATGCACTAATGATAACTCTAATAATTAAGGGGTATATTTGTCGATATAAGAAAATAACCTCGTAAAGCTTGTATATTTATAAATTTGAGAAAACAACCCCATAATAGTGCTAATAATTTAATATGAGAAAACCACTCCATAAAAGTGGTATATTTATTAATATAAGAAAATAACCCTGTAAAACGTGTATATTTATAAATCTGAGAAAACAACCATGTAAAAGTAGTGTAATTGCGAGTCTGAAGAAACAGCCTCATAGAAGGGTTTAAATTTTTAATATGAGAAAACAACCACGTATTATGAGGATACTTATCAATCGAAGAAAATAATCCCGTAGTACGGGGATATTTATCAATCGGTGAAAAAAACCCCGTAATTTTGGTATATTTATAAGTATGGAAAAACAACAACTTAAATGGGTTAATTTTAAAGTACAAGAAAACAACCCCTTAAAAGGGGTATATTTGTCAATATAAGAAAATAATCCCGTAAAACCTGTAAATTTATGAATTTGACCAAACAACCCCATAATAGTGCTAATACTTATTATGAGAAAATAACCCCGTAATAGTGGTATATTTGTCAATATAAGAAAATAACCCCATAAGACGTGTATATTTATTAATATGAGAAAACAACCCGTAAAAGTAGTATAATTGCGAGTGTGAGAAAAAAGCCTCGTAGAAGGGGTAAATTTTAGAATATGAGCATACAACCTCGTGATATGGGGATATTTATCAATTGGAGAAAATAACCTCGTAATCTTTGTATATTTGTGAGTCTGAGAAAACAACCCCTTAATTTTATAATATGAGAAAACAACCAGTAAAAGAGGTAAATTTGTCGATATAATAAAATAACCTCATGAAACGTGTATATTTATGAATTTGACAAAACAACCCCATAATAGTGCCAATAATTTAATATGAAGAAATGACCCTGTATAAGTGGGATATTTATTAATATAAGAAAATAACCCCGTAAAACGTGTATATTTATCAATCTGAGAAAATAACCCTGGAAAAGAAGTGTAATTGCGAGTCTGAGAAAATAGCCACGTAGAAGGGGTAAATTTTTTAATATGAGAAAATAACCCCGTAATATGGGGATAATTATCAATCGGAGAAAATAATTGCATAATATTGGTAAATTTATGAGTATGAGAGAACAACGCCTTAAATAGGTTAATTTTATAATATGAGAAAATAACACCGTAAAAGGGGGATATTTGTCGATATAAGAAGATAACCATGTAAAACGTATATATTTAGGAATTTAAGAAAAAAACCCCATAATAGTGCTAATAATTTAATATGAGAAAACGACCCCATAAAAGTTGTATTTTTATCAATATAAGAAAATAACCTCGTAAAACGTGTATATTTATGAATATGAGAAACAAATCTTGTAAAAGTAGTGTAATTGCGAGTCTGAGAAAATAGACTTGTAGAAGAGGTTAATTTTTTAATATGAGAAAACAATCCCATAATATGGGGATATTTATCAATCGGAGAAAATAACCTCGTAAACAACTCCTTAAATGGATTAATTTTATAATATGAGAAAACAACCCTCTAAAAGGGGTATATTTTTATATAAAAAAATAACCCCGTAAAACTTGCATATCTATGAATTTAAGAAAATAACCCCATAATAGTGCTAATAATTTAATATGAGAAAATAACCCTATAAAAGTATATTTATCAATATAAGAAAATAACCCGTAAAACGTGTATTTTTATGAATATGAGAAAACAACCACATAAAAGTAGTGTAATTGTGAGTCTCAGAAAACAGTCTCGTAGAAGGGGGTAAATTTAATAATATGAGAAAACAACCCCATAATACGGGGATATTTATCAATCGGAGAAAATAACCGTAGTTTTGGTATATTTGTGAGTATGAGAAAACAACCCTTTAAATGGGTTAATTTTATAATATGAGAAAACAACCCCGTGAAAGGGGTATATTTGTCAATATAAGAAATAACCCTGTAAAATGTGTAGATTTATGAATTTGACAAAACAACCCCATAATAGTGCTAATAATTTAATATGAAAAAACGATCCCGTAAAAGTGGTCTACTTATCAATATAAGAAAATAATCCCGTAAAACGTGTATATTTATGAATGTGAGAAAACAACCCCGTAAAAGTAGTGTAATTGCAAGTCTGAGAAAACAATCTCATAGAAGGGGTAAATTTTTTAATATGAGAAAATAACCTCGTAATACAGGGATATTTATCAATCCAAGAAAACAACACCGTAATTTTAGTATATTTAAGAGTATGAGAAAACAACCCCTTAAATGGATTAATTTTATAATATGAGAACAACATACTGTAAAAGGGGTATAACTTGCCGATATAAGAAAATAATCCCAGAAAACTTGTATATTTATGAATTTGAGAAAACAACCCCATAATAGTGCTAATAATTTAATATGAAAAACGACTCCGTAAAAGTGGTATATTTATCACTATAAGAAAATAATCCCGTAAAATGTGTATATTCATGAATCGAGAAAACAACCCCATAAAAGTAGTGTAATTGCGAGTCTGAGAAAATAGCCTCCTATAAGGGTTAAATTTTATAATATGAGAAAACAATCCCGTAATACGGGGATATTTATCAATGGGAGAAAATAACCCCGTAAATTTGGTATATTTGTGAGTATGAGAAAAGAACTCCTTAAATGGATTAATTTTATAATATGAGAAAACAACCCCGTGAAAGGGTTATATTTTTCGATATAAAAAATAACTCCATAAAACATGTATATTTATGAATTTGAGAAAACAATCCTAAAATAGTGCTAATAATTTAATATGAGAAAATGACCCCATAAAATGGTATATCTATCAATATAGGAGAATAACTCCGTAAAACGTGTATATTTATGAATATGAGAAAACAACCTTGTAAAAGTAGTGTAATTGCGAGTCTGAGAAAATAGCCTCCTAGAAGGGGTAAATTTTTTAATATGAGAAAACAACCCCGTAATACAAGTATATTTATCAATCAGATAAAATAACCCCATAATTTTGGTATATTTGTGAGTATGAGAAAACAACCCTGTAAAAGGGGCATATTTGTCGATATAAGAAAATAACCCCGTAAAACTTGTATATTTATGAATTTTACAAAACAACGCCATCATAGTGCTAATAATTTAATATGAAACGACCCAGTAAAAGTGGTATACTTATCAATATAATAAAATAACCCCGTAAAACGTGTATATTTATGAATCTGAGAAAATGACCCAATAAAAGTAGTGTAATTGCGAGTCTGAGAAAACAACCTCGTAGGGGTAAATTTCTAATATGAGAAAACAACCCCGTATTAGGGGGACATTTATTAATCGGGGAAAATAACCCCGTAATTTTGGTATATTTATGAGTATGAGAAAACAACCCCTTAAATGGGTTAATTTTATAATATGAGAAAACAATCTCGTAAAGGGGTATATTTGTCGATATGAGAAGATAACCCATAACGTATATATTTATGAATTTTAAAAAACAACCCCATAATAGTGCTAATAATTTAATATCAGAAAACAACCCTATAAAAATGGTATACTTATCAATATAAGAAAATAATCCCGTAAAACGTGTATGTCTATGAATATGACAAAACAACCCTGTAAAAGTATTGTAATTGCGAGTCTGAGTAAACAGTCTCGTAGAAGGGGTAAATTTTATAATATGAGAAAACAACACCGTCATACGGGGATATTTATCAATTGGAGAAAATAACTGTGTAATTTTAGTATATTTGTAAGTATGAGAAAACTCATAATATGAGAAAACAACCCCGTAAAAGGGGTATATTTATCGATATAAGATAATAACCCCGTAAAACGTGTATATTTATGAATTTGACAAAACAATCCTATAATAGTGCTAACAATTTAATATGAGTAAACGACCCCGTAAAAGTGGTATATTTATCAATATAAGGAAATAACTCGTAGAACATGTATATTTATGAATCTAAGAAAATAACCCCGTAAAATTAGTGTAATTGCGAGTCTAAAAAAATAGCATCGTAGAAGGGGTAAATTTTTTAATATGAGAAAACAACCTCGTAATACGGGGATATTTATCAATCGGAGGAGAAGACACGGTAATTTTTATAAATTTATGAGTATGAGAAAACAATGCCTTAAATGTGTTAATTTTATAATATGAGTAAACAACCCCATAAAAGGGGTATATTAGTCGATATAAAAAGATAACCCCGTAATGTATATATTTATGAATTTGAGAAAACAACCCCATAATAATGCTAATAATTTAATATGAGAAAACGACTCCATAAAAATGGTATAATTATCAATATAAGAAAATAACCCCGTAAAATGTGTATATTTATGTATATGAGAAAACAACCTCGTAAATGTAGTGTAATTGCAAGTATGAGAAAACAGCCTAATAGAAGGGGTAAATTTTATAATTTGAGAAAACAACCCCGTAATTATGGTATATTTGTGAGTATGAGAAAACAACCCCTTAAATGGGTTAACTTTATAATATGAGAAGACAACCTCGTAAAAGGGGTATATTTGTCGATATAAGAAAGTAACTCCTTAAAACATGTATATTTATGAATATGATAAAATAACCCTGTAAAATAGTGTAATTGCAAGCCTGAGAAAATAGCCTCCTAGATGGGGTAAATTTTTTAATATAAGAAAAGAACCCCATAATACAGGGATATTTATCAATCGGAGAAAATAACCCCGTAATTTTGGTGTATTTGTGAGTATGAGAAAACAACCCCTTAAAAGGGGTATATTTGTCGATATAAGAAAATAACCCCATAGAATTTGTATACTTATGAATTTGACAAAACAACCCAATAACAATGCTAATTATTTAATATGAGAAGATGACCCCTGTAAAAATGGTATATTTATCAATATAAGAAAATAACCCAATAAAACGTGTACATTTATGAATGTGAGAAAACAACCCCGTAAAAGTAGTGTAATTTTGAGTTTGAGAAGATGGGGTAAATTTTTTAATATGAGAAAACAACCCCGTAATGCGGGGATATTTATCAATTGGAGAAAATAGAACTATAATTTTGGTAAATTTATGGGTACGAGAAAACAACCCCTTAAATGGGTTAATTTTATAATATGAGAAAACAACTCCGTAAAAGGAGTATATTTGTCGATATAAGAAAACAACCCCGTAAAATGTGTATATTTATGGATTTGACAAAACAACCCCATACCAGTGCTAATAATTTAATACGAGAAAATGACCCCGTAAAATATGTATATTTATGAATTTGAGAAAATAACCCATAAATGTAGTGTAATTGCGAGTCTGAGAAAACAACCTCGTAGAAGAGGTAAATTTTATAATATGAGAAAACAACCAAGTAATACGGAGATATTTATCAATCGGAGAAAATAACCGCATAATTTTGGTATATTTGTGAGTATGAGAAAACAACTCTATAAATGGGTTAATTTTCTAATATGAGAAAACAACCCCGTAAAAGGGGTATATTTATCGATATAAGAAAATAACACAGTAAAACGTGTATATTTATGGATTTGACAAAACAACCCCATAATAGAGCTAATAATTTAATATGAGAAAACAACCCCGTAAAAGTGATGTATTTGTCAATATAAGAAAATAATCCTGTAAAACGTGTATATTTAAGAATCTAAGAAAATAATCCCGTAAAGTAGTGTAATTGCGAGTCTAAAAAAATAGCATCGTAGAAGGGGTAAATTTTATAATATGAGAAAACAACCTCGTAATACGGGGATATTTATCAATCAAAGAAAATAATTTTACTATATTTGTGAGTTTGAGAAAACAACTCCTTAAATGGGTTAATTTTATAATGTGAGAAAACAACCACGTAAAGGGGTATATTTGTCGATATAGGAAAATAACCCCAGAAAACGTGTATATTTATGAATTTGACAAAACAACCCCATAATAGAGCTAATAATTTAATATGAGAAAACGACCCCGTAAAAGTGGTGTATTTATCAATATAAGAAAATAATCCCATAAAACGTGTATATTTATGAATCTGAGAAAATAACCCCATAAAAGTAGTGTAATTGCGAGTCTGAGAAAACAGCCTCGTAGAAGGGGTAAATTTTTTAATATGAGAAAACAACCCCATTATACGGATACATTTATCAATCGGAGAAAATAACCCCGTAATTTTGGTATATTTGTGAGTATGAGAAAACAATCCCTTAAATGGGTTACTTTCAGAATGTGAGAAAACAACCCCGTAGAAACGGTATATTTGTCGATATAAGAAAATAACCCCGTAAAACGTGTAAATTTATGAATTTGACAAAGCAACCCAATAATAGTGTAAATAATTTTATATGAGAAAATGACTCCATAAAAGTGGTATTATGATCAATATAAAAAATAAACCCGTAAAACGTGTATATTTAGGAATATGAGAAAACAGCCCCATAAAAGTAGTGTAATTGCGAGTCTTCGAAAACAGCCTCGTAGAAGGGGTAAATTGTCTAATACGAGAAAACAACACCGTAATACGAGAATATTTATCAATCCGAGAAAATAGCCCTGTAATTTTGGTATATTTGTGAGTACGAGAAAACAACCCCTAAAATGGATTATTTTACAATATGAGAAAACAACACTGTAAAATGGGCATATTTGAATATATAAGAAAATAACCACGTACAACTTGTATATTTATGAATTTGAGAAAACAACCCCATAATAGTGCTAATAATTTAATATGAAACGACCTCGTAAAAGTGGTATATTTATCAATATAAGAAAATAACCCCGTAAAACGTGTATATTTATGAATCTGAGAAAATGACACCGTAAAAGTAGTGTAATAGCGAATCTGAGAAAACAACCTCGTAGGGGTAAATTTTTAATATGAGAAAACAACCCCGTATTAGGGGGACATTTATCAATCGGAGAAAAT
Source organism: Ricinus communis (assembly GCF_019578655.1). Classification (NCBI taxonomy): domain Eukaryota; kingdom Viridiplantae; phylum Streptophyta; class Magnoliopsida; order Malpighiales; family Euphorbiaceae; genus Ricinus; species Ricinus communis. The sequence goes on along the minus strand of NC_063256.1, from coordinate 19,006,811 downwards.
AACCCCGTAATTTTGGTATATTTGTGAGTATGAGAAAAGACCCCTTAAATGGGTTAATTTTATAATATGAGAAAATAATCCCGTAGAAGGGGTATATTTGTCGATATGAGAAGATAACCGATAACGTATATATTTATGAATTTCAGAAAACAACCCCATAATAGTGATAATAATTTAATATCAGAAAAACGATCCTATAAAAGTGGTATACTTATCAATATAAGAAAATAACCCCGTAAAACGTGTATGTTTATGAATATGAGAACACAACCCCGTAAAAGTATTATAATTGCGAGTATGAGAAAACAGTCTCATAGAAGGTGTAAATTTTATAATATGAGAAAATAACCACGTAATACGGAGATATTTATCAATCGGAGAAAATAACTGCGTAATTTTGGTATATTTGTAAGTATGAGAAAACAACCCCTTAAATGGGTTAATTTTAAAATATGAGAAAATAACCCCGTATCAGGGGCACATTTATCAATCGGAGAAAATAACCCCGTAATTTTGGTATATTTATGAGTATGAGAAAAAACCCCTTAAATGGGTTAATTTTATAATATGAGAAAACAATCCCGTAAAAGGGGTATATTTGTCGATATGAGAAGATAACTGATAACGTATGTTTTTATGATTTTCAGAAAACAACCCCATAATAGTGATAATAATTTAATATCAGAAAAACGACCCTATAAAAGTGGTATACTTATCAATATAAGAAAATAACCCCGTAAAACGTGTATGTTTATGAATATGAGAACACAACCCCGTAAAAGTATTGTAATTGCGAGTATGAGAAAATAGTCTCGTAGAAGGTGTAAATTTTATAATATGAGAAAACAACCACGTAATACGGAGATATTTATCAATCGGAGAAAATAACCGCGTAATTTTGGTATATTTGTAAGTATGAGAAAACAACCCCTTAAATGGGTTAATTTTAAAATACAAGAAAACAACCCCGTAAAAGCAGTAAATTTGTCGATATAAGAAAATAACCCGGAAAACGTGTATATTTATGAATTTGACAAAACAACCCTATAATATTGCTAATAATATAATATGAGAAAATGACCCCGTAAAGTGGTATATTTAGCAATATAAGAAAATAACCCCGTAAAACGTATATATTTATGAATCTGAGAAAATGACACCATAAAAGTAGTGTAATTGCGAATATGAGAAAACAACCTCGTAGGGGTAAATTTTTAATATGAGAAAACAACCCCGTATTAGGGGGACATTTATCAATCGGAGAAAATAACCCCGTAATTTGGGTATATTTGTGAGAATGAGAAAAAACCCCTTAAATGGGTTAATTTTATAATATGAGAAAACAATCCCGTAAAAGGGGTATATTTGTCGATATGAGAAGATAACCGATAACGTATATATTTATGAATTTTAGAAAACAACCCCATAATAGTGATAATAATTTAATATCAGAAAAATGACCCTATAAAAGTGGTATACTTATCAATATAAGAAAATAACCCCGTAAAACGTGTATGCTTATGAATATGAGAACACAACCCCGTAAAAGTATTGTAATTGCGAGTATGAGAAAACAGTCTCGTAGAAGGTGTAAATTTTATAATATGAGAAAACAACCACGTAATACGGAGATATTTATCAATCGGAGAAAATAACCGCGTAATTTTGGTATATTTGTAAGTATGAGAAAACAACCCCTTAAATGGGTTAATTTTAAAATATAAGAAAACAACCCCGTAAAAGCAGTATATTTATGAATTTGACAAAACAACCCTATAGTAGTGCTAATAATTTAATATGAGAAAATGACCCCGTAAAAAGGTATATTTGTCAATATAAGAAAATAACCCTGTAGAACATGTATATTTATGAATCAGAGCAAACAACCTCGTAAAGGTAGTGTAATTGTGAGTCTGAGAAAACAGCCTCGTAGAAGGGGTAAATTTTTTAATATGAGAAAACAACCCCATAATACGGGGATATTTATCAATCATAGAAAAAAACCCGGTAATTTTTATATATTTGTGAGTATGAGAAAACAACCCCTTAAATGTGTTAATTTTATAATATGAGAAAACATCCCCATAAAAGGGGTATATTAGTCTATATAAAAAGATAATCCCGTGATGTATATATTTATGAATTTGCAAAACAACCCCATAATTGTGCTAATAATTTAATATGGGAAAATGACATCATAAAAGTGGTATATTTATCAATAAAAGAAAATTACCCCGTAAAATGTGTATATTTATGTATATGAGAAAACAACTCCGTAAAAGTAGTGTAATTGCGAGTATGAGAAAACATCATCGTAGAAGGAGTAAATTTTATAATTTGAGAAAATAACCCCGTAATACGGGGATATTTATCAATCGGAGAAAATAACCCTGTAATTATGATATATTTGTGAGTATAAGAAAACAACACCTTAAATGGGTTAACTTTATAATATGAGAAGACAGCCCCGTAAAAGAGGTATATTTATCGATATAAGCGAATAACCCGTAAACCATGTATATTTATGACAATGAGAAAATAACCTCAAAAGTACCAGAATCATGAGTGAGAGAATGACTACGTAAGGGTAAATTTTAATATGAGAAAACAACCCCATAAAAAAGATATATTTATAAATATTAGAAAACAACCCCGCAATACAGGAATATTTATCAATCGGAGAAAATAACCCCGTAATTTTAGAGTATGAGAAAACAACTCCGTAAAAAGGGTATATTTGTCGATATAAGAAAATAACTGCGTAAAACGTGTAAATTTATGAATTTGACAAAACAACACCATAATAGTGCTAATAATTTAATATGAGAAAACGATCCCGTAAAACTGGTATAATTAACAATATAAGAAAGTAACCCCATAAAACGTGCATATTTATAAATCTCGGAAAACAACCTCATAAAAGTAGCGTGATTACGAGTCTGAGAAAACAGCCTCGTAGAATGGGTAAATTTTTTAATATGAGAAAACAACCCCGTAATATGGGGATATTTATCAATCGGAGAAAATAATCCCGTAATTTTGGTATATTTGTGAGCATGGAGAAACAATCCCTTAAATGAGTTAATTTTATAATATGAGAAAGTAATCCCATAATAGGGGTATATTTATTGATATAAGAAAATAACCCCGTAAAAGTGTATATATATATATGAATTTGTGAAAACAACCCCATAATAATGCTAATAATTTAATATGAGAAAACGACCCCGTAAAAGTGGTATATATATCAATATAAGAAAATAACCCCGTAAAACGTGTATATTTATGAACCTGAGTAAACAACCCCGTAAAAGTAGCGTAATTGCGAGTCTGAGAAAACAACCTCGCAGAAGGGGTAAATTTTTTAATATAAGAATACAACCTAGTAATACGGGGATATTTATCAATCGGAGAAAATAACCCTGTAATTTTGGCATATTTGTGAGTATGGGAAAACAATCCTTTAAATGGGTTAATTTTAGAGTATGAGAAAATAACCCAATAAAAGGGGATATTTGTCGATATAAGAAAAGAACCCAGTAAAACGTATAAATTTATGAATTTGACAAAACAATCCCATAATAGTGCTAATAATTTAATATGAGAAAACGACCTCGTAAAAGTGGTATATTTTTTAATATAAGAAAATAACCCCATAAAATGTGTATATTTATGAATATGAGAAAACAACCCCGTAAAAGTAGTGTAATTGCGAGTTTGAGAAAACATTATCGTAGAAGGAGTAAATTTTATAATTTGAGAAAATAACCCCGTAATACGGGGATATTTATCAATCGGAGAAAATAACCCTGTAATTATGATATATTTGTGAGTATGAGAAAACAACACCTTAAATGGGTTAACTTTATAATATGAGAAGACAGCCCCGTAAAAGAGGTATATTTGTCAATATAAGTGAATAACCCGTAAACCATGTATATTTATGACAATGAGAAAATAACCCTGTAATAGTACTGTAATTGCGAGTCTGAGAGAACAGCCTCCCAAAAGGGGTAAATTTTTTAATATGAGAAAATAACCCCGTAAAAGAGATATATTTATAAATATTAGAAAACAACCCTGCAATACAAGAATATTTATCAATCGGAGAAAATAACCCTGTAATTTTGGTATACCTTTGAGTTTGAGAAAACAACCCCTTAAATGGGCTAATTTTAGAGTATGAGAAAACAACCCCGTAAAAGGGGTATATTTGTCGATATAAGAAAATAACTTAGTAAAATGTATAAATTTATGAATTTTACAAAACAACCCCATAATAGTGCTAATAATTTAATATGAGAAAC